>NC_138723.1:1004342-1009342 GCF_965113295.1 Leuciscus leuciscus | reverse complement strand
TCTCCGCCGTGGTGGAGCTCTGAAAAGCATGAAACCTCCAGGAAAAAAAGAGGGGGTGGATTTTTCTGAAAAGTGCATCCCAGGCATGGCGCACCTCTCCTGGGCACGAATAAAGCCCAAAGCCCATGGAGAAAGGGACTCTGGTGTCAAGCTCTCAAAAATTGCACAAAGTCCAAAAATTTGCAGTGGGTTCAAAGCTCCATGCTCTCGGACCTCCCTGGCCGGCCCAGGGAGGGTGGCCCGTCCTGGGTCAGAGTCAGATTTGCCCGCCACCCCGGAGCTCCGCCTGGAGCGAAGACGGTCCTAAAACGGACCTTCGGGCATGTATGGAGGAGAGTGGAGCGACCTTCCTGGGCACGAATAAAGCCCGAAAGCCCATGGAGAGAGGGACTCTGGTGCCAAGCTTTCAAAAAATGACAGAGTCCAAAAATTTGCAGTGGGTTCAAAGCTCCATGCTCTCGGACCTCCCTGGCCGGCCCAGGGAGGGTGGCCCGTCCTGGGTCAGAGTCAGATTTGCCCGCCACCCCGGAGCTCCGCCTGGAGCGAAGACGGTCCTAAAACGGACCTTCGGGCATGTATGGAGGAGGGTGGAGCGACCTTCCTGGGCACGAATAAAGCCCGAAAGCCCATGGAGAGAGGGACTCTGGTGCCGAGCTCTCAAAAAATGACAGAGTCCCAAAATTTGCAGTGGGTTCAAAGCTCCATGCTCTCGGAGCTCCCTGGCCGGCCCAGGGAGGGTGGCCCGTCCTGGGTCAGAGTCAGATTTGCCCGCCACCCCGGAGCTCCGCCTGGAGCGAAGACGGTCCTAAAACGGACCTTCGGGCATGTATGGAGGAGGGTGGAGCGGCCTTCCTGGGCACGAATAAAGCCCGAAAGCCCATGGAGAGAGGGACTCTGGTGCCAAGCTTTCAAAAAATGACAGAGTCCCAAAATTTGCAGTGGGTTCAAAGCTCCATGCTCTCGGAGCTCCCTGGCCGGCCCAGGGAGGGTGGCCCGTCCTGGGTCAGAGTCAGATTTGCCCGCCACCCCGGAGCTCCGCCTGGAGCGAAGACGGTCCTAAAACGGACCTTCGGGCATGTATGGAGGAGGGTGGAGCGGCCTTCCTGGGCACGAATAAAGCCCGAAAGCCCATGGAGAGAGGGACTCTGGTGCCGAGCTCTCAAAAAATGACAGAGTCCCAAAATTTGCAGTGGGTTCAAAGCTCCATGCTCTCGGAGCTCCCTGGCCGGCCCAGGGAGGGTGGCCCGTCCTGGGTCAGAGTCAGATTTGCCCGCCACCCCGGAGCTCCGCCTGGAGCGAAGACGGTCCTAAAACGGACCTTCGGGCATGTATGGAGGAGGGTGGAGCGACCTTCCTGGGCACGAATAAAGCCCGAAAGCCCATGGAGAGAGGGACTCTGGTGCCGAGCTCTCAAAAAATGACAGAGTCCCAAAATTTGCAGTGGGTTCAAAGCTCCATGCTCTCGGAGCTCCCTGGCCGGCCCAGGGAGGGTGGCCCGTCCTGGGTCAGAGTCAGATTTGCCCGCCACCCCGGAGCTCCGCCTGGAGCGAAGACGGTCCTAAAACGGACCTTCGGGCATGTATGGAGGAGGGTGGAGCGGCCTTCCTGGGCACGAATAAAGCCCGAAAGCCCATGGAGAGAGGGACTCTGGTGCCAAGCTTTCAAAAAATGACAGAGTCCAAAAATTTGCAGTGGGTTCAAAGCTCCATGCTCTCAGACCTCCCTGGCCGGCCCAGGGAGGGTGGCCCGTCCTGGGTCAGAGTCAGATTTGCCCGCCACCCCGGAGCTCCGCCTGGAGCGAAGACGGTCCTAAAACGGACCTTCGGGCATGTATGGAGGAGGGTGGAGCGACCTTCCTGGGCACGAATAAAGCCCGAAAGCCCATGGAGAGAGGGACTCTGGTGCCGAGCTCTCAAAAAATGACAGAGTCCCAAAATTTGCAGTGGGTTCAAAGCTCCATGCTCTCGGAGCTCCCTGGCCGGCCCAGGGAGGGTGGCCCGTCCTGGGTCAGAGTCAGATTTGCCCGCCACCCCGGAGCTCCGCCTGGAGCGAAGACGGTCCTAAAACGGACCTTCGGGCATGTATGGAGGAGGGTGGAGCGGCCTTCCTGGGCACGAATAAAGCCCGAAAGCCCATGGAGAGAGGGACTCTGGTGCCAAGCTTTCAAAAAATGACAGAGTCCCAAAATTTGCAGTGGGTTCAAAGCTCCATGCTCTCGGAGCTCCCTGGCCGGCCCAGGGAGGGTGGCCCGTCCTGGGTCAGAGTCAGATTTGCCCGCCACCCCGGAGCTCCGCCTGGAGCGAAGACGGTCCTAAAACGGACCTTCGGGCATGTATGGAGGAGGGTGGAGCGGCCTTCCTGGGCACGAATAAAGCCCGAAAGCCCATGGAGAGAGGGACTCTGGTGCCAAGCTTTCAAAAAATGACAGAGTCCCAAAATTTGCAGTGGGTTCAAAGCTCCATGCTCTCGGAGCTCCCTGGCCGGCCCAGGGAGGGTGGCCCGTCCTGGGTCAGAGTCAGATTTCCCCGCCACCCCGGAGCTCCGCCTGGAGCGAAGACGGTCCTAAAACGGACCTTCGGGCATGTATGGAGGAGGGTGGAGCGGCCTTCCTGGGCACGAATAAAGCCCGAAAGCCCATGGAGAGAGGGACTCTGGTGCCGAGCTCTCAAAAAATGACAGAGTCCCAAAATTTGCAGTGGGTTCAAAGCTCCATGCTCTCGGAGCTCCCTGGCCGGCCCAGGGAGGGTGGCCCGTCCTGGGTCAGAGTCAGATTTCCCCGCCACCCCGGAGCTCCGCCTGGAGCGAAGACGGTCCTAAAACGGACCTTCGGGCATGTATGGAGGAGGGTGGAGCGGCCTTCCTGGGCACGAATAAAGCCCGAAAGCCCATGGAGAGAGGGACTCTGGTGCCGAGCTCTCAAAAAATGACAGAGTCCCAAAATTTGCAGTGGGTTCAAAGCTCCATGCTCTCGGAGCTCCCTGGCCGGCCCAGGGAGGGTGGCCCGTCCTGGGTCAGAGTCAGATTTGCCCGCCACCCCGGAGCTCCGCCTGGAGCGAAGACGGTCCTAAAACGGACCTTCGGGCATGTATGGAGGAGGGTGGAGCGGCCTTCCTGGGCACGAATAAAGCCCGAAAGCCCATGGAGAGAGGGACTCTGGTGCCGAGCTCTCAAAAAATGACAGAGTCCCAAAATTTGCAGTGGGTTCAAAGCTCCATGCTCTCGGAGCTCCCTGGCCGGCCCAGGGAGGGTGGCCCGTCCTGGGTCAGAGTCAGATTTGCCCGCCACCCCGGAGCTCCGCCTGGAGCGAAGACGGTCCTAAAACGGACCTTCGGGCATGTATGGAGGAGGGTGGAGCGGCCTTCCTGGGCACGAATAAAGCCCGAAAGCCCATGGAGAGAGGGACTCTGGTGCCGAGCTCTCAAAAAATGACAGAGTCCCAAAATTTGCAGTGGGTTCAAAGCTCCATGCTCTCGGAGCTCCCTGGCCGGCCCAGGGAGGGTGGCCCGTCCTGGGTCAGAGTCAGATTTGCCCGCCACCCCGGAGCTCCGCCTGGAGCGAAGACGGTCCTAAAACGGACCTTCGGGCATGTATGGAGGAGGGTGGAGCGGCCTTCCTGGGCACGAATAAAGCCCGAAAGCCCATGGAGAGAGGGACTCTGGTGCCAAGCTTTCAAAAAATGACAGAGTCCAAAAATTTGCAGTGGGTTCAAAGCTCCATGCTCTCAGACCTCCCTGGCCGGCCCAGGGAGGGTGGCCCGTCCTGGGTCAGAGTCAGATTTGCCCGCCACCCCGGAGCTCCGCCTGGAGCGAAGACGGTCCTAAAACGGACCTTCGGGCATGTATGGAGGAGGGTGGAGCGACCTTCCTGGGCACGAATAAAGCCCGAAAGCCCATGGAGAGAGGGACTCTGGTGCCGAGCTCTCAAAAAATGACAGAGTCCCAAAATTTGCAGTGGGTTCAAAGCTCCATGCTCTCGGAGCTCCCTGGCCGGCCCAGGGAGGGTGGCCCGTCCTGGGTCAGAGTCAGATTTGCCCGCCACCCCGGAGCTCCGCCTGGAGCGAAGACGGTCCTAAAACGGACCTTCGGGCATGTATGGAGGAGGGGAAGAGCAGTTGGAGGCACACACCCGCCCGCCCTCATCAGACCGTCGTGAGTCCCACTAAGAGTTGCCCTGGTCGGGTATAAAGTCCAGTTTACACCGTGCGCGCGCGGTGGAGCTCTGGAAGTCCTGGAGGGGAGAGGGCCTCCAGGAGAAAGCCGGCCCAGCCAAAGGGCACTCTGGCTGGGGAGAGTAGAGAGTTCAATCTCCACCCGTGGTGGATCTCTGGAAGTACGAAACCTCCAGGAAATGACAGGCTTGTTTTCTGAAAAGTGCGTCCCAGGCAGGAGGCAGCCTTCCTGGGAAACGAATCAAGCTCAAATGACCCACCCAATTGACTCTGGGGGTCAAATTCAAAGAAATGACAAAGTCCATAAATGTGAGGTGGGTTCAGAGCTCCATGCTCTCAGCCCTACCCTGGCCAGCCCAGGGAGGGTGCCTCGGTCCCGGTCACAGACAGTTCGGCGCGTGCCTACCGGAGCTCCGCCTGGAGCCAAGTCGGTCCTAAAACGGACCTTCGGGCCTGTATGGAGGAGGGGAAGAGCAGTTGGAGGCACTCAGAGTGGGTACAAAATCCAGACCAGAGAACCGTGGTGGTCGGTCCAACGGTTGGGGAAAACGATGGGCCTGACTCAGCCCAGAGAGAGTGCACTTTGTCGCGGGGGGGCAAAAGAGACTTCCAGTAAACGCATACCCCCACCCCCCCACCCCCCCGTCATCCGGTTAGAACTCGGATCCCCAGGAAGAAGGTAACGGAAAACAGGCGCCCCCGGGTTGCCTGCGGGGCACGGAGGAGCGCACCCCCTCCTCCGGGCCCGTCACTCAGGGGTTGCCTGGTCGATTGGAACTTTGGACGCGCCTGGGGACGGCCACTGCCCGGTCGAGAGACCGCTATGGGCAGC
>NC_138723.1:986842-994342 GCF_965113295.1 Leuciscus leuciscus | reverse complement strand
GGGTGGATTTTTCTGAAAAGTGCATCCCAGGCATGGCACACCTCTCCTGGGCACGAATAAAGCCCAAAGCCCATGGAGAAAGGGACTCTGGTGTCAAGCTCTCAAAAATTGCACAAAGCCCAAAAATTTGCAGTGGGTTCAAATCTCAAGGGGCCTTCAAGGCAGTGACCCAAGCCAGGGTGGGGTGCACTCTGGCTGGGCAGTGAGTTCAATCTCCGCCGTGGTGGAGCTCTGAAAAGCATGAAACCTCCAGGAAAAAAAGAGGGGGTGGATTTTTCTGAAAAGTGCATCCCAGGCATGGCGCACCTCTCCTGGGCACGAATAAAGCCCAAAGCCCATGGAGAAAGGGACTCTGGTGTCAAGCTCTCAAAAATTGCACAAAGTCCAAAAATTTGCAGTGGGTTCAAATCTCAAGGGGCCTTCAAGGCAGTGACCCAAGCCAGGGTGGGGTGCACTCTGGCTGGGCAGTGAGTTCAATCTCCGCCGTGGTGGAGCTCTGAAAAGCATGAAACCTCCAGGAAAAAAAGAGGGGGTGGATTTTTCTGAAAAGTGCATCCCAGGCATGGCGCACCTCTCCTGGGCACGAATAAAGCCCAAAGCCCATGGAGAAAGGGACTCTGGTGTCAAGCTCTCAAAAATTGCACAAAGTCCAAAAATTTGCAGTGGGTTCAAAGCTCCATGCTCTCGGACCTCCCTGGCCGGCCCAGGGAGGGTGGCCCGTCCTGGGTCAGAGTCAGATTTGCCCGCCACCCCGGAGCTCCGCCTGGAGCGAAGGCGGTCCTAAAACGGACCTTCGGGCATGTATGGAGGAGAGTGGAGCGACCTTCCTGGGCACGAATAAAGCCCGAAAGCCCATGGAGAGAGGGACTCTGGTGCCAAGCTTTCAAAAAATGACAGAGTCCAAAAATTTGCAGTGGGTTCAAAGCTCCATGCTCTCAGACCTCCCTGGCCGGCCCAGGGAGGGTGGCCCGTCCTGGGTCAGAGTCAGATTTGCCCGCCACCCCGGAGCTCCGCCTGGAGCGAAGACGGTCCTAAAACGGACCTTCGGGCATGTATGGAGGAGGGTGGAGCGACCTTCCTGGGCACGAATAAAGCCCGAAAGCCCATGGAGAGAGGGACTCTGGTGCCGAGCTCTCAAAAAATGACAGAGTCCCAAAATTTGCAGTGGGTTCAAAGCTCCATGCTCTCGGAGCTCCCTGGCCGGCCCAGGGAGGGTGGCCCGTCCTGGGTCAGAGTCAGATTTGCCCGCCACCCCGGAGCTCCGCCTGGAGCGAAGACGGTCCTAAAACGGACCTTCGGGCATGTATGGAGGAGGGTGGAGCGGCCTTCCTGGGCACGAATAAAGCCCGAAAGCCCATGGAGAGAGGGACTCTGGTGCCAAGCTTTCAAAAAATGACAGAGTCCCAAAATTTGCAGTGGGTTCAAAGCTCCATGCTCTCGGAGCTCCCTGGCCGGCCCAGGGAGGGTGGCCCGTCCTGGGTCAGAGTCAGATTTGCCCGCCACCCCGGAGCTCCGCCTGGAGCGAAGACGGTCCTAAAACGGACCTTCGGGCATGTATGGAGGAGGGTGGAGCGGCCTTCCTGGGCACGAATAAAGCCCGAAAGCCCATGGAGAGAGGGACTCTGGTGCCAAGCTTTCAAAAAATGACAGAGTCCCAAAATTTGCAGTGGGTTCAAAGCTCCATGCTCTCGGAGCTCCCTGGCCGGCCCAGGGAGGGTGGCCCGTCCTGGGTCAGAGTCAGATTTCCCCGCCACCCCGGAGCTCCGCCTGGAGCGAAGACGGTCCTAAAACGGACCTTCGGGCATGTATGGAGGAGGGTGGAGCGGCCTTCCTGGGCACGAATAAAGCCCGAAAGCCCATGGAGAGAGGGACTCTGGTGCCGAGCTCTCAAAAAATGACAGAGTCCCAAAATTTGCAGTGGGTTCAAAGCTCCATGCTCTCGGAGCTCCCTGGCCGGCCCAGGGAGGGTGGCCCGTCCTGGGTCAGAGTCAGATTTGCCCGCCACCCCGGAGCTCCGCCTGGAGCGAAGACGGTCCTAAAACGGACCTTCGGGCATGTATGGAGGAGGGTGGAGCGGCCTTCCTGGGCACGAATAAAGCCCGAAAGCCCATGGAGAGAGGGACTCTGGTGCCGAGCTCTCAAAAAATGACAGAGTCCCAAAATTTGCAGTGGGTTCAAAGCTCCATGCTCTCGGAGCTCCCTGGCCGGCCCAGGGAGGGTGGCCCGTCCTGGGTCAGAGTCAGATTTGCCCGCCACCCCGGAGCTCCGCCTGGAGCGAAGACGGTCCTAAAACGGACCTTCGGGCATGTATGGAGGAGGGTGGAGCGGCCTTCCTGGGCACGAATAAAGCCCGAAAGCCCATGGAGAGAGGGACTCTGGTGCCGAGCTCTCAAAAAATGACAGAGTCCCAAAATTTGCAGTGGGTTCAAAGCTCCATGCTCTCGGAGCTCCCTGGCCGGCCCAGGGAGGGTGGCCCGTCCTGGGTCAGAGTCAGATTTGCCCGCCACCCCGGAGCTCCGCCTGGAGCGAAGACGGTCCTAAAACGGACCTTCGGGCATGTATGGAGGAGGGTGGAGCGGCCTTCCTGGGCACGAATAAAGCCCGAAAGCCCATGGAGAGAGGGACTCTGGTGCCAAGCTTTCAAAAAATGACAGAGTCCAAAAATTTGCAGTGGGTTCAAAGCTCCATGCTCTCAGACCTCCCTGGCCGGCCCAGGGAGGGTGGCCCGTCCTGGGTCAGAGTCAGATTTGCCCGCCACCCCGGAGCTCCGCCTGGAGCGAAGACGGTCCTAAAACGGACCTTCGGGCATGTATGGAGGAGGGTGGAGCGACCTTCCTGGGCACGAATAAAGCCCGAAAGCCCATGGAGAGAGGGACTCTGGTGCCGAGCTCTCAAAAAATGACAGAGTCCCAAAATTTGCAGTGGGTTCAAAGCTCCATGCTCTCGGAGCTCCCTGGCCGGCCCAGGGAGGGTGGCCCGTCCTGGGTCAGAGTCAGATTTGCCCGCCACCCCGGAGCTCCGCCTGGAGCGAAGACGGTCCTAAAACGGACCTTCGGGCATGTATGGAGGAGGGTGGAGCGGCCTTCCTGGGCACGAATAAAGCCCGAAAGCCCATGGAGAGAGGGACTCTGGTGCCAAGCTTTCAAAAAATGACAGAGTCCCAAAATTTGCAGTGGGTTCAAAGCTCCATGCTCTCGGAGCTCCCTGGCCGGCCCAGGGAGGGTGGCCCGTCCTGGGTCAGAGTCAGATTTGCCCGCCACCCCGGAGCTCCGCCTGGAGCGAAGACGGTCCTAAAACGGACCTTCGGGCATGTATGGAGGAGGGTGGAGCGGCCTTCCTGGGCACGAATAAAGCCCGAAAGCCCATGGAGAGAGGGACTCTGGTGCCAAGCTTTCAAAAAATGACAGAGTCCCAAAATTTGCAGTGGGTTCAAAGCTCCATGCTCTCGGAGCTCCCTGGCCGGCCCAGGGAGGGTGGCCCGTCCTGGGTCAGAGTCAGATTTCCCCGCCACCCCGGAGCTCCGCCTGGAGCGAAGACGGTCCTAAAACGGACCTTCGGGCATGTATGGAGGAGGGTGGAGCGGCCTTCCTGGGCACGAATAAAGCCCGAAAGCCCATGGAGAGAGGGACTCTGGTGCCGAGCTCTCAAAAAATGACAGAGTCCCAAAATTTGCAGTGGGTTCAAAGCTCCATGCTCTCGGAGCTCCCTGGCCGGCCCAGGGAGGGTGGCCCGTCCTGGGTCAGAGTCAGATTTCCCCGCCACCCCGGAGCTCCGCCTGGAGCGAAGACGGTCCTAAAACGGACCTTCGGGCATGTATGGAGGAGGGTGGAGCGGCCTTCCTGGGCACGAATAAAGCCCGAAAGCCCATGGAGAGAGGGACTCTGGTGCCGAGCTCTCAAAAAATGACAGAGTCCCAAAATTTGCAGTGGGTTCAAAGCTCCATGCTCTCGGAGCTCCCTGGCCGGCCCAGGGAGGGTGGCCCGTCCTGGGTCAGAGTCAGATTTGCCCGCCACCCCGGAGCTCCGCCTGGAGCGAAGACGGTCCTAAAACGGACCTTCGGGCATGTATGGAGGAGGGTGGAGCGGCCTTCCTGGGCACGAATAAAGCCCGAAAGCCCATGGAGAGAGGGACTCTGGTGCCGAGCTCTCAAAAAATGACAGAGTCCCAAAATTTGCAGTGGGTTCAAAGCTCCATGCTCTCGGAGCTCCCTGGCCGGCCCAGGGAGGGTGGCCCGTCCTGGGTCAGAGTCAGATTTGCCCGCCACCCCGGAGCTCCGCCTGGAGCGAAGACGGTCCTAAAACGGACCTTCGGGCATGTATGGAGGAGGGTGGAGCGGCCTTCCTGGGCACGAATAAAGCCCGAAAGCCCATGGAGAGAGGGACTCTGGTGCCGAGCTCTCAAAAAATGACAGAGTCCCAAAATTTGCAGTGGGTTCAAAGCTCCATGCTCTCGGAGCTCCCTGGCCGGCCCAGGGAGGGTGGCCCGTCCTGGGTCAGAGTCAGATTTGCCCGCCACCCCGGAGCTCCGCCTGGAGCGAAGACGGTCCTAAAACGGACCTTCGGGCATGTATGGAGGAGGGTGGAGCGGCCTTCCTGGGCACGAATAAAGCCCGAAAGCCCATGGAGAGAGGGACTCTGGTGCCAAGCTTTCAAAAAATGACAGAGTCCAAAAATTTGCAGTGGGTTCAAAGCTCCATGCTCTCAGACCTCCCTGGCCGGCCCAGGGAGGGTGGCCCGTCCTGGGTCAGAGTCAGATTTGCCCGCCACCCCGGAGCTCCGCCTGGAGCGAAGACGGTCCTAAAACGGACCTTCGGGCATGTATGGAGGAGGGTGGAGCGACCTTCCTGGGCACGAATAAAGCCCGAAAGCCCATGGAGAGAGGGACTCTGGTGCCGAGCTCTCAAAAAATGACAGAGTCCCAAAATTTGCAGTGGGTTCAAAGCTCCATGCTCTCGGAGCTCCCTGGCCGGCCCAGGGAGGGTGGCCCGTCCTGGGTCAGAGTCAGATTTGCCCGCCACCCCGGAGCTCCGCCTGGAGCGAAGACGGTCCTAAAACGGACCTTCGGGCATGTATGGAGGAGGGGAAGAGCAGTTGGAGGCACACACCCGCCCGCCCTCATCAGACCGTCGTGAGTCCCACTAAGAGTTGCCCTGGTCGGGTATAAAGTCCAGTTTACACCGTGCGCGCGCGGTGGAGCTCTGGAAGTCCTGGAGGGGAGAGGGCCTCCAGGAGAAAGCCGGCCCAGCCAAAGGGCACTCTGGCTGGGGAGAGTAGAGAGTTCAATCTCCACCCGTGGTGGATCTCTGGAAGTACGAAACCTCCAGGAAATGACAGGCTTGTTTTCTGAAAAGTGCGTCCCAGGCAGGAGGCAGCCTTCCTGGGAAACGAATCAAGCTCAAATGACCCACCCAATTGACTCTGGGGGTCAAATTCAAAGAAATGACAAAGTCCATAAATGTGAGGTGGGTTCAGAGCTCCATGCTCTCAGCCCTACCCTGGCCAGCCCAGGGAGGGTGCCTCGGTCCCGGTCACAGACAGTTCGGCGCGTGCCTACCGGAGCTCCGCCTGGAGCCAAGTCGGTCCTAAAACGGACCTTCGGGCCTGTATGGAGGAGGGGAAGAGCAGTTGGAGGCACTCAGAGTGGGTACAAAATCCAGACCAGAGAACCGTGGTGGTCGGTCCAACGGTTGGGGAAAACGATGGGCCTGACTCAGCCCAGAGAGAGTGCACTTTGTCGCGGGGGGGCAAAAGAGACTTCCAGTAAACGCATACCCCCACCCCCCCACCCCCCCGTCATCCGGTTAGAACTCGGATCCCCAGGAAGAAGGTAACGGAAAACAGGCGCCCCCGGGTTGCCTGCGGGGCACGGAGGAGCGCACCCCCTCCTCCGGGCCCGTCACTCAGGGGTTGCCTGGTCGATTGGAACTTTGGACGCGCCTGGGGACGGCCACTGCCCGGTCGAGAGACCGCTATGGGCAGCTTGCTCCTCCCCGATTTGCGCGTCGACTCTAGACGCGGCCTCCCTCCGGGGAAAGCAGGCCGCGTCGACCTCGGGAGACTCAGCTGGCCCGTCTGAAACGGATGTCCGCAGCAGGGGCGGCCGCGGTGTGCGTCGGGAGGCTTGGAACGGTTGGTGGGGCTTCCTTGGGGGCCCCCACCCCGCCAGCACGTCTCGGAGCCGAACTTCGCCCTGCGCCTCCCTCGCTTCGAAAGCACCCTTCCCGGTTACGGCCTCGATCCAGAGGCCTCCCCCCCCCTCCCCTCGGCGGAGGGGTTCCTCACGCGCCCCTATGAGCGGCCGTGCCGTCTCGAGCCCAGGCCCGAGCGGAGCGAGACCCGTGTGTAGGAAGCCGGCGCGTGGCGGTTCGCTCGTCCGTCCGGGGCTCCTCGGTCGATCCCCGAGGTAAATCAACCATATGCTTGTCGAACGGTCGGTCTGGGTAAATGGCGAAACGACTCCAGGGGCTTGAGACACACCCCTGGAGAAAGTGCGGTTCGGGGTTACCTACATCCTGGGGAGGATGCCTTATCTGGGGTGAGGTGAGCGGCGTCGAAGGCGCCTCGGAGGAAAGGCCACCTCCGAAAAAAACGGACAGAGTCCGAAACGAGGCGGTCCAAACAGATTCCCACAGACGCGCGGCTCCCTGGCTGGCGACCAGGGAGAGCGCCTCGGTGTCGGGCACGATCGAATCCGTCTGCCGTGACGGAGCTCCCGTCGGAGCAAAGACGGTCCTAAAACGGACCTTGGGGGTTTTGTCGAGGAGGGGACAAACGCTCCGCTCGGACAAAGTGAGAGGGCAGAAAGGCGTCCTGGAGGGAAAAAAAGTCCACCTCCGAAAAAAACGGACAGAGTCCGGAAAAATGCGGTCAAACGAGATCCCCACGGGGACCCGCCTCCCTGGCCGACACCCAGGGAGGGCGCCTCAGACCCGGGCGCGGTCGAATCGGTCCGTGCGACGGAGCTCCCGTCGGAGCAAAGACGGTCCTAAAACGGACCTTCGGGGTTTTGTCGAGAAGGGGACAACCGCCCCGCTCGGACAAGGTAACGGACTTCCCGTAAGAACAGGCGCCTCCGGGTTGCCTGCGGGGCCCGGAGGAGCGCACCCCCTCCTCCGGGGCCCGTCACTCGGTGGGGGTTGCCTGGTCGATTGGAACTTCGGACGCGCCTGGGGATGGCCCCTGCCCGGTCGAAAGACCGCTCTGGGCAGCTTGCTCCTCCCCGTCTTGCGTGTCGACTCTAGACGCGGCCTCCCTCCGGGGAAAGCAGGCCGCGTCGACCTCGGGAGACTCAGACGGCCCGTCTGGAACGAATGTCCGCCACGGTGGCGGAGGACGTGGGCGCGTGGGAAGGTTCGGACCGGTTGGGAACACCCTCTCTCCGGTCTTCGAGCCGACCTTCGCCCCGCGCCTCCCCGCCTGAAAAGCACCCTTCCCGGTTACGGCCTCGACCCAGCGGCCACCCACCCCCTCTGCCCCCCGCGGAGGAGGGTTCCGCACGCGC
>NC_138723.1:971842-976842 GCF_965113295.1 Leuciscus leuciscus | reverse complement strand
CTCCATGCTCTCGGACCTCCCTGGCCGGCCCAGGGAGGGTGGCCCGTCCTGGGTCAGAGTCAGATTTGCCCGCCACCCCGGAGCTCCGCCTGGAGCGAAGACGGTCCTAAAACGGACCTTCGGGCATGTATGGAGGAGAGTGGAGCGACCTTCCTGGGCACGAATAAAGCCCGAAAGCCCATGGAGAGAGGGACTCTGGTGCCAAGCTTTCAAAAAATGACAGAGTCCAAAAATTTGCAGTGGGTTCAAAGCTCCATGCTCTCGGACCTCCCTGGCCGGCCCAGGGAGGGTGGCCCGTCCTGGGTCAGAGTCAGATTTGCCCGCCACCCCGGAGCTCCGCCTGGAGCGAAGACGGTCCTAAAACGGACCTTCGGGCATGTATGGAGGAGGGTGGAGCGACCTTCCTGGGCACGAATAAAGCCCGAAAGCCCATGGAGAGAGGGACTCTGGTGCCGAGCTCTCAAAAAATGACAGAGTCCCAAAATTTGCAGTGGGTTCAAAGCTCCATGCTCTCGGAGCTCCCTGGCCGGCCCAGGGAGGGTGGCCCGTCCTGGGTCAGAGTCAGATTTGCCCGCCACCCCGGAGCTCCGCCTGGAGCGAAGACGGTCCTAAAACGGACCTTCGGGCATGTATGGAGGAGGGTGGAGCGGCCTTCCTGGGCACGAATAAAGCCCGAAAGCCCATGGAGAGAGGGACTCTGGTGCCAAGCTTTCAAAAAATGACAGAGTCCCAAAATTTGCAGTGGGTTCAAAGCTCCATGCTCTCGGAGCTCCCTGGCCGGCCCAGGGAGGGTGGCCCGTCCTGGGTCAGAGTCAGATTTGCCCGCCACCCCGGAGCTCCGCCTGGAGCGAAGACGGTCCTAAAACGGACCTTCGGGCATGTATGGAGGAGGGTGGAGCGGCCTTCCTGGGCACGAATAAAGCCCGAAAGCCCATGGAGAGAGGGACTCTGGTGCCGAGCTCTCAAAAAATGACAGAGTCCCAAAATTTGCAGTGGGTTCAAAGCTCCATGCTCTCGGAGCTCCCTGGCCGGCCCAGGGAGGGTGGCCCGTCCTGGGTCAGAGTCAGATTTGCCCGCCACCCCGGAGCTCCGCCTGGAGCGAAGACGGTCCTAAAACGGACCTTCGGGCATGTATGGAGGAGGGTGGAGCGACCTTCCTGGGCACGAATAAAGCCCGAAAGCCCATGGAGAGAGGGACTCTGGTGCCGAGCTCTCAAAAAATGACAGAGTCCCAAAATTTGCAGTAGGTTCAAAGCTCCATGCTCTCGGAGCTCCCTGGCCGGCCCAGGGAGGGTGGCCCGTCCTGGGTCAGAGTCAGATTTGCCCGCCACCCCGGAGCTCCGCCTGGAGCGAAGACGGTCCTAAAACGGACCTTCGGGCATGTATGGAGGAGGGTGGAGCGGCCTTCCTGGGCACGAATAAAGCCCGAAAGCCCATGGAGAGAGGGACTCTGGTGCCAAGCTTTCAAAAAATGACAGAGTCCCAAAATTTGCAGTGGGTTCAAAGCTCCATGCTCTCGGAGCTCCCTGGCCGGCCCAGGGAGGGTAGCCCGTCCTGGGTCAGAGTCAGATTTGCCCGCCACCCCGGAGCTCCGCCTGGAGCGAAGACGGTCCTAAAACGGACCTTCGGGCATGTATGGAGGAGGGTGGAGCGGCCTTCCTGGGCACGAATAAAGCCCGAAAGCCCATGGAGAGAGGGACTCTGGTGCCGAGCTCTCAAAAAATGACAGAGTCCCAAAATTTGCAGTGGGTTCAAAGCTCCATGCTCTCGGAGCTCCCTGGCCGGCCCAGGGAGGGTGGCCCGTCCTGGGTCAGAGTCAGATTTGCCCGCCACCCCGGAGCTCCGCCTGGAGCGAAGACGGTCCTAAAACGGACCTTCGGGCATGTATGGAGGAGGGTGGAGCGGCCTTCCTGGGCACGAATAAAGCCCGAAAGCCCATGGAGAGAGGGACTCTGGTGCCAAGCTTTCAAAAAATGACAGAGTCCCAAAATTTGCAGTGGGTTCAAAGCTCCATGCTCTCGGAGCTCCCTGGCCGGCCCAGGGAGGGTGGCCCGTCCTGGGTCAGAGTCAGATTTGCCCGCCACCCCGGAGCTCCGCCTGGAGCGAAGACGGTCCTAAAACGGACCTTCGGGCATGTATGGAGGAGGGTGGAGCGGCCTTCCTGGGCACGAATAAAGCCCGAAAGCCCATGGAGAGAGGGACTCTGGTGCCGAGCTCTCAAAAAATGACAGAGTCCCAAAATTTGCAGTGGGTTCAAAGCTCCATGCTCTCGGAGCTCCCTGGCCGTCCCAGGGAGGGTGGCCCGTCCTGGGTCAGAGTCAGATTTGCCCGCCACCCCGGAGCTCCGCCTGGAGCGAAGACGGTCCTAAAACGGACCTTCGGGCATGTATGGAGGAGGGTGGAGCGGCCTTCCTGGGCACGAATAAAGCCCGAAAGCCCATGGAGAGAGGGACTCTGGTGCCGAGCTCTCAAAAAATGACAGAGTCCCAAAATTTGCAGTGGGTTCAAAGCTCCATGCTCTCGGAGCTCCCTGGCCGTCCCAGGGAGGGTGGCCCGTCCTGGGTCAGAGTCAGATTTGCCCGCCACCCCTGGTGCTCCGCCTGGTGCGAAGACGGTCCTAAAACGGACCTTCGGGCATGTATGGAGGAGGGGAAGAGCAGTTGGAGGCACACACCCGCCCGCCCCCTCATCAGACCGTCGCGAGTCCCACTAAGAGTTGCCCCTGGTCGGGTATAAAGTCCAGTTTACACCGTGCGCGCGCGGTGGAGCTCTGGAAGTCCTGGAGGGGAGAGGGCCTCCAGGAGAAAGCTGGCCCAGCCAGGGGGCACTCTGGCTGGGGAGAGTAGAGAGTTCAATCTCCACCCGTGGTGGATCTCTGGAAGTACGAAACCTCCAGGAAATGACAGGCTGGTTTTCTGAAAAGTGCGTCCCAGGCAGGTTGCAGCCTCCCTGGGAAACGAATCAAGCTCAAATGACCCACCCAATTGACTCTGGGGGTCAAATTCGAAGAAATGACAAAGTCCATAAATGTGAGGTGGGTTCAGAGCTCCATGCTCTCAGCCCTACCCTGGCCAGCCCGGGGAGGGTGCCTCGGTCCCGGTCACAGACAGTTCGGCGCGTGCCTACCGGAGCTCCGCCTGGAGCCAAGTCGGTCCTAAAACGGACCTTCGGGCCTGTATGGAGGAGGGGAAGAGCAGTTGGAGGCACACACCCGCCCGCCCTCATCAGACCGTCGTGAGTCCCACTAAGAGTTGCCCTGGTCGGGTATAAAGTCCAGTTTACACCGTGCGCGCGCGGTGGAGCTCTGGAAGTCCTGGAGGGGAGAGGGCCTCCAGGAGAAAGCCGGCCCAGCCAAAGGGCACTCTGGCTGGGGAGAGTAGAGAGTTCAATCTCCACCCGTGGTTGATCTCTGGAAGTACGAAACCTCCAGGAAATGACAGGCTGGTTTTCTGAAAAGTGCGTCCCAGGCAGGAGGCAGCCTTCCTGGGAAACGAATCAAGCTCAAATGACCCACCCAATTGACTCTGGGGGTCAAATTCAAAGAAATGACAAAGTCCATAAATGTGAGGTGGGTTCAGAGCTCCATGCTCTCAGCCCTACCCTGGCCAGCCCAGGGAGGGTGCCTCGGTCCCGGTCACAGACAGTTCGGCGCGTGCCTACCGGAGCTCCGCCTGGAGCCAAGTCGGTCCTAAAACGGACCTTCGGGCCTGTATGGAGGAGGGGAAGAGCAGTTGGAGGCACACACCCGCCCGCCCTCATCAGACCGTCGTGAGTCCCACTAAGAGTTGCCCTGGTCGGGTATAAAGTCCAGTTTACACCGTGCGCGCGCGGTGGAGCTCTGGAAGTCCTGGAGGGGAGAGGGCCTCCAGGAGAAAGCCGGCCCAGCCAAAGGGCACTCTGGCTGGGGAGAGTAGAGAGTTCAATCTCCACCCGTGGTGGATCTCTGGAAGTACGAAACCTCCAGGAAATGACAGGCTGGTTTTCTGAAAAGTGCGTCCCAGGCAGGAGGCAGCCTTCCTGGGAAACGAATCAAGCTCAAATGACCCACCCAATTGACTCTGGGGGTCAAATTCAAAGAAATGACAAAGTCCATAAATGTGAGGTGGGTTCAGAGCTCCATGCTCTCAGCCCTACCCTGGCCAGCCCAGGGAGGGTGCCTCGGTCCCGGTCACAGACAGTTCGGCGCGTGCCTACCGGAGCTCCGCCTGGAGCCAAGTCGGTCCTAAAACGGACCTTCGGGCCTGTATGGAGGAGGGGAAGAGCAGTTGGAGGCACTCAGAGTGGGTACAAAATCCAGACCAGAGAACCGTGGTGGTCGGTCCAACGGTTGGGGAAAACGATGGGCCTGACTCAGCCCAGAGAGAGTGGCAAAAGAGACTTCCAGTAAACGCATACCCCCACCCCCCCCACCCCCCGTCATCCGGTTAAAACTCGGATCCCCAGGAAGAAGGTAACGGAAAACAGGCGCCCCCGGGTTGCCTGCGGGGCACGGAGGAGCGCACCCCCTCCTCCGGGCCCGTCACTCAGGGGTTGCCTGGTCGATTGGAACTTTGGACGCGCCTGGGGACGGCCACTGCCCGGTCGAGAGACCGCTATGGGCAGCTTGCTCCTCCCCGATTTGCGCGTCGACTCTAGACGCGGCCTCCCTCCGGGGAAAGCAGGCCGCGTCGACCTCGGGAGACTCAGCTGGCCCGTCTGAAACGGATGTCCGCAGCAGGGGCGGCCGCGGTGTGCGTCGGGAGGCTTGGAACGGTTGGTGGGGCTGCCTTGGGGGCCCCCACCCCGCCAGCACGTCTCGGAGCCGAACTTCGCCCTGCGCCTCCCTCGCTTCGAAAGCACCCTTCCCGGTTACGGCCTCGATCCAGAGGCCTCCCCCCCCCTCGGCGGAGGGGTTCCTCACGCGCCCCTATGAGCGGCCGTGCCGTCTCGAGCCCAGGCCCGAGCGGAGCGAGACCCGTGTGTAGGAAGCCGGCGCGTGGCGGTTCGCTCGTCCGTCCGGG
>NC_138723.1:956842-961842 GCF_965113295.1 Leuciscus leuciscus | reverse complement strand
GACTCTGGTGTCAAGCTCTCAAAAATTGCACAAAGTCCAAAAATTTGCAGTGGGTTCAAATCTCAAGGGGCCTTCAAGGCAGTGACCCAAGCCAGGGTGGGGTGCACTCTGGCTGGGCAGTGAGTTCAATCTCCGCCGTGGTGGAGCTCTGAAAAGCATGAAACCTCCAGGAAAAAAGAGGGGGTGGATTTTTCTGAAAAGTGCATCCCAGGCATGGCACACCTCTCCTGGGCACGAATAAAGCCCAAAGCCCATGGAGAAAGGGACTCTGGTGTCAAGCTCTCAAAAATTGCACAAAGCCCAAAAATTTGCAGTGGGTTCAAATCTCAAGGGGCCTTCAAGGCAGTGACCCAAGCCAGGGTGGGGTGCACTCTGGCTGGGCAGTGAGTTCAATCTCCGCCGTGGTGGAGCTCTGAAAAGCATGAAACCTCCAGGAAAAAAAGAGGGGGTGGATTTTTCTGAAAAGTGCATCCCAGGCATGGCGCACCTCTCCTGGGCACGAATAAAGCCCAAAGCCCATGGAGAAAGGGACTCTGGTGTCAAGCTCTCAAAAATTGCACAAAGTCCAAAAATTTGCAGTGGGTTCAAATCTCAAGGGGCCTTCAAGGCAGTGACCCAAGCCAGGGTGGGGTGCACTCTGGCTGGGCAGTGAGTTCAATCTCCGCCGTGGTGGAGCTCTGAAAAGCATGAAACCTCCAGGAAAAAAGAGGGGGTGGATTTTTCTGAAAAGTGCATCCCAGGCATGGCACACCTCTCCTGGGCACGAATAAAGCCCAAAGCCCATGGAGAAAGGGACTCTGGTGTCAAGCTCTCAAAAATTGCACAAAGCCCAAAAATTTGCAGTGGGTTCAAATCTCAAGGGGCCTTCAAGGCAGTGACCCAAGCCAGGGTGGGGTGCACTCTGGCTGGGCAGTGAGTTCAATCTCCGCCGTGGTGGAGCTCTGAAAAGCATGAAACCTCCAGGAAAAAAAGAGGGGGTGGATTTTTCTGAAAAGTGCATCCCAGGCATGGCGCACCTCTCCTGGGCACGAATAAAGCCCAAAGCCCATGGAGAAAGGGACTCGAGTCCCAAAATTTGCAGTGGGTTCAAAGCTCCATGCTCTCGGAGCTCCCTGGCCGGCCCAGGGAGGGTGGCCCGTCCTGGGTCAGAGTCAGATTTGCCCGCCACCCCGGAGCTCCGCCTGGAGCGAAGACGGTCCTAAAACGGACCTTCGGGCATGTATGGAGGAGGGTGGAGCGGCCTTCCTGGGCACGAATAAAGCCCGAAAGCCCATGGAGAGAGGGACTCTGGTGCCAAGCTTTCAAAAAATGACAGAGTCCCAAAATTTGCAGTGGGTTCAAAGCTCCATGCTCTCGGAGCTCCCTGGCCGGCCCAGGGAGGGTGGCCCGTCCTGGGTCAGAGTCAGATTTGCCCGCCACCCCGGAGCTCCGCCTGGAGCGAAGACGGTCCTAAAACGGACCTTCGGGCATGTATGGAGGAGGGTGGAGCGGCCTTCCTGGGCACGAATAAAGCCCGAAAGCCCATGGAGAGAGGGACTCTGGTGCCGAGCTCTCAAAAAATGACAGAGTCCCAAAATTTGCAGTGGGTTCAAAGCTCCATGCTCTCGGAGCTCCCTGGCCGGCCCAGGGAGGGTGGCCCGTCCTGGGTCAGAGTCAGATTTGCCCGCCACCCCGGAGCTCCGCCTGGAGCGAAGACGGTCCTAAAACGGACCTTCGGGCATGTATGGAGGAGGGTGGAGCGACCTTCCTGGGCACGAATAAAGCCCGAAAGCCCATGGAGAGAGGGACTCTGGTGCCGAGCTCTCAAAAAATGACAGAGTCCCAAAATTTGCAGTAGGTTCAAAGCTCCATGCTCTCGGAGCTCCCTGGCCGGCCCAGGGAGGGTGGCCCGTCCTGGGTCAGAGTCAGATTTGCCCGCCACCCCGGAGCTCCGCCTGGAGCGAAGACGGTCCTAAAACGGACCTTCGGGCATGTATGGAGGAGGGTGGAGCGGCCTTCCTGGGCACGAATAAAGCCCGAAAGCCCATGGAGAGAGGGACTCTGGTGCCAAGCTTTCAAAAAATGACAGAGTCCCAAAATTTGCAGTGGGTTCAAAGCTCCATGCTCTCGGAGCTCCCTGGCCGGCCCAGGGAGGGTAGCCCGTCCTGGGTCAGAGTCAGATTTGCCCGCCACCCCGGAGCTCCGCCTGGAGCGAAGACGGTCCTAAAACGGACCTTCGGGCATGTATGGAGGAGGGTGGAGCGGCCTTCCTGGGCACGAATAAAGCCCGAAAGCCCATGGAGAGAGGGACTCTGGTGCCGAGCTCTCAAAAAATGACAGAGTCCCAAAATTTGCAGTGGGTTCAAAGCTCCATGCTCTCGGAGCTCCCTGGCCGGCCCAGGGAGGGTGGCCCGTCCTGGGTCAGAGTCAGATTTGCCCGCCACCCCGGAGCTCCGCCTGGAGCGAAGACGGTCCTAAAACGGACCTTCGGGCATGTATGGAGGAGGGTGGAGCGGCCTTCCTGGGCACGAATAAAGCCCGAAAGCCCATGGAGAGAGGGACTCTGGTGCCAAGCTTTCAAAAAATGACAGAGTCCCAAAATTTGCAGTGGGTTCAAAGCTCCATGCTCTCGGAGCTCCCTGGCCGGCCCAGGGAGGGTGGCCCGTCCTGGGTCAGAGTCAGATTTGCCCGCCACCCCGGAGCTCCGCCTGGAGCGAAGACGGTCCTAAAACGGACCTTCGGGCATGTATGGAGGAGGGTGGAGCGGCCTTCCTGGGCACGAATAAAGCCCGAAAGCCCATGGAGAGAGGGACTCTGGTGCCGAGCTCTCAAAAAATGACAGAGTCCCAAAATTTGCAGTGGGTTCAAAGCTCCATGCTCTCGGAGCTCCCTGGCCGTCCCAGGGAGGGTGGCCCGTCCTGGGTCAGAGTCAGATTTGCCCGCCACCCCGGAGCTCCGCCTGGAGCGAAGACGGTCCTAAAACGGACCTTCGGGCATGTATGGAGGAGGGTGGAGCGGCCTTCCTGGGCACGAATAAAGCCCGAAAGCCCATGGAGAGAGGGACTCTGGTGCCGAGCTCTCAAAAAATGACAGAGTCCCAAAATTTGCAGTGGGTTCAAAGCTCCATGCTCTCGGAGCTCCCTGGCCGTCCCAGGGAGGGTGGCCCGTCCTGGGTCAGAGTCAGATTTGCCCGCCACCCCTGGTGCTCCGCCTGGTGCGAAGACGGTCCTAAAACGGACCTTCGGGCATGTATGGAGGAGGGGAAGAGCAGTTGGAGGCACACACCCGCCCGCCCCCTCATCAGACCGTCGCGAGTCCCACTAAGAGTTGCCCCTGGTCGGGTATAAAGTCCAGTTTACACCGTGCGCGCGCGGTGGAGCTCTGGAAGTCCTGGAGGGGAGAGGGCCTCCAGGAGAAAGCTGGCCCAGCCAGGGGGCACTCTGGCTGGGGAGAGTAGAGAGTTCAATCTCCACCCGTGGTGGATCTCTGGAAGTACGAAACCTCCAGGAAATGACAGGCTGGTTTTCTGAAAAGTGCGTCCCAGGCAGGTTGCAGCCTCCCTGGGAAACGAATCAAGCTCAAATGACCCACCCAATTGACTCTGGGGGTCAAATTCGAAGAAATGACAAAGTCCATAAATGTGAGGTGGGTTCAGAGCTCCATGCTCTCAGCCCTACCCTGGCCAGCCCGGGGAGGGTGCCTCGGTCCCGGTCACAGACAGTTCGGCGCGTGCCTACCGGAGCTCCGCCTGGAGCCAAGTCGGTCCTAAAACGGACCTTCGGGCCTGTATGGAGGAGGGGAAGAGCAGTTGGAGGCACACACCCGCCCGCCCTCATCAGACCGTCGTGAGTCCCACTAAGAGTTGCCCTGGTCGGGTATAAAGTCCAGTTTACACCGTGCGCGCGCGGTGGAGCTCTGGAAGTCCTGGAGGGGAGAGGGCCTCCAGGAGAAAGCCGGCCCAGCCAAAGGGCACTCTGGCTGGGGAGAGTAGAGAGTTCAATCTCCACCCGTGGTTGATCTCTGGAAGTACGAAACCTCCAGGAAATGACAGGCTGGTTTTCTGAAAAGTGCGTCCCAGGCAGGAGGCAGCCTTCCTGGGAAACGAATCAAGCTCAAATGACCCACCCAATTGACTCTGGGGGTCAAATTCAAAGAAATGACAAAGTCCATAAATGTGAGGTGGGTTCAGAGCTCCATGCTCTCAGCCCTACCCTGGCCAGCCCAGGGAGGGTGCCTCGGTCCCGGTCACAGACAGTTCGGCGCGTGCCTACCGGAGCTCCGCCTGGAGCCAAGTCGGTCCTAAAACGGACCTTCGGGCCTGTATGGAGGAGGGGAAGAGCAGTTGGAGGCACACACCCGCCCGCCCTCATCAGACCGTCGTGAGTCCCACTAAGAGTTGCCCTGGTCGGGTATAAAGTCCAGTTTACACCGTGCGCGCGCGGTGGAGCTCTGGAAGTCCTGGAGGGGAGAGGGCCTCCAGGAGAAAGCCGGCCCAGCCAAAGGGCACTCTGGCTGGGGAGAGTAGAGAGTTCAATCTCCACCCGTGGTGGATCTCTGGAAGTACGAAACCTCCAGGAAATGACAGGCTGGTTTTCTGAAAAGTGCGTCCCAGGCAGGAGGCAGCCTTCCTGGGAAACGAATCAAGCTCAAATGACCCACCCAATTGACTCTGGGGGTCAAATTCAAAGAAATGACAAAGTCCATAAATGTGAGGTGGGTTCAGAGCTCCATGCTCTCAGCCCTACCCTGGCCAGCCCAGGGAGGGTGCCTCGGTCCCGGTCACAGACAGTTCGGCGCGTGCCTACCGGAGCTCCGCCTGGAGCCAAGTCGGTCCTAAAACGGACCTTCGGGCCTGTATGGAGGAGGGGAAGAGCAGTTGGAGGCACTCAGAGTGGGTACAAAATCCAGACCAGAGAACCGTGGTGGTCGGTCCAACGGTTGGGGAAAACGATGGGCCTGACTCAGCCCAGAGAGAGTGGCAAAAGAGACTTCCAGTAAACGCATACCCCCACCCCCCCCAC
>NC_138723.1:936842-946842 GCF_965113295.1 Leuciscus leuciscus | reverse complement strand
AAACGGACTCTTTTGGGCCGCTGTCCACGAACCACCTATGAAAACGCATGCAATAAGTTGCACGTGTCCTCTGCTACTGTTCGGCCCCCGAGGGTCCGAGGGGCCCCAAACTTCGCATGCTGGTAGCCTAGGGGCCCCACTGCAACATACTAGGAGGACGGGTCCCTAGAGCGCAGGGACATTTTTTCGACTCCCTTTGTCAAACTCTCTCACAAAGGCCTCTTGCGCTCATAGACAGAGAGACCCTCTCCAAGGGGCCCAGTGAAAATTAGGGTTAGGGTTAAGAAAAACACTCGGGGCCCACCTAGGACCCTGATGTCTCGGATCCTGACCCGGGGGCCCCTGGACTACCACCGTGCCAAATTTGGAGCCCCTGCGACCTTTTGACCCCTGCTTTCCAAACGTCCGTCCTGCAACCTATTTTATGTAGGCTGATCGTGGACAATTGGGCCAATTAAGCACGAAAACGGGTCCGAGGGGCCCCAAACTTTGCATGCTGGTAGCCTAGGGGCCCCACTGCCACATATCAGGAGGACGGGTCTCTAGAGTGCAGGGAAAATTTTAACACCCACCTAGGACCCTGAAACCTGGGATCCTGACCCAGGGGCCCCTGGACTACCACCCTGTCAAATTTGGAGCCCCTGCGACCTTTTGACCCCTGCCAAACGGACCCTTCTGGTCCGCTGTCCACGAACCACCTATGAAAACGCATGCAATAAGTTGCACGTGTCCTCTGCTACTGTTCGGCCCCCGAGGGTCCGAGGGGCCCCAAACTTCGCATGCTGGTAGCCTAGGGGCCCCACTGCAACATACTAGGAGGACGGGTCCCTAGGGCGCAGGGAAATTTTTTCGACTCCCTTTGTCAAACTCTCTCACAAAGGCCTCTTGCGCTCATAGACAGAGAGACCCTCTCCAAGGGGCCCAGTGAAAATTAGGGTTAGGGTTAAGAAAAACACTCGGGGCCCACCTAGGACCCTGATGTCTCGGATCCTGACCCGGGGGCCCCTGGACTACCACCGTGCCAAATTTGGAGCCCCTGCGACCTTTTGACCCCTGCTTTCCAAACGTCCGTCCTGCAACCTATTTTATGTAGGCTGATCGTGGACAATTGGGCCAATTAAGCACGAAAACGGGTCCGAGGGGCCCCAAACTTTGCATGCTGGTAGCCTAGGGGCCCCACTGCCACATATCAGGAGGACGGGTCTCTAGAGTGCAGGGAAAATTTTAACACCCACCTAGGACCCTGAAACCTGGGATCCTGACCCAGGGGCCCCTGGACTACCACCCTGTCAAATTTGGAGCCCCTGCGACCTTTTGACCCCTGCCAAACGGACCCTTTTGGTCCGCTGTCCACGAACCACCTATGAAAACGCATGCAATAAGTTGCACGTGTCCTCTGCTACTGTTCGGCCCCCGAGGGTCCGAGGGGCCCCAAACTTCGCATGCTGGTAGCCTAGGGGCCCCACTGCAACATACTAGGAGGACGGGTCCCTAGGGCGCAGGGAAATTTTTTCAACTCCCTTTGTCAAACTCTCTCACAAAGGCCTCTTGCGCTCATAGACAGAGAGACCCTCTCCAAGGGGCCCAGTGAAAATTAGGGTTAGGGTTAAGAAAAACACTCGGGGCCCACCTAGGACCCTGATGTCTCGGATCCTGACCCGGGGGCCCCTGGACTACCACCGTGCCAAATTTGGAGCCCCTGCGACCTTTTGACCCCTGCTTTCCAAACGTCCGTCCTGCAACCTATTTTATGTAGGCTGATCGTGGACAATTGGGCCAATTAAGCACGAAAACGGGTCCGAGGGGCCCCAAACTTTGCATGCTGGTAGCCTAGGGGCCCCACTGCCACATATCAGGAGGACGGGTCTCTAGAGTGCAGGGAAAATTTTAACACCCACCTAGGACCCTGAAACCTGGGATCCTGACCCAGGGGCCCCTGGACTACCACCCTGTCAAATTTGGAGCCCCTGCGACCTTTTGACCCCTGCCAAACGGACCCTTTTGGTCCGCTGTCCACGAACCACCTATGAAAACGCATGCAATAAGTTGCACGTGTCCTCTGCTACTGTTCGGCCCCCGAGGGTCCGAGGGGCCCCAAACTTCGCATGCTGGTAGCCTAGGGGCCCCACTGCAACATACTAGGAGGACGGGTCCCTAGGGCGCAGGGAAATTTTTTCGACTCCCTTTGTCAAACTCTCTCACAAAGGCCTCTTGCGCTCATAGACAGAGAGACCCTCTCCAAGGGGCCCAGTGAAAATTAGGGTTAGGGTTAAGAAAAACACTCGGGGCCCACCTAGGACCCTGATGTCTCGGATCCTGACCCGGGGGCCCCTGGACTACCACCGTGCCAAATTTGGAGCCCCTGCGACCTTTTGACCCCTGCTTTCCAAACGTCCGTCCTGCAACCTATTTTATGTAGGCTGATCGTGGACAATTGGGCCAATTAAGCACGAAAACGGGTCCGAGGGGCCCCAAACTTTGCATGCTGGTAGCCTAGGGGCCCCACTGCCACATATCAGGAGGACGGGTCTCTAGAGTGCAGGGAAAATTTTAACACCCACCTAGGACCCTGAAACCTGGGATCCTGACCCAGGGGCCCCTGGACTACCACCCTGTCAAATTTGGAGCCCCTTCGACCTTTTGACCCCTGCCAAACGGACCCTTTTGGTCCGCTGTCCACGAACCACCTATGAAAACGCATGCAATAAGTTGCACGTGTCCTCTGCTACTGTTCGGCCCCCGAGGGTCCGAGGGGCCCCAAACTTCGCATGCTGGTAGCCTAGGGGCCCCACTGCAACATACTAGGAGGACGGGTCCCTAGGGCGCAGGGAAATTTTTTCGACTCCCTTTGTCAAACTCTCTCACAAAGGCCTCTTGCGCTCATAGACAGAGAGACCCTCTCCAAGGGGCCCAGTGAAAATTAGGGTTAGGGTTAAGAAAAACACTCGGGGCCCACCTAGGACCCTGATGTCTCGGATCCTGACCCGGGGGCCCCTGGACTACCACCGTGCCAAATTTGGAGCCCCTGCGACCTTTTGACCCCTGCTTTCCAAACGTCCGTCCTGCAACCTATTTTATGTAGGCTGATCGTGGACAATTGGGCCAATTAAGCACGAAAACGGGTCCGAGGGGCCCCAAACTTTGCATGCTGGTAGCCTAGGGGCCCCACTGCCACATATCAGGAGGACGGGTCTCTAGAGTGCAGGGAAAATTTTAACACCCACCTAGGACCCTGAAACCTGGGATCCTGACCCAGGGGCCCCTGGACTACCACCCTGTCAAATTTGGAGCCCCTTCGACCTTTTGACCCCTGCCAAACGGACCCTTTTGGTCCGCTGTCCACGAACCACCTATGAAAACGCATGCAATAAGTTGCACGTGTCCTCTGCTACTGTTCGGCCCCCGAGGGTCCGAGGGGCCCCAAACTTCGCATGCTGGTAGCCTAGGGGCCCCACTGCAACATACTAGGAGGACGGGTCCCTAGGGCGCAGGGAAATTTTTTCGACTCCCTTTGTCAAACTCTCTCACAAAGGCCTCTTGCGCTCATAGACAGAGAGACCCTCTCCAAGGGGCCCAGTGAAAATTAGGGTTAGGGTTAAGAAAAACACTCGGGGCCCACCTAGGACCCTGATGTCTCGGATCCTGACCCGGGGGCCCCTGGACTACCACCGTGCCAAATTTGGAGCCCCTGCGACCTTTTGACCCCTGCTTTCCAAACGTCCGTCCTGCAACCTATTTTATGTAGGCTGATCGTGGACAATTGGGCCAATTAAGCACGAAAACGGGTCCGAGGGGCCCCAAACTTTGCATGCTGGTAGCCTAGGGGCCCCACTGCCACATATCAGGAGGACGGGTCTCTAGAGTGCAGGGAAAATTTTAACACCCACCTAGGACCCTGAAACCTGGGATCCTGACCCAGGGGCCCCTGGACTACCACCCTGTCAAATTTGGAGCCCCTGCGACCTTTTGACCCCTGCCAAACGGACCCTTTTGGTCCGCTGTCCACGAACCACCTATGAAAACGCATGCAATAAGTTGCACGTGTCCTCTGCTACTGTTCGGCCCCCGAGGGTCAAAGGGGGCCCAAACTTCGCATGCTGGTAGCCTAGGGGCCCCACTGCAACATACTAGGAGGACGGGTCCCTAGAGCGCAGGGACATTTTTCCGACTCCCTTTGTCAAACTCTCTCACAAAGGCCTCTTGCGCTCATAGACAGAGAGACCCTCTCCAAGGGGCCCAGTGAAAATTAGGATTAGGGTTAAGAAAAACACTCGGGGCCCACCTAGGACCCTGATGTCTCGGATCCTGACCCGGGGGCCCCTGGACTACCACCGTGCCAAATTTGGAGCCCCTGCGACCTTTTGACCCCTGCTTTCCAGACGTCCGTCCTGCAACCTATTTTATGTAGGCTGATCGTGGACAATTGGGCCAATTAAGCACGAAAACGGGTCCGAGGGGCCCCAAACTTTACATGCTGGTAGCCTAGGGGTCCCACTGCAACATACTAGGAGGACGGGTCCCTAGATACCACCCGGTCAAAGTCCCATATGGGTTTGGGTTATCTAGGCAGTTAGGTGGCACTTTTTGGACATATTGATGAAAAATAGGCACTTAGGTGGACGAATAGGCTGTCCGTGGGACGAGAGGAAGACTACGGTGAAGAGTAGGCACTTAGGTGGCTCTTTAGACACTTTGTGGACATATTGATGAAAAATAGGCACTTAGGTGGACGAATAGGCTGTCCGTGGGACGAGAGGAAGACTACGGTGAAGAGTAGGCACTTAGGTGGCTCTTTAGACACTTTGTGGACATATTGATGAAAAATAGGCACTTAGGTGGACGAATAGGCTGTCCGTGGGACGAGAGGAAGACTACGGTGAAGAGTAGGCACTTAGGTGGCTCTTTAGACACTTTGTGGACATATTGATGAAAAATAGGCACTTAGGTGGACGAATAGGCTGTCCGTGGGACGAGAGGAAGACTACGGTGAAGAGTAGGCACTTAGGTGGCTCTTTAGACACTTTGTGGACATATTGATGAAAAATAGGCACTTAGGTGGACGAATAGGCTGTCCGTGGGACGAGAGGAAGACTACGGTGAAGAGTAGGCACTTAGGTGCCACTTTAGGCACTTCGTAGACATGACTTAGGGAACCTGGCCCCCTAGTGGTGGCCACCTAGGAGCCTATGTGCCCGCTGGGTTCAATTTGCGAAAAATTAGGGAAAACCATTCATATAAGTTGAACGTAGGATCCGGAATGGTGCCTTTTCATCCGTTCGTACACCTAAAGCGCCATATGGCAGCTTAAATGAACTGGCCAAAATCCACAGACTGCCTATTTGTCCTAATGCTTAATTCGGGAACCTGGTGCCAATCTATAGCATAAAAGGGACTTTGTGGACAGGAGTCCCTAAGCGCTGCGCGGCGCCCCCTAATAATTTTTTGGCCCCCAAACGACGCCTATGGTTCGATGCGGCCTCTCCCCCTGAGGCGTGGGACGGTGGTCCCGTCTCCCGAGACCCTCCAGGGGCCCCGCAACGGGGAAAAAATGGCCCTAAAATTGCTTTTCCCCCGCCCCTCTCAGATAAGTCACAGGAAGGATGCAGTTGGTCAAGTCCCGCCTGTAACTTATTCGACGCGGCCTCTAGGCTGCCTGTGGACATTACATTAAATGGTCATATTTCATAAATGCAGTGGTTATATGTGGTCAAACCTACTGTACACCACTCAGGGGACACACCACAGCACACTGATGTACATTGCAGTTATTAATTATGCAATATTAGCATAAAACTCAACCGTCCACAGACAGCATATAGGACTCCTGTCAAATAAGTTACAGGTGGGATGTTTTGGTTAAAGTCCCGCCTGTAACTTATTCGACAGAGCCCCTATATGCTGTCTGTGGACATTACATTATAAGGTCATATTTCATAACTACAGTGCTTTTATGTGGTCAAACCTACTGTACACAACTCAGGGGACACAGCACAACACACTGATGTGCATTGCAGTTATTAATTATGCAAAATTAGCATTAAACTCAACTGTCCACAGACAGCATATAGGAGTCCTCTCAAATAAGTTACAGGTGGGATGCTGTAACTTGACTTAGACATTTTCGGCCAGTGAATTCCTGTAAGGAATTTCAGATTTCAACATATGTGCTGAAGGCCAGTGAGTAACTTATTAAGCTACAGGTGGGATGCCAATACATCAAAAGGTCATATTTCATAAATACAGTGCTTTTAAGAGGTGAAACCTACTGTACACCACTCAGGGGACACACCACAACACACTGATGTACATTACAGTTATTAATTATGCAAAATTAGCATAAAATTCAACTGTCCACAGACAGCATATAGGAGTCCTCTCAAATAAGTTACAGGTGGGATGCTGTAACTTGACAGACATTTTCGGCCAGTGAATTCCTGTTAGGAATTTCGGATTTCAACATATGTGCTGAAGGCCAGTGAGTAACTTATTAAGCTACAGGTGGGATGCCAATACATCAAAAGGTCATATTTCATAAATACAGTGCTTTTAAGAGGTGAAACCTACCGTACACCACTCAGGGGACACACCACAACACACTGATGTACATTACAGTTATTAATTATGCATAATTTGCATAAAACTCAACCGTCCACAGACAGCATATAGGAGTCCTGTCAAATAAGTTACAGGTGGGATGCTGTAACTTGACTTAGACATTTTCGGCCAGTGAATTCCTGTAAGGAATTTCGGATTTCAACATATGTGCTGAAGGCCAGTGAGTAACTTATTAAGCTACAGGTGGGATGCTGACTTTGAACGGATGTTTCTCGAGAACTAAGCCGACTTGGGGCTCCCTACTCTGGGGTCATGGGGGGCCCATGGGTACCTACCCATGCCCTGCGTATGGAGCTCTAATTCGGCTTGGTTTTGGAGTTATGCCCGGTCAAACTTCCACAGGAAGTTGCCATATCTCAGGAACTAAGCCGACTTGGGGCTCCATACTCTGGGGTCATGGGGGGCCCATGGGTACCTACCCATGCCCTGCGTATGGAGCTCTAATTCGGCTTGGTTTTGGAGTTATGCCCGGTCAAACTTCCACAGGAAGTTGCCATATCTCAGGAACTAAGCCGACTTGGGGCTCCATACTCTGGGGAAATTGGGGGCCCATGGGTACCTCCCCATGCCCAGAGTATGGAGCTCTAATTCGGCTTGGTTTTGGAGTTATGCCCAGTCAAAATTCCACAGGAAGTTGCCATATCTAAGGAACGAAGCCGACTTGGAGCTCCATACTCTGGGGTCATGGGGGCCCCAAGGGTACCTCCCCATACCCAGAGTTTGGAGCTTCAAGTCGGCTTGCTTTTCAAGATACACCCAGTCAAAGCTGGACAGGAAGTGGCCGTATCTCGGAAACGGAAGGTCCCAGGAGCTGGCGACGGTGGGGTCAGAAGGGGCCCTATGGGCCCCCCTCGTGCCCGGAGTTTGGAGCTCCAACTCGGCTTAACTCCCAAGATACACCCGGTTATACATAAGGGACTTTTGGACAAAACGGTCGATATCTCGGAAAGGACTAGTCCCAGCGGATCGTCCTTTGGGGTGGTGAGAGGCCCCTAGGGGCCCTCTCAGACCCCAGGGTCCCGAGCCTCTGGGACCCTTCCTTCTGAAGTGCACCCTTTCCTGTTGGGCCCCGTATCTCGGACCGTGGGGGCGCTAGAAGCTCGGGCTAGGGGCCGTTGGAGAGGGCCCCTCGGGACCTTACTTTGACCCGAGTTTGGTGTCGCTAGGCCCACGGGTTCCAAAGTTAAAGCCGTTCAAAGTTTGGAGCCCTCCTGTGACTTATTTGACAGAGCCCCTATATGCTGTCTGTGGACATTACATTAAAAGGTCATTTTTCATAAATACAGTGCTTTTATCTGGTCAAACCTACTGTACACCACTCAGGGGACACAGACCCACCCACTGATGTACATTACAGTTATTAATTATGCAAAATTAGCATAAAACTCAACCATCCACAGACAGCATATAGGAGTCTTGTCAAATAAGTTACAGGTGGGATGCTGTAACTTGACTTAGACATTTTCGGCCAGTGAATTCCTGTAAGGAATTTCGGATTTCAACATATGTGCTGAAGGCCAGTGAGTAACTTATTAAGTTACAGGTGGGATGCCAATACATCAAAAGGTCATATTTCATAAATACAGTGCTTTTATGAGGTGAAACCTACTGTACACCACTCAGGGGACACACCACAGCACACTGATGTACATTGCAGTTATTATTTATGCAATATTAGCATAAAACTCAACCGTCCACAGACAGCATATAGGACTCCTGTCAAATAAGTTACAGGTGGGATGTGAGTTTTAGGGGAAATACGTGTGATTTTTAGGGAGGACAGTGAGTAACTTATTAAGCTACAGGTGGGATGCCAATTTGGGCCAGTTTGGCTTGGTTTTTCAGATACCCACCCCGGTCAAAGTCCCAAATGGGTTTGGGTTATCTAGGCAGTTAGGTGGCACTTTTTGGACATATTGATGAAAAATAGGCACTTAGGTGGACGAATAGGCTGTCCGTGGGACGAGAGGAAGACTACGGTGAAGAGTAAGCACTTAGGTGGCACTTTAGACACTTCGTGGACATATTGGTGAAAAATAGGCACTTAGCTGGACGAATAGGCTGTCCGTGGGACGAGAGGAAGAATACAGTGAAGAGTAGGCACTTAGGTGGCTCTTTAGACACTTTGTGGACATATTGATGAAAAATAGGCACTTAGGTGGACGAATAGGCTGTCCGTGGGACGAGAGGAAGACTACGGTGAAGAGTAGGCACTTAGGTGGCTCTTTAGACACTTTGTGGACATATTGATGAAAAATAGGCACTTAGGTGGACGAATAGGCTGTCCGTGGGACGAGAGGAAGACTACGGTGAAGAGTAGGCACTTAGGTGGCTCTTTAGACACTTTGTGGACATATTGATGAAAAATAGGCACTTAGGTGGACGAATAGGCTGTCCGTGGGACGAGAGGAAGACTACGGTGAAGAGTAGGCACTTAGGTGCCACTTTAGGCACTTCGTAGACATGACTTAGGGAACCTGGCCCCCTAGTGGTGGCCACCTAGGAGCCTATGTGCCCGCTGGGTTCAATTTGCGAAAAATTAGGGAAAACCATTCATATAAGTTGAACGTAGGATCCGGAATGGTGCCTTTTCATCCGTTCGTACACCTAAAGCGCCATATGGCAGCTTAAATGAACTGGCCAAAATCCACAGACTGCCTATTTGTCCTAATGCTTAATTCGGGAACCTGGTGCCAATCTATAGCATAAAAGGGACTTTGTGGACAGGAGTCCCTAAGCGCTGCGCGGCGCCCCCTAATAATTTTTTGGCCCCCAAACGACGCCTATGGTTCGATGCGGCCTCTCCCCCTGAGGCGTGGGACGGTGGTCCCGTCTCCCGAGACCCTCCAGGGGCCCCGCAACGGGGAAAAAATGGCCCTAAAATTGCTTTTCCCCCGCCCCTCTCAGATAAGTCACAGGAAGGATGCAGTTGGTCAAGTCCCGCCTGTAACTTATTCGACGCGGCCTCTAGGCTGCCTGTGGACATTACATTAAATGGTCATATTTCATAAATGCAGTGGTTATATGTGGTCAAACCTACTGTACACCACTCAGGGGACACACCACAGCACACTGATGTACATTGCAGTTATTAATTATGCAATATTAGCATAAAACTCAACCGTCCACAGACAGCATATAGGACTCCTGTCAAATAAGTTACAGGTGGGATGTTTTGGTTAAAGTCCCGCCTGTAACTTATTCGACAGAGCCCCTATATGCTGTCTGTGGACATTACATTATAAGGTCATATTTCATAACTACAGTGCTTTTATGTGGTCAAACCTACTGTACACAACTCAGGGGACACAGCACAACACACTGATGTGCATTGCAGTTATTAATTATGCAAAATTAGCATTAAACTCAACTGTCCACAGACAGC
>NC_138723.1:932816-936642 GCF_965113295.1 Leuciscus leuciscus | reverse complement strand
TGAGGGGGCGGGCGGGTGTGTGCCTCCAACTGCTCTTCCCCTCCTCCATACATGCCCGAAGGTCCGTTTTAGGACCGTCTTCGCACCAGGCGGAGCACCAGGGGTGGCGGGCAAATCTGACTCTGACCCAGGACGGGCCACCCTCCCTGGGACGGCCAGGGAGCTCCGAGAGCATGGAGCTTTGAACCCACTGCAAATTTTGGGACTCTGTCATTTTTTGAGAGCTCGGCACCAGAGTCCCTCTCTCCATGGGCTTTCGGGCTTTATTCGTGCCCAGGAAGGCCGCTCCACCCTCCTCCATACATGCCCGAAGGTCCGTTTTAGGACCGTCTTCGCTCCAGGCGGAGCTCCGGGGTGGCGGGCAAATCTGACTCTGACCCAGGACGGGCCACCCTCCCTGGGACGGCCAGGGAGCTCCGAGAGCATGGAGCTTTGAACCCACTGCAAATTTTGGGACTCTGTCATTTTTTGAAAGCTCGGCACCAGAGTCCCTCTCTCCATGGGCTTTCGGGCTTTATTCGTGCCCAGGAAGGCCGCTCCACCCTCCTCCATACATGCCCGAAGGTCCGTTTTAGGACCGTCTTCGCTCCAGGCGGAGCTCCGGGGTGGCGGGCAAATCTGACTCTGACCCAGGACGGTCCACCCTCCCTGGGCCGGCCAGGGAGCTCCGAGAGCATGGAGCTTTGAACCCACTGCAAATTTTGGGACTCTGTCATTTTTTGAGAGCTCGGCACCAGAGTCCCTCTCTCCATGGGCTTTCGGGCTTTATTCGTGCCCAGGAAGGCCGCTCCACCCTCCTCCATACATGCCCGAAGGTCCGTTTTAGGACCGTCTTCGCTCCAGGCGGAGCTCCGGGGTGGCGGGCAAATCTGACTCTGACCCAGGACGGGCCACCCTCCCTGGGACGGCCAGGGAGCTCCGAGAGCATGGAGCTTTGAACCCACTGCAAATTTTGGGACTCTGTCATTTTTTGAAAGCTCGGCACCAGAGTCCCTCTCTCCATGGGCTTTCGGGCTTTATTCGTGCCCAGGAAGGCCGCTCCACCCTCCTCCATACATGCCCGAAGGTCCGTTTTAGGACCGTCTTCGCTCCAGGCGGAGCTCCGGGGTGGCGGGCAAATCTGACTCTGACCCAGGACGGTCCACCCTCCCTGGGCCGGCCAGGGAGCTCCGAGAGCATGGAGCTTTGAACCCACTGCAAATTTTGGGACTCTGTCATTTTTTGAGAGCTCGGCACCAGAGTCCCTCTCTCCATGGGCTTTCGGGCTTTATTCGTGCCCAGGAAGGCCGCTCCACCCTCCTCCATACATGCCCGAAGGTCCGTTTTAGGACCGTCTTCGCTCCAGGCGGAGCTCCGGGGTGGCGGGCAAATCTGACTCTGACCCAGGACGGGCCACCCTCCCTGGGCCGGCCAGGGAGCTCCGAGAGCATGGAGCTTTGAACCCACTGCAAATTTTGGGACTCTGTCATTTTTTGAGAGCTCGGCACCAGAGTCCCTCTCTCCATGGGCTTTCGGGCTTTATTCGTGCCCAGGAAGGCCGCTCCACCCTCCTCCATACATGCCCGAAGGTCCGTTTTAGGACCGTCTTCGCTCCAGGCGGAGCTCCGGGGTGGCGGGCAAATCTGACTCTGACCCAGGACGGGCCACCCTCCCTGGGCCGGCCAGGGAGCTCCGAGAGCATGGAGCTTTGAACCCACTGCAAATTTTGGGACTCTGTCATTTTTTGAAAGCTTGGCACCAGAGTCCCTCTCTCCATGGGCTTTCGGGCTTTATTCGTGCCCAGGAAGGCCGCTCCACCCTCCTCCATACATGCCCGAAGGTCCGTTTCAGGACCGTCTTCGCTCCAGGCGGAGCTCCGGGGTGGCGGGCAAATCTGACTCTGACCCAGGACGGGCCACCCTCCCTGGGACGGCCAGGGAGCTCCGAGAGCATGGAGCTTTGAACCCACTGCAAATTTTGGGACTCTGTCATTTTTTGAAAGCTTGGCACCAGAGTCCCTCTCTCCATGGGCTTTCGGGCTTTATTCGTGCCCAGGAAGGCCGCTCCACCCTCCTCCATACATGCCCGAAGGTCCGTTTTAGGACCGTCTTCGCTCCAGGCGGAGCTCCGGGGTGGCGGGCAAATCTGACTCTGACCCAGGACGGTCCACCCTCCCTGGGCCGGCCAGGGAGCTCCGAGAGCATGGAGCTTTGAACCCACTGCAAATTTTGGGACTCTGTCATTTTTTGAGAGCTCGGCACCAGAGTCCCTCTCTCCATGGGCTTTCGGGCTTTATTCGTGCCCAGGAAGGCCGCTCCACCCTCCTCCATACATGCCCGAAGGTCCGTTTTAGGACCGTCTTCGCTCCAGGCGGAGCTCCGGGGTGGCGGGCAAATCTGACTCTGACCCAGGACGGGCCACCCTCCCTGGGACGGCCAGGGAGCTCCGAGAGCATGGAGCTTTGAACCCACTGCAAATTTTGGGACTCTGTCATTTTTTGAAAGCTCGGCACCAGAGTCCCTCTCTCCATGGGCTTTCGGGCTTTATTCGTGCCCAGGAAGGCCGCTCCACCCTCCTCCATACATGCCCGAAGGTCCGTTTTAGGACCGTCTTCGCTCCAGGCGGAGCTCCGGGGTGGCGGGCAAATCTGACTCTGACCCAGGACGGGCCACCCTCCCTGGGCCGGCCAGGGAGCTCCGAGAGCATGGAGCTTTGAACCCACTGCAAATTTTGGGACTCTGTCATTTTTTGAAAGCTCGGCACCAGAGTCCCTCTCTCCATGGGCTTTCGGGCTTTATTCGTGCCCAGGAAGGCCGCTCCACCCTCCTCCATACATGCCCGAAGGTCCGTTTTAGGACCGTCTTCGCTCCAGGCGGAGCTCCGGGGTGGCGGGCAAATCTGACTCTGACCCAGGACGGGCCACCCTCCCTGGGCCGGCCAGGGAGGTCCGAGAGCATGGAGCTTTGAACCCACTGCAAATTTTTGGACTTTGTGCAATTTTTGAGAGCTTGACACCAGAGTCCCTTTCTCCATGGGCTTTGGGCTTTATTCGTGCCCAGGAGAGGTGCGCCATGCCTGGGATGCACTTTTCAGAAAAATCCACCCCCTCTTTTTTTCCTGGAGGTTTCATGCTTTTCAGAGCTCCACCACGGCGGAGATTGAACTCACTGCCCAGCCAGAGTGCACCCCACCCTGGCTTGGGTCACTGCCTTGAAGGCCCCTTGAGATTTGAACCCACTGCAAATTTTTGGGCTTTGTGCAATTTTTGAGAGCTTGACACCAGAGTCCCTTTCTCCATGGGCTTTGGGCTTTATTCGTGCCCAGGAGAGGTGTGCCATGCCTGGGATGCACTTTTCAGAAAAATCCACCCCCTCTTTTTTCCTGGAGGTTTCATGCTTTTCAGAGCTCCACCACGGCGGAGATTGAACTCACTGCCCAGCCAGAGTGCACCCCACCCTGGCTTGGGTCACTGCCTTGAAGGCCCCTTGAGATTTGAACCCACTGCAAATTTTTGGACTTTGTGCAATTTTTGAGAGCTTGACACCAGAGTCCCTTTCTCCATGGGCTTTGGGCTTTATTCGTGCCCAGGAGAGGTGCGCCATGCCTGGGATGCACTTTTCAGAAATATACCGGCTTGAAGTTTGAACTTTGACCGGATGTCACTCGAGACAAAACAAAAAAACAAAAAAATAAGCCGAGTCGGGGCTCCGTACTCTGGGCCTGTGTGCCCAGAGTATGGAGCCCCGACTCGGATTGGTTCCAGAGATATACCGGCTTGAAGTTTGAACTTTGACCGGATGTCACTCGAGACAAAAAACAAAAAAAAATAAAAAAAATAAGCCGAGTC
>NC_138723.1:917816-922816 GCF_965113295.1 Leuciscus leuciscus | reverse complement strand
CAGGCGCGTCCAAAGTTCCAATCGACCAGGCAACCCCTGAGTGACGGGCCCGGAGGAGGGGGTGCGCTCCTCCGTGCCCCGCAGGCAACCCGGGGGCGCCTGTTTTCCGTTACCTTCTTCCTGGGGATCCGAGTTCTAACCGGATGACGGGGGGGGGGGGGGGGGTGGGGGTATGCGTTTACTGGAAGTCTCTTTTGCCCCCCCGCGACAAAGTGCACTCTCTCTGGGCTGAGTCAGGCCCATCGTTTTCCCCAACCGTTGGACCGACCACCACGGTTCTCTGGTCTGGATTTTGTACCCACTCTGAGTGCCTCCAACTGCTCTTCCCCTCCTCCATACAGGCCCGAAGGTCCGTTTTAGGACCGACTTGGCTCCAGGCGGAGCTCCGGTAGGCACGCGCCGAACTGTCTGTGACCGGGACCGAGGCACCCTCCCTGGGCTGGCCAGGGTAGGGCTGAGAGCATGGAGCTCTGAACCCACCTCACATTTATGGACTTTGTCATTTCTTTGAATTTGACCCCCAGAGTCAATTGGGTGGGTCATTTGAGCTTGATTCGTTTCCCAGGAAGGCTGCCTCCTGCCTGGGACGCACTTTTCAGAAAACCAGCCTGTCATTTCCTGGAGGTTTCGTACTTCCAGAGATCCACCACGGGTGGAGATTGAACTCTCTACTCTCCCCAGCCAGAGTGCCCTTTGGCTGGGCCGGCTTTCTCCTGGAGGCCCTCTCCCCTCCAGGACTTCCAGAGCTCCACCGCGCGCGCACGGTGTAAACTGGACTTTATACCCGACCAGGGCAACTCTTAGTGGGACTCACGACGGTCTGATGAGGGCGGGCGGGTGTGTGCCTCCAACTGCTCTTCCCCTCCTCCATACAGGCCCGAAGGTCCGTTTTAGGACCGACTTGGCTCCAGGCGGAGCTCCGGTAGGCACGCGCCGAACTGTCTGTGACCGGGACCGAGGCACCCTCCCTGGGCTGGCCAGGGTAGGGCTGAGAGCATGGAGCTCTGAACCCACCTCACATTTATGGACTTTGTCATTTCTTTGAATTTGACCCCCAGAGTCAATTGGGTGGGTCATTTGAGCTTGATTCGTTTCCCAGGAAGGCTGCCTCCTGCCTGGGACGCACTTTTCAGAAAACCAGCCTGTCATTTCCTGGAGGTTTCGTACTTCCAGAGATCCACCACGGGTGGAGATTGAACTCTCTACTCTCCCCAGCCAGAGTGCCCTTTGGCTGGGCCGGCTTTCTCCTGGAGGCCCTCTCCCCTCCAGGACTTCCAGAGCTCCACCGCGCGCGCACGGTGTAAACTGGACTTTATACCCGACCAGGGCAACTCTTAGTGGGACTCACGACGGTCTGATGAGGGCGGGCGGGTGTGTGCCTCCAACTGCTCTTCCCCTCCTCCATACAGGCCCGAAGGTCCGTTTTAGGACCGACTTGGCTCCAGGCGGAGCTCCGGTAGGCACGCGCCGAACTGTCTGTGACCGGGACCGAGGCACCCTCCCTGGGCTGGCCAGGGTAGGGCTGAGAGCATGGAGCTCTGAACCCACCTCACATTTATGGACTTTGTCATTTCTTTGAATTTGACCCCCAGAGTCAATTGGGTGGGTCATTTGAGCTTGATTCGTTTCCCAGGAAGGCTGCCTCCTGCCTGGGACGCACTTTTCAGAAAACCAGCCTGTCATTTCCTGGAGGTTTCGTACTTCCAGAGATCCACCACGGGTGGAGATTGAACTCTCTACTCTCCCCAGCCAGAGTGCCCTTTGGCTGGGCCGGCTTTCTCCTGGAGGCCCTCTCCCCTCCAGGACTTCCAGAGCTCCACCGCGCGCGCACGGTGTAAACTGGACTTTATACCCGACCAGGGCAACTCTTAGTGGGACTCACGACGGTCTGATGAGGGCGGGCGGGTGTGTGCCTCCAACTGCTCTTCCCCTCCTCCATACAGGCCCGAAGGTCCGTTTTAGGACCGACTTGGCTCCAGGCGGAGCTCCGGTAGGCACGCGCCGAACTGTCTGTGACCGGGACCGAGGCACCCTCCCCGGGCTGGCCAGGGTAGGACTGAGAGCATGGAGCTCTGAACCCACCTCACATTTATGGACTTTGTCATTTCTTCGAATTTGACCCCCAGAGTCAATTGGGTGGGTCATTTGAGCTTGATTCGTTTCCCAGGGAGGCTGCAACCTGCCTGGGACGCACTTTTCAGAAAACCAGCCTGTCATTTCCTGGAGGTTTCGTACTTCCAGAGATCCACCACGGGTGGAGATTGAACTCTCTACTCTCCCCAGCCAGAGTGCCCCCTGGCTGGGCCAGCTTTCTCCTGGAGGCCCTCTCCCCTCCAGGACTTCCAGAGCTCCACCGCGCGCGCACGGTGTAAACTGGACTTTATACCCGACCAGGGGCAACTCTTAGTGGGACTCACGACGGTCTGATGAGGGGGCGGGCGGGTGTGTGCCTCCAACTGCTCTTCCCCTCCTCCATACATGCCCGAAGGTCCGTTTTAGGACCGTCTTCGCACCAGGCGGAGCACCAGGGGTGGCGGGCAAATCTGACTCTGACCCAGGACGGGCCACCCTCCCTGGGACGGCCAGGGAGCTCCGAGAGCATGGAGCTTTGAACCCACTGCAAATTTTGGGACTCTGTCATTTTTTGAGAGCTCGGCACCAGAGTCCCTCTCTCCATGGGCTTTCGGGCTTTATTCGTGCCCAGGAAGGCCGCTCCACCCTCCTCCATACATGCCCGAAGGTCCGTTTTAGGACCGTCTTCGCTCCAGGCGGAGCTCCGGGGTGGCGGGCAAATCTGACTCTGACCCAGGACGGGCCACCCTCCCTGGGACGGCCAGGGAGCTCCGAGAGCATGGAGCTTTGAACCCACTGCAAATTTTGGGACTCTGTCATTTTTTGAAAGCTCGGCACCAGAGTCCCTCTCTCCATGGGCTTTCGGGCTTTATTCGTGCCCAGGAAGGCCGCTCCACCCTCCTCCATACATGCCCGAAGGTCCGTTTTAGGACCGTCTTCGCTCCAGGCGGAGCTCCGGGGTGGCGGGCAAATCTGACTCTGACCCAGGACGGTCCACCCTCCCTGGGCCGGCCAGGGAGCTCCGAGAGCATGGAGCTTTGAACCCACTGCAAATTTTGGGACTCTGTCATTTTTTGAGAGCTCGGCACCAGAGTCCCTCTCTCCATGGGCTTTCGGGCTTTATTCGTGCCCAGGAAGGCCGCTCCACCCTCCTCCATACATGCCCGAAGGTCCGTTTTAGGACCGTCTTCGCTCCAGGCGGAGCTCCGGGGTGGCGGGCAAATCTGACTCTGACCCAGGACGGGCCACCCTCCCTGGGACGGCCAGGGAGCTCCGAGAGCATGGAGCTTTGAACCCACTGCAAATTTTGGGACTCTGTCATTTTTTGAAAGCTCGGCACCAGAGTCCCTCTCTCCATGGGCTTTCGGGCTTTATTCGTGCCCAGGAAGGCCGCTCCACCCTCCTCCATACATGCCCGAAGGTCCGTTTTAGGACCGTCTTCGCTCCAGGCGGAGCTCCGGGGTGGCGGGCAAATCTGACTCTGACCCAGGACGGTCCACCCTCCCTGGGCCGGCCAGGGAGCTCCGAGAGCATGGAGCTTTGAACCCACTGCAAATTTTGGGACTCTGTCATTTTTTGAGAGCTCGGCACCAGAGTCCCTCTCTCCATGGGCTTTCGGGCTTTATTCGTGCCCAGGAAGGCCGCTCCACCCTCCTCCATACATGCCCGAAGGTCCGTTTTAGGACCGTCTTCGCTCCAGGCGGAGCTCCGGGGTGGCGGGCAAATCTGACTCTGACCCAGGACGGGCCACCCTCCCTGGGCCGGCCAGGGAGCTCCGAGAGCATGGAGCTTTGAACCCACTGCAAATTTTGGGACTCTGTCATTTTTTGAGAGCTCGGCACCAGAGTCCCTCTCTCCATGGGCTTTCGGGCTTTATTCGTGCCCAGGAAGGCCGCTCCACCCTCCTCCATACATGCCCGAAGGTCCGTTTTAGGACCGTCTTCGCTCCAGGCGGAGCTCCGGGGTGGCGGGCAAATCTGACTCTGACCCAGGACGGGCCACCCTCCCTGGGCCGGCCAGGGAGCTCCGAGAGCATGGAGCTTTGAACCCACTGCAAATTTTGGGACTCTGTCATTTTTTGAAAGCTTGGCACCAGAGTCCCTCTCTCCATGGGCTTTCGGGCTTTATTCGTGCCCAGGAAGGCCGCTCCACCCTCCTCCATACATGCCCGAAGGTCCGTTTCAGGACCGTCTTCGCTCCAGGCGGAGCTCCGGGGTGGCGGGCAAATCTGACTCTGACCCAGGACGGGCCACCCTCCCTGGGACGGCCAGGGAGCTCCGAGAGCATGGAGCTTTGAACCCACTGCAAATTTTGGGACTCTGTCATTTTTTGAAAGCTTGGCACCAGAGTCCCTCTCTCCATGGGCTTTCGGGCTTTATTCGTGCCCAGGAAGGCCGCTCCACCCTCCTCCATACATGCCCGAAGGTCCGTTTTAGGACCGTCTTCGCTCCAGGCGGAGCTCCGGGGTGGCGGGCAAATCTGACTCTGACCCAGGACGGTCCACCCTCCCTGGGCCGGCCAGGGAGCTCCGAGAGCATGGAGCTTTGAACCCACTGCAAATTTTGGGACTCTGTCATTTTTTGAGAGCTCGGCACCAGAGTCCCTCTCTCCATGGGCTTTCGGGCTTTATTCGTGCCCAGGAAGGCCGCTCCACCCTCCTCCATACATGCCCGAAGGTCCGTTTTAGGACCGTCTTCGCTCCAGGCGGAGCTCCGGGGTGGCGGGCAAATCTGACTCTGACCCAGGACGGGCCACCCTCCCTGGGACGGCCAGGGAGCTCCGAGAGCATGGAGCTTTGAACCCACTGCAAATTTTGGGACTCTGTCATTTTTTGAAAGCTCGGCACCAGAGTCCCTCTCTCCATGGGCTTTCGGGCTTTATTCGTGCCCAGGAAGGCCGCTCCACCCTCCTCCATACATGCCCGAAGG
>NC_138723.1:902816-907816 GCF_965113295.1 Leuciscus leuciscus | reverse complement strand
TCGACCGGGCAGGGGCCATCCCCAGGCGCGTCCGAAGTTCCAATCGACCAGGCAACCCCCACCGAGTGACGGGCCCCGGAGGAGGGGGTGCGCTCCTCCGGGCCCCGCAGGCAACCCGGAGGCGCCTGTTCTTACGGGAAGTCCGTTACCTTGTCCGAGCGGGGCGGTTGTCCCCTTCTCGACAAAACCCCGAAGGTCCGTTTTAGGACCGTCTTTGCTCCGACGGGAGCTCCGTCGCACGGACCGATTCGACCGCGCCCGAGTCTGAGGCGCCCTCCCTGGGTGTCGGCCAGGGAGGCGGGTCCCCGTGGGGATCTCGTTTGACCGCATTTTTCCGGACTCTGTCCGTTTTTTTTCCGGAGGTGGACTTTTTTTCCCTCCAGGACGCCTTTCTGCCCTCTCACTTTGTCCGAGCGGAGCGTTTGTCCCCTCCTCGACAAAACCCCCAAGGTCCGTTTTAGGACCGTCTTTGCTCCGACGGGAGATCCGTCACGGCAGACGGATTCGATCGTGCCCGACACCGAGGCGCTCTCCCTGGTCGCCAGCCAGGGAGCCGCGCGTTTGTGGGAATCTGTTTGGACCGCCTCGTTTCGGACTCTGTCCGTTTTTTTCGGAGGTGGCCTTTCCTCCGAGGCGCCTTCGACGCCGCTCACCTCACCCCAGATAAGGCATCCTCCCCAGGATGTAGGTAACCCCGAACCGCACTTTCTCCAGGGGTGTGTCTCAAGCCCCTGGAGTCGTTTCGCCATTTACCCAGACCGACCGTTCGACAAGCATATGGTTGATTTACCTCGGGGATCGACCGAGGAGCCCCGGACGGACGAGCGAACCGCCACGCGCCGGCTTCCTACACACGGGTCTCGCTCCGCTCGGGCCTGGGCTCGAGACGGCACGGCCGCTCATAGGGGCGCGTGAGGAACCCCTCCGCCGAGGGGAGGGGGGGGGAGGCCTCTGGATCGAGGCCGTAACCGGGAAGGGTGCTTTCGAAGCGAGGGAGGCGCAGGGCGAAGTTCGGCTCCGAGACGTGCTGGCGGGGTGGGGGCCCCCAAGGAAGCCCCACCAACCGTTCCAAGCCTCCCGACGCACACCGCGGCCGCCCCTGCTGCGGACATCCGTTTCAGACGGGCCAGCTGAGTCTCCCGAGGTCGACGCGGCCTGCTTTCCCCGGAGGGAGGCCGCGTCTAGAGTCGACGCGCAAATCGGGGAGGAGCAAGCTGCCCATAGCGGTCTCTCGACCGGGCAGTGGCCGTCCCCAGGCGCGTCCAAAGTTCCAATCGACCAGGCAACCCCTGAGTGACGGGCCCGGAGGAGGGGGTGCGCTCCTCCGTGCCCCGCAGGCAACCCGGGGGCGCCTGTTTTCCGTTACCTTCTTCCTGGGGATCCGAGTTCTAACCGGATGACGGGGGGGGGGGGGGGGGTGGGGGTATGCGTTTACTGGAAGTCTCTTTTGCCCCCCCGCGACAAAGTGCACTCTCTCTGGGCTGAGTCAGGCCCATCGTTTTCCCCAACCGTTGGACCGACCACCACGGTTCTCTGGTCTGGATTTTGTACCCACTCTGAGTGCCTCCAACTGCTCTTCCCCTCCTCCATACAGGCCCGAAGGTCCGTTTTAGGACCGACTTGGCTCCAGGCGGAGCTCCGGTAGGCACGCGCCGAACTGTCTGTGACCGGGACCGAGGCACCCTCCCTGGGCTGGCCAGGGTAGGGCTGAGAGCATGGAGCTCTGAACCCACCTCACATTTATGGACTTTGTCATTTCTTTGAATTTGACCCCCAGAGTCAATTGGGTGGGTCATTTGAGCTTGATTCGTTTCCCAGGAAGGCTGCCTCCTGCCTGGGACGCACTTTTCAGAAAACCAGCCTGTCATTTCCTGGAGGTTTCGTACTTCCAGAGATCCACCACGGGTGGAGATTGAACTCTCTACTCTCCCCAGCCAGAGTGCCCTTTGGCTGGGCCGGCTTTCTCCTGGAGGCCCTCTCCCCTCCAGGACTTCCAGAGCTCCACCGCGCGCGCACGGTGTAAACTGGACTTTATACCCGACCAGGGCAACTCTTAGTGGGACTCACGACGGTCTGATGAGGGCGGGCGGGTGTGTGCCTCCAACTGCTCTTCCCCTCCTCCATACAGGCCCGAAGGTCCGTTTTAGGACCGACTTGGCTCCAGGCGGAGCTCCGGTAGGCACGCGCCGAACTGTCTGTGACCGGGACCGAGGCACCCTCCCTGGGCTGGCCAGGGTAGGGCTGAGAGCATGGAGCTCTGAACCCACCTCACATTTATGGACTTTGTCATTTCTTTGAATTTGACCCCCAGAGTCAATTGGGTGGGTCATTTGAGCTTGATTCGTTTCCCAGGAAGGCTGCCTCCTGCCTGGGACGCACTTTTCAGAAAACCAGCCTGTCATTTCCTGGAGGTTTCGTACTTCCAGAGATCCACCACGGGTGGAGATTGAACTCTCTACTCTCCCCAGCCAGAGTGCCCTTTGGCTGGGCCGGCTTTCTCCTGGAGGCCCTCTCCCCTCCAGGACTTCCAGAGCTCCACCGCGCGCGCACGGTGTAAACTGGACTTTATACCCGACCAGGGCAACTCTTAGTGGGACTCACGACGGTCTGATGAGGGCGGGCGGGTGTGTGCCTCCAACTGCTCTTCCCCTCCTCCATACAGGCCCGAAGGTCCGTTTTAGGACCGACTTGGCTCCAGGCGGAGCTCCGGTAGGCACGCGCCGAACTGTCTGTGACCGGGACCGAGGCACCCTCCCCGGGCTGGCCAGGGTAGGACTGAGAGCATGGAGCTCTGAACCCACCTCACATTTATGGACTTTGTCATTTCTTCGAATTTGACCCCCAGAGTCAATTGGGTGGGTCATTTGAGCTTGATTCGTTTCCCAGGGAGGCTGCAACCTGCCTGGGACGCACTTTTCAGAAAACCAGCCTGTCATTTCCTGGAGGTTTCGTACTTCCAGAGATCCACCACGGGTGGAGATTGAACTCTCTACTCTCCCCAGCCAGAGTGCCCCCTGGCTGGGCCAGCTTTCTCCTGGAGGCCCTCTCCCCTCCAGGACTTCCAGAGCTCCACCGCGCGCGCACGGTGTAAACTGGACTTTATACCCGACCAGGGGCAACTCTTAGTGGGACTCACGACGGTCTGATGAGGGGGCGGGCGGGTGTGTGCCTCCAACTGCTCTTCCCCTCCTCCATACATGCCCGAAGGTCCGTTTTAGGACCGTCTTCGCACCAGGCGGAGCACCAGGGGTGGCGGGCAAATCTGACTCTGACCCAGGACGGGCCACCCTCCCTGGGACGGCCAGGGAGCTCCGAGAGCATGGAGCTTTGAACCCACTGCAAATTTTGGGACTCTGTCATTTTTTGAGAGCTCGGCACCAGAGTCCCTCTCTCCATGGGCTTTCGGGCTTTATTCGTGCCCAGGAAGGCCGCTCCACCCTCCTCCATACATGCCCGAAGGTCCGTTTTAGGACCGTCTTCGCTCCAGGCGGAGCTCCGGGGTGGCGGGCAAATCTGACTCTGACCCAGGACGGGCCACCCTCCCTGGGACGGCCAGGGAGCTCCGAGAGCATGGAGCTTTGAACCCACTGCAAATTTTGGGACTCTGTCATTTTTTGAAAGCTCGGCACCAGAGTCCCTCTCTCCATGGGCTTTCGGGCTTTATTCGTGCCCAGGAAGGCCGCTCCACCCTCCTCCATACATGCCCGAAGGTCCGTTTTAGGACCGTCTTCGCTCCAGGCGGAGCTCCGGGGTGGCGGGCAAATCTGACTCTGACCCAGGACGGTCCACCCTCCCTGGGCCGGCCAGGGAGCTCCGAGAGCATGGAGCTTTGAACCCACTGCAAATTTTGGGACTCTGTCATTTTTTGAGAGCTCGGCACCAGAGTCCCTCTCTCCATGGGCTTTCGGGCTTTATTCGTGCCCAGGAAGGCCGCTCCACCCTCCTCCATACATGCCCGAAGGTCCGTTTTAGGACCGTCTTCGCTCCAGGCGGAGCTCCGGGGTGGCGGGCAAATCTGACTCTGACCCAGGACGGGCCACCCTCCCTGGGCCGGCCAGGGAGCTCCGAGAGCATGGAGCTTTGAACCCACTGCAAATTTTGGGACTCTGTCATTTTTTGAAAGCTCGGCACCAGAGTCCCTCTCTCCATGGGCTTTCGGGCTTTATTCGTGCCCAGGAAGGCCGCTCCACCCTCCTCCATACATGCCCGAAGGTCCGTTTTAGGACCGTCTTCGCTCCAGGCGGAGCTCCGGGGTGGCGGGCAAATCTGACTCTGACCCAGGACGGGCCACCCTCCCTGGGCCGGCCAGGGAGGTCCGAGAGCATGGAGCTTTGAACCCACTGCAAATTTTTGGACTTTGTGCAATTTTTGAGAGCTTGACACCAGAGTCCCTTTCTCCATGGGCTTTGGGCTTTATTCGTGCCCAGGAGAGGTGCGCCATGCCTGGGATGCACTTTTCAGAAAAATCCACCCCCTCTTTTTTTCCTGGAGGTTTCATGCTTTTCAGAGCTCCACCACGGCGGAGATTGAACTCACTGCCCAGCCAGAGTGCACCCCACCCTGGCTTGGGTCACTGCCTTGAAGGCCCCTTGAGATTTGAACCCACTGCAAATTTTTGGGCTTTGTGCAATTTTTGAGAGCTTGACACCAGAGTCCCTTTCTCCATGGGCTTTGGGCTTTATTCGTGCCCAGGAGAGGTGTGCCATGCCTGGGATGCACTTTTCAGAAAAATCCACCCCCTCTTTTTTCCTGGAGGTTTCATGCTTTTCAGAGCTCCACCACGGCGGAGATTGAACTCACTGCCCAGCCAGAGTGCACCCCACCCTGGCTTGGGTCACTGCCTTGAAGGCCCCTTGAGATTTGAACCCACTGCAAATTTTTGGACTTTGTGCAATTTTTGAGAGCTTGACACCAGAGTCCCTTTCTCCATGGGCTTTGGGCTTTATTCGTGCCCAGGAGAGGTGCGCCATGCCTGGGATGCACTTTTCAGAAATATACCG
>NC_138723.1:887816-892816 GCF_965113295.1 Leuciscus leuciscus | reverse complement strand
GGGGCCCCCAAGGAAGCCCCACCAACCGTTCCAAGCCTCCCGACGCACACCGCGGCCGCCCCTGCTGCGGACATCCGTTTCAGACGGGCCAGCTGAGTCTCCCGAGGTCGACGCGGCCTGCTTTCCCCGGAGGGAGGCCGCGTCTAGAGTCGACGCGCAAATCGGGGAGGAGCAAGCTGCCCATAGCGGTCTCTCGACCGGGCAGTGGCCGTCCCCAGGCGCGTCCAAAGTTCCAATCGACCAGGCAACCCCTGAGTGACGGGCCCGGAGGAGGGGGTGCGCTCCTCCGTGCCCCGCAGGCAACCCGGGGGCGCCTGTTTTCCGTTACCTTCTTCCTGGGGATCCGAGTTCTAACCGGATGACGGGGGGGGGGGGGGGGGTGGGGGTATGCGTTTACTGGAAGTCTCTTTTGCCCCCCCGCGACAAAGTGCACTCTCTCTGGGCTGAGTCAGGCCCATCGTTTTCCCCAACCGTTGGACCGACCACCACGGTTCTCTGGTCTGGATTTTGTACCCACTCTGAGTGCCTCCAACTGCTCTTCCCCTCCTCCATACAGGCCCGAAGGTCCGTTTTAGGACCGACTTGGCTCCAGGCGGAGCTCCGGTAGGCACGCGCCGAACTGTCTGTGACCGGGACCGAGGCACCCTCCCTGGGCTGGCCAGGGTAGGGCTGAGAGCATGGAGCTCTGAACCCACCTCACATTTATGGACTTTGTCATTTCTTTGAATTTGACCCCCAGAGTCAATTGGGTGGGTCATTTGAGCTTGATTCGTTTCCCAGGAAGGCTGCCTCCTGCCTGGGACGCACTTTTCAGAAAACCAGCCTGTCATTTCCTGGAGGTTTCGTACTTCCAGAGATCCACCACGGGTGGAGATTGAACTCTCTACTCTCCCCAGCCAGAGTGCCCTTTGGCTGGGCCGGCTTTCTCCTGGAGGCCCTCTCCCCTCCAGGACTTCCAGAGCTCCACCGCGCGCGCACGGTGTAAACTGGACTTTATACCCGACCAGGGCAACTCTTAGTGGGACTCACGACGGTCTGATGAGGGCGGGCGGGTGTGTGCCTCCAACTGCTCTTCCCCTCCTCCATACAGGCCCGAAGGTCCGTTTTAGGACCGACTTGGCTCCAGGCGGAGCTCCGGTAGGCACGCGCCGAACTGTCTGTGACCGGGACCGAGGCACCCTCCCTGGGCTGGCCAGGGTAGGGCTGAGAGCATGGAGCTCTGAACCCACCTCACATTTATGGACTTTGTCATTTCTTTGAATTTGACCCCCAGAGTCAATTGGGTGGGTCATTTGAGCTTGATTCGTTTCCCAGGAAGGCTGCCTCCTGCCTGGGACGCACTTTTCAGAAAACCAGCCTGTCATTTCCTGGAGGTTTCGTACTTCCAGAGATCCACCACGGGTGGAGATTGAACTCTCTACTCTCCCCAGCCAGAGTGCCCTTTGGCTGGGCCGGCTTTCTCCTGGAGGCCCTCTCCCCTCCAGGACTTCCAGAGCTCCACCGCGCGCGCACGGTGTAAACTGGACTTTATACCCGACCAGGGCAACTCTTAGTGGGACTCACGACGGTCTGATGAGGGCGGGCGGGTGTGTGCCTCCAACTGCTCTTCCCCTCCTCCATACAGGCCCGAAGGTCCGTTTTAGGACCGACTTGGCTCCAGGCGGAGCTCCGGTAGGCACGCGCCGAACTGTCTGTGACCGGGACCGAGGCACCCTCCCCGGGCTGGCCAGGGTAGGACTGAGAGCATGGAGCTCTGAACCCACCTCACATTTATGGACTTTGTCATTTCTTCGAATTTGACCCCCAGAGTCAATTGGGTGGGTCATTTGAGCTTGATTCGTTTCCCAGGGAGGCTGCAACCTGCCTGGGACGCACTTTTCAGAAAACCAGCCTGTCATTTCCTGGAGGTTTCGTACTTCCAGAGATCCACCACGGGTGGAGATTGAACTCTCTACTCTCCCCAGCCAGAGTGCCCCCTGGCTGGGCCAGCTTTCTCCTGGAGGCCCTCTCCCCTCCAGGACTTCCAGAGCTCCACCGCGCGCGCACGGTGTAAACTGGACTTTATACCCGACCAGGGGCAACTCTTAGTGGGACTCACGACGGTCTGATGAGGGGGCGGGCGGGTGTGTGCCTCCAACTGCTCTTCCCCTCCTCCATACATGCCCGAAGGTCCGTTTTAGGACCGTCTTCGCACCAGGCGGAGCACCAGGGGTGGCGGGCAAATCTGACTCTGACCCAGGACGGGCCACCCTCCCTGGGACGGCCAGGGAGCTCCGAGAGCATGGAGCTTTGAACCCACTGCAAATTTTGGGACTCTGTCATTTTTTGAGAGCTCGGCACCAGAGTCCCTCTCTCCATGGGCTTTCGGGCTTTATTCGTGCCCAGGAAGGCCGCTCCACCCTCCTCCATACATGCCCGAAGGTCCGTTTTAGGACCGTCTTCGCTCCAGGCGGAGCTCCGGGGTGGCGGGCAAATCTGACTCTGACCCAGGACGGGCCACCCTCCCTGGGACGGCCAGGGAGCTCCGAGAGCATGGAGCTTTGAACCCACTGCAAATTTTGGGACTCTGTCATTTTTTGAAAGCTCGGCACCAGAGTCCCTCTCTCCATGGGCTTTCGGGCTTTATTCGTGCCCAGGAAGGCCGCTCCACCCTCCTCCATACATGCCCGAAGGTCCGTTTTAGGACCGTCTTCGCTCCAGGCGGAGCTCCGGGGTGGCGGGCAAATCTGACTCTGACCCAGGACGGTCCACCCTCCCTGGGCCGGCCAGGGAGCTCCGAGAGCATGGAGCTTTGAACCCACTGCAAATTTTGGGACTCTGTCATTTTTTGAGAGCTCGGCACCAGAGTCCCTCTCTCCATGGGCTTTCGGGCTTTATTCGTGCCCAGGAAGGCCGCTCCACCCTCCTCCATACATGCCCGAAGGTCCGTTTTAGGACCGTCTTCGCTCCAGGCGGAGCTCCGGGGTGGCGGGCAAATCTGACTCTGACCCAGGACGGGCCACCCTCCCTGGGCCGGCCAGGGAGCTCCGAGAGCATGGAGCTTTGAACCCACTGCAAATTTTGGGACTCTGTCATTTTTTGAAAGCTCGGCACCAGAGTCCCTCTCTCCATGGGCTTTCGGGCTTTATTCGTGCCCAGGAAGGCCGCTCCACCCTCCTCCATACATGCCCGAAGGTCCGTTTTAGGACCGTCTTCGCTCCAGGCGGAGCTCCGGGGTGGCGGGCAAATCTGACTCTGACCCAGGACGGGCCACCCTCCCTGGGCCGGCCAGGGAGGTCCGAGAGCATGGAGCTTTGAACCCACTGCAAATTTTTGGACTTTGTGCAATTTTTGAGAGCTTGACACCAGAGTCCCTTTCTCCATGGGCTTTGGGCTTTATTCGTGCCCAGGAGAGGTGCGCCATGCCTGGGATGCACTTTTCAGAAAAATCCACCCCCTCTTTTTTTCCTGGAGGTTTCATGCTTTTCAGAGCTCCACCACGGCGGAGATTGAACTCACTGCCCAGCCAGAGTGCACCCCACCCTGGCTTGGGTCACTGCCTTGAAGGCCCCTTGAGATTTGAACCCACTGCAAATTTTTGGGCTTTGTGCAATTTTTGAGAGCTTGACACCAGAGTCCCTTTCTCCATGGGCTTTGGGCTTTATTCGTGCCCAGGAGAGGTGTGCCATGCCTGGGATGCACTTTTCAGAAAAATCCACCCCCTCTTTTTTCCTGGAGGTTTCATGCTTTTCAGAGCTCCACCACGGCGGAGATTGAACTCACTGCCCAGCCAGAGTGCACCCCACCCTGGCTTGGGTCACTGCCTTGAAGGCCCCTTGAGATTTGAACCCACTGCAAATTTTTGGACTTTGTGCAATTTTTGAGAGCTTGACACCAGAGTCCCTTTCTCCATGGGCTTTGGGCTTTATTCGTGCCCAGGAGAGGTGCGCCATGCCTGGGATGCACTTTTCAGAAATATACCGGCTTGAAGTTTGAACTTTGACCGGATGTCACTCGAGACAAAACAAAAAAACAAAAAAATAAGCCGAGTCGGGGCTCCGTACTCTGGGCCTGTGTGCCCAGAGTATGGAGCCCCGACTCGGATTGGTTCCAGAGATATACCGGCTTGAAGTTTGAACTTTGACCGGATGTCACTCGAGACAAAAAACAAAAAAAAATAAAAAAAATAAGCCGAGTCGGGGCTCCGTACTCTGGGCCTGTGCGCCCAGAGTATGGAGCCCCGACTCGGATTGGTTCCAGAGATATACCGGCTTGAAGTGCCGTACTAGGGGACCCCCGTGTGCCCAGAGCATGGAGCCCCAACTCGGCTTCATCACTGAGAAGAGGCCCCGGTTCAAGCTCCTCATACACTCTACACTCTACCTTAAGAGAGTCATAGTTACTCCCGCCGTTTACCCGATTCGTGGAACCAGGATTTTGGGCGTGGGGGTGCACCACGGCCCACCACCCTACCCGCGTCAGGGAACCGGTGGACCCCCTGGATCTTTCCAGGGACCCACACTGACCCCCACCTTGGTCCGCCCTCTGCCCAGACCCGGAGAACCAGAGACCCGGGCAGGTACCCCCACCTAGGTCCACCCTCTGCCCGCCTCGGAGAACCAGAGCCCCGGGCAGGTACCCCCACCTAGGTCCACCCTCTGCCCGCCTCGGAGAACCAGAGCCCCGGGCAGGTACCCCCACCTTGGTCCACCCCTCTGCCCGACTCGGAGAACCAGAGACCCGGGCAGGTACCCCCACCTTGGTCCACCCCTCTGCCCAGACCCGGAGAACCAGAGCCCCGGGCAGGTACCCCCACCTTGGTCCACCCCTCTGCCCGACTCGGAGAACCAGAGACCCGGGCAGGTATCCCCACCTTGGTCCACCCTCTGCCCCGACTCGGAGAACCAGAGACCCGGGCAGGTACCCCCACCTTGGTCCACCCCTCTGCCCCGACTCGGAGAACCAGAGACCCGGGCAGGTACCCCCACCTTGGTCCACCCCTCTGCCCGACTCGGAGAACC
>NC_138723.1:870316-880316 GCF_965113295.1 Leuciscus leuciscus | reverse complement strand
CCAGGTAAGCGCCCTTTGGAAGGAGAACCGCGACGACGCTGGCTTCCTACACACGGGTCTCGCTCCGCTCGGGGCCCCCGGGGGGGCTCGAAGACGGCGCGGCCGCTCATAGGTGCGCGTGCGGAACCCTCCTCCGCGGGGGGCAGAGGGGGTGGGTGGCCGCTGGGTCGAGGCCGTAACCGGGAAGGGTGCTTTTCAGGCGGGGAGGCGCGGGGCGAAGGTCGGCTCGAAGACCGGAGAGAGGGTGTTCCCAACCGGTCCGAACCTTCCCACGCGCCCACGTCCTCCGCCACCGTGGCGGACATTCGTTCCAGACGGGCCGTCTGAGTCTCCCGAGGTCGACGCGGCCTGCTTTCCCCGGAGGGAGGCCGCGTCTAGAGTCGACACGCAAGACGGGGAGGAGCAAGCTGCCCAGAGCGGTCTTTCGACCGGGCAGGGGCCATCCCCAGGCGCGTCCGAAGTTCCAATCGACCAGGCAACCCCCACCGAGTGACGGGCCCCGGAGGAGGGGGTGCGCTCCTCCGGGCCCCGCAGGCAACCCGGAGGCGCCTGTTCTTACGGGAAGTCCGTTACCTTGTCCGAGCGGGGCGGTTGTCCCCTTCTCGACAAAACCCCGAAGGTCCGTTTTAGGACCGTCTTTGCTCCGACGGGAGCTCCGTCGCACGGACCGATTCGACCGCGCCCGAGTCTGAGGCGCCCTCCCTGGGTGTCGGCCAGGGAGGCGGGTCCCCGTGGGGATCTCGTTTGACCGCATTTTTCCGGACTCTGTCCGTTTTTTTTCCGGAGGTGGACTTTTTTTCCCTCCAGGACGCCTTTCTGCCCTCTCACTTTGTCCGAGCGGAGCGTTTGTCCCCTCCTCGACAAAACCCCCAAGGTCCGTTTTAGGACCGTCTTTGCTCCGACGGGAGATCCGTCACGGCAGACGGATTCGATCGTGCCCGACACCGAGGCGCTCTCCCTGGTCGCCAGCCAGGGAGCCGCGCGTTTGTGGGAATCTGTTTGGACCGCCTCGTTTCGGACTCTGTCCGTTTTTTTCGGAGGTGGCCTTTCCTCCGAGGCGCCTTCGACGCCGCTCACCTCACCCCAGATAAGGCATCCTCCCCAGGATGTAGGTAACCCCGAACCGCACTTTCTCCAGGGGTGTGTCTCAAGCCCCTGGAGTCGTTTCGCCATTTACCCAGACCGACCGTTCGACAAGCATATGGTTGATTTACCTCGGGGATCGACCGAGGAGCCCCGGACGGACGAGCGAACCGCCACGCGCCGGCTTCCTACACACGGGTCTCGCTCCGCTCGGGCCTGGGCTCGAGACGGCACGGCCGCTCATAGGGGCGCGTGAGGAACCCCTCCGCCGAGGGGAGGGGGGGGGAGGCCTCTGGATCGAGGCCGTAACCGGGAAGGGTGCTTTCGAAGCGAGGGAGGCGCAGGGCGAAGTTCGGCTCCGAGACGTGCTGGCGGGGTGGGGGCCCCCAAGGAAGCCCCACCAACCGTTCCAAGCCTCCCGACGCACACCGCGGCCGCCCCTGCTGCGGACATCCGTTTCAGACGGGCCAGCTGAGTCTCCCGAGGTCGACGCGGCCTGCTTTCCCCGGAGGGAGGCCGCGTCTAGAGTCGACGCGCAAATCGGGGAGGAGCAAGCTGCCCATAGCGGTCTCTCGACCGGGCAGTGGCCGTCCCCAGGCGCGTCCAAAGTTCCAATCGACCAGGCAACCCCTGAGTGACGGGCCCGGAGGAGGGGGTGCGCTCCTCCGTGCCCCGCAGGCAACCCGGGGGCGCCTGTTTTCCGTTACCTTCTTCCTGGGGATCCGAGTTCTAACCGGATGACGGGGGGGGGGGGGGGGGTGGGGGTATGCGTTTACTGGAAGTCTCTTTTGCCCCCCCGCGACAAAGTGCACTCTCTCTGGGCTGAGTCAGGCCCATCGTTTTCCCCAACCGTTGGACCGACCACCACGGTTCTCTGGTCTGGATTTTGTACCCACTCTGAGTGCCTCCAACTGCTCTTCCCCTCCTCCATACAGGCCCGAAGGTCCGTTTTAGGACCGACTTGGCTCCAGGCGGAGCTCCGGTAGGCACGCGCCGAACTGTCTGTGACCGGGACCGAGGCACCCTCCCTGGGCTGGCCAGGGTAGGGCTGAGAGCATGGAGCTCTGAACCCACCTCACATTTATGGACTTTGTCATTTCTTTGAATTTGACCCCCAGAGTCAATTGGGTGGGTCATTTGAGCTTGATTCGTTTCCCAGGAAGGCTGCCTCCTGCCTGGGACGCACTTTTCAGAAAACCAGCCTGTCATTTCCTGGAGGTTTCGTACTTCCAGAGATCCACCACGGGTGGAGATTGAACTCTCTACTCTCCCCAGCCAGAGTGCCCTTTGGCTGGGCCGGCTTTCTCCTGGAGGCCCTCTCCCCTCCAGGACTTCCAGAGCTCCACCGCGCGCGCACGGTGTAAACTGGACTTTATACCCGACCAGGGCAACTCTTAGTGGGACTCACGACGGTCTGATGAGGGCGGGCGGGTGTGTGCCTCCAACTGCTCTTCCCCTCCTCCATACAGGCCCGAAGGTCCGTTTTAGGACCGACTTGGCTCCAGGCGGAGCTCCGGTAGGCACGCGCCGAACTGTCTGTGACCGGGACCGAGGCACCCTCCCTGGGCTGGCCAGGGTAGGGCTGAGAGCATGGAGCTCTGAACCCACCTCACATTTATGGACTTTGTCATTTCTTTGAATTTGACCCCCAGAGTCAATTGGGTGGGTCATTTGAGCTTGATTCGTTTCCCAGGAAGGCTGCCTCCTGCCTGGGACGCACTTTTCAGAAAACCAGCCTGTCATTTCCTGGAGGTTTCGTACTTCCAGAGATCCACCACGGGTGGAGATTGAACTCTCTACTCTCCCCAGCCAGAGTGCCCTTTGGCTGGGCCGGCTTTCTCCTGGAGGCCCTCTCCCCTCCAGGACTTCCAGAGCTCCACCGCGCGCGCACGGTGTAAACTGGACTTTATACCCGACCAGGGCAACTCTTAGTGGGACTCACGACGGTCTGATGAGGGCGGGCGGGTGTGTGCCTCCAACTGCTCTTCCCCTCCTCCATACAGGCCCGAAGGTCCGTTTTAGGACCGACTTGGCTCCAGGCGGAGCTCCGGTAGGCACGCGCCGAACTGTCTGTGACCGGGACCGAGGCACCCTCCCCGGGCTGGCCAGGGTAGGACTGAGAGCATGGAGCTCTGAACCCACCTCACATTTATGGACTTTGTCATTTCTTCGAATTTGACCCCCAGAGTCAATTGGGTGGGTCATTTGAGCTTGATTCGTTTCCCAGGGAGGCTGCAACCTGCCTGGGACGCACTTTTCAGAAAACCAGCCTGTCATTTCCTGGAGGTTTCGTACTTCCAGAGATCCACCACGGGTGGAGATTGAACTCTCTACTCTCCCCAGCCAGAGTGCCCCCTGGCTGGGCCAGCTTTCTCCTGGAGGCCCTCTCCCCTCCAGGACTTCCAGAGCTCCACCGCGCGCGCACGGTGTAAACTGGACTTTATACCCGACCAGGGGCAACTCTTAGTGGGACTCACGACGGTCTGATGAGGGGGCGGGCGGGTGTGTGCCTCCAACTGCTCTTCCCCTCCTCCATACATGCCCGAAGGTCCGTTTTAGGACCGTCTTCGCACCAGGCGGAGCACCAGGGGTGGCGGGCAAATCTGACTCTGACCCAGGACGGGCCACCCTCCCTGGGACGGCCAGGGAGCTCCGAGAGCATGGAGCTTTGAACCCACTGCAAATTTTGGGACTCTGTCATTTTTTGAGAGCTCGGCACCAGAGTCCCTCTCTCCATGGGCTTTCGGGCTTTATTCGTGCCCAGGAAGGCCGCTCCACCCTCCTCCATACATGCCCGAAGGTCCGTTTTAGGACCGTCTTCGCTCCAGGCGGAGCTCCGGGGTGGCGGGCAAATCTGACTCTGACCCAGGACGGGCCACCCTCCCTGGGACGGCCAGGGAGCTCCGAGAGCATGGAGCTTTGAACCCACTGCAAATTTTGGGACTCTGTCATTTTTTGAAAGCTCGGCACCAGAGTCCCTCTCTCCATGGGCTTTCGGGCTTTATTCGTGCCCAGGAAGGCCGCTCCACCCTCCTCCATACATGCCCGAAGGTCCGTTTTAGGACCGTCTTCGCTCCAGGCGGAGCTCCGGGGTGGCGGGCAAATCTGACTCTGACCCAGGACGGTCCACCCTCCCTGGGCCGGCCAGGGAGCTCCGAGAGCATGGAGCTTTGAACCCACTGCAAATTTTGGGACTCTGTCATTTTTTGAGAGCTCGGCACCAGAGTCCCTCTCTCCATGGGCTTTCGGGCTTTATTCGTGCCCAGGAAGGCCGCTCCACCCTCCTCCATACATGCCCGAAGGTCCGTTTTAGGACCGTCTTCGCTCCAGGCGGAGCTCCGGGGTGGCGGGCAAATCTGACTCTGACCCAGGACGGGCCACCCTCCCTGGGACGGCCAGGGAGCTCCGAGAGCATGGAGCTTTGAACCCACTGCAAATTTTGGGACTCTGTCATTTTTTGAAAGCTCGGCACCAGAGTCCCTCTCTCCATGGGCTTTCGGGCTTTATTCGTGCCCAGGAAGGCCGCTCCACCCTCCTCCATACATGCCCGAAGGTCCGTTTTAGGACCGTCTTCGCTCCAGGCGGAGCTCCGGGGTGGCGGGCAAATCTGACTCTGACCCAGGACGGTCCACCCTCCCTGGGCCGGCCAGGGAGCTCCGAGAGCATGGAGCTTTGAACCCACTGCAAATTTTGGGACTCTGTCATTTTTTGAGAGCTCGGCACCAGAGTCCCTCTCTCCATGGGCTTTCGGGCTTTATTCGTGCCCAGGAAGGCCGCTCCACCCTCCTCCATACATGCCCGAAGGTCCGTTTTAGGACCGTCTTCGCTCCAGGCGGAGCTCCGGGGTGGCGGGCAAATCTGACTCTGACCCAGGACGGGCCACCCTCCCTGGGCCGGCCAGGGAGCTCCGAGAGCATGGAGCTTTGAACCCACTGCAAATTTTGGGACTCTGTCATTTTTTGAGAGCTCGGCACCAGAGTCCCTCTCTCCATGGGCTTTCGGGCTTTATTCGTGCCCAGGAAGGCCGCTCCACCCTCCTCCATACATGCCCGAAGGTCCGTTTTAGGACCGTCTTCGCTCCAGGCGGAGCTCCGGGGTGGCGGGCAAATCTGACTCTGACCCAGGACGGGCCACCCTCCCTGGGCCGGCCAGGGAGCTCCGAGAGCATGGAGCTTTGAACCCACTGCAAATTTTGGGACTCTGTCATTTTTTGAAAGCTTGGCACCAGAGTCCCTCTCTCCATGGGCTTTCGGGCTTTATTCGTGCCCAGGAAGGCCGCTCCACCCTCCTCCATACATGCCCGAAGGTCCGTTTCAGGACCGTCTTCGCTCCAGGCGGAGCTCCGGGGTGGCGGGCAAATCTGACTCTGACCCAGGACGGGCCACCCTCCCTGGGACGGCCAGGGAGCTCCGAGAGCATGGAGCTTTGAACCCACTGCAAATTTTGGGACTCTGTCATTTTTTGAAAGCTTGGCACCAGAGTCCCTCTCTCCATGGGCTTTCGGGCTTTATTCGTGCCCAGGAAGGCCGCTCCACCCTCCTCCATACATGCCCGAAGGTCCGTTTTAGGACCGTCTTCGCTCCAGGCGGAGCTCCGGGGTGGCGGGCAAATCTGACTCTGACCCAGGACGGTCCACCCTCCCTGGGCCGGCCAGGGAGCTCCGAGAGCATGGAGCTTTGAACCCACTGCAAATTTTGGGACTCTGTCATTTTTTGAGAGCTCGGCACCAGAGTCCCTCTCTCCATGGGCTTTCGGGCTTTATTCGTGCCCAGGAAGGCCGCTCCACCCTCCTCCATACATGCCCGAAGGTCCGTTTTAGGACCGTCTTCGCTCCAGGCGGAGCTCCGGGGTGGCGGGCAAATCTGACTCTGACCCAGGACGGGCCACCCTCCCTGGGACGGCCAGGGAGCTCCGAGAGCATGGAGCTTTGAACCCACTGCAAATTTTGGGACTCTGTCATTTTTTGAAAGCTCGGCACCAGAGTCCCTCTCTCCATGGGCTTTCGGGCTTTATTCGTGCCCAGGAAGGCCGCTCCACCCTCCTCCATACATGCCCGAAGGTCCGTTTTAGGACCGTCTTCGCTCCAGGCGGAGCTCCGGGGTGGCGGGCAAATCTGACTCTGACCCAGGACGGGCCACCCTCCCTGGGCCGGCCAGGGAGCTCCGAGAGCATGGAGCTTTGAACCCACTGCAAATTTTGGGACTCTGTCATTTTTTGAAAGCTCGGCACCAGAGTCCCTCTCTCCATGGGCTTTCGGGCTTTATTCGTGCCCAGGAAGGCCGCTCCACCCTCCTCCATACATGCCCGAAGGTCCGTTTTAGGACCGTCTTCGCTCCAGGCGGAGCTCCGGGGTGGCGGGCAAATCTGACTCTGACCCAGGACGGGCCACCCTCCCTGGGCCGGCCAGGGAGGTCCGAGAGCATGGAGCTTTGAACCCACTGCAAATTTTGGGACTCTGTCATTTTTTGAAAGCTCGGCACCAGAGTCCCTCTCTCCATGGGCTTTCGGGCTTTATTCGTGCCCAGGAAGGCCGCTCCACCCTCCTCCATACATGCCCGAAGGTCCGTTTTAGGACCGTCTTCGCTCCAGGCGGAGCTCCGGGGTGGCGGGCAAATCTGACTCTGACCCAGGACGGTCCACCCTCCCTGGGCCGGCCAGGGAGCTCCGAGAGCATGGAGCTTTGAACCCACTGCAAATTTTGGGACTCTGTCATTTTTTGAGAGCTCGGCACCAGAGTCCCTCTCTCCATGGGCTTTCGGGCTTTATTCGTGCCCAGGAAGGCCGCTCCACCCTCCTCCATACATGCCCGAAGGTCCGTTTTAGGACCGTCTTCGCTCCAGGCGGAGCTCCGGGGTGGCGGGCAAATCTGACTCTGACCCAGGACGGGCCACCCTCCCTGGGCCGGCCAGGGAGCTCCGAGAGCATGGAGCTTTGAACCCACTGCAAATTTTGGGACTCTGTCATTTTTTGAGAGCTCGGCACCAGAGTCCCTCTCTCCATGGGCTTTCGGGCTTTATTCGTGCCCAGGAAGGCCGCTCCACCCTCCTCCATACATGCCCGAAGGTCCGTTTTAGGACCGTCTTCGCTCCAGGCGGAGCTCCGGGGTGGCGGGCAAATCTGACTCTGACCCAGGACGGGCCACCCTCCCTGGGCCGGCCAGGGAGCTCCGAGAGCATGGAGCTTTGAACCCACTGCAAATTTTGGGACTCTGTCATTTTTTGAAAGCTTGGCACCAGAGTCCCTCTCTCCATGGGCTTTCGGGCTTTATTCGTGCCCAGGAAGGCCGCTCCACCCTCCTCCATACATGCCCGAAGGTCCGTTTCAGGACCGTCTTCGCTCCAGGCGGAGCTCCGGGGTGGCGGGCAAATCTGACTCTGACCCAGGACGGGCCACCCTCCCTGGGACGGCCAGGGAGCTCCGAGAGCATGGAGCTTTGAACCCACTGCAAATTTTGGGACTCTGTCATTTTTTGAAAGCTTGGCACCAGAGTCCCTCTCTCCATGGGCTTTCGGGCTTTATTCGTGCCCAGGAAGGCCGCTCCACCCTCCTCCATACATGCCCGAAGGTCCGTTTTAGGACCGTCTTCGCTCCAGGCGGAGCTCCGGGGTGGCGGGCAAATCTGACTCTGACCCAGGACGGTCCACCCTCCCTGGGCCGGCCAGGGAGCTCCGAGAGCATGGAGCTTTGAACCCACTGCAAATTTTGGGACTCTGTCATTTTTTGAGAGCTCGGCACCAGAGTCCCTCTCTCCATGGGCTTTCGGGCTTTATTCGTGCCCAGGAAGGCCGCTCCACCCTCCTCCATACATGCCCGAAGGTCCGTTTTAGGACCGTCTTCGCTCCAGGCGGAGCTCCGGGGTGGCGGGCAAATCTGACTCTGACCCAGGACGGGCCACCCTCCCTGGGACGGCCAGGGAGCTCCGAGAGCATGGAGCTTTGAACCCACTGCAAATTTTGGGACTCTGTCATTTTTTGAAAGCTCGGCACCAGAGTCCCTCTCTCCATGGGCTTTCGGGCTTTATTCGTGCCCAGGAAGGCCGCTCCACCCTCCTCCATACATGCCCGAAGGTCCGTTTTAGGACCGTCTTCGCTCCAGGCGGAGCTCCGGGGTGGCGGGCAAATCTGACTCTGACCCAGGACGGGCCACCCTCCCTGGGCCGGCCAGGGAGCTCCGAGAGCATGGAGCTTTGAACCCACTGCAAATTTTGGGACTCTGTCATTTTTTGAAAGCTCGGCACCAGAGTCCCTCTCTCCATGGGCTTTCGGGCTTTATTCGTGCCCAGGAAGGCCGCTCCACCCTCCTCCATACATGCCCGAAGGTCCGTTTTAGGACCGTCTTCGCTCCAGGCGGAGCTCCGGGGTGGCGGGCAAATCTGACTCTGACCCAGGACGGGCCACCCTCCCTGGGCCGGCCAGGGAGGTCCGAGAGCATGGAGCTTTGAACCCACTGCAAATTTTTGGACTTTGTGCAATTTTTGAGAGCTTGACACCAGAGTCCCTTTCTCCATGGGCTTTGGGCTTTATTCGTGCCCAGGAGAGGTGCGCCATGCCTGGGATGCACTTTTCAGAAAAATCCACCCCCTCTTTTTTTCCTGGAGGTTTCATGCTTTTCAGAGCTCCACCACGGCGGAGATTGAACTCACTGCCCAGCCAGAGTGCACCCCACCCTGGCTTGGGTCACTGCCTTGAAGGCCCCTTGAGATTTGAACCCACTGCAAATTTTTGGGCTTTGTGCAATTTTTGAGAGCTTGACACCAGAGTCCCTTTCTCCATGGGCTTTGGGCTTTATTCGTGCCCAGGAGAGGTGTGCCATGCCTGGGATGCACTTTTCAGAAAAATCCACCCCCTCTTTTTTCCTGGAGGTTTCATGCTTTTCAGAGCTCCACCACGGCGGAGATTGAACTCACTGCCCAGCCAGAGTGCACCCCACCCTGGCTTGGGTCACTGCCTTGAAGGCCCCTTGAGATTTGAACCCACTGCAAATTTTTGGACTTTGTGCAATTTTTGAGAGCTTGACACCAGAGTCCCTTTCTCCATGGGCTTTGGGCTTTATTCGTGCCCAGGAGAGGTGCGCCATGCCTGGGATGCACTTTTCAGAAATATACCGGCTTGAAGTTTGAACTTTGACCGGATGTCACTCGAGACAAAACAAAAAAACAAAAAAATAAGCCGAGTCGGGGCTCCGTACTCTGGGCCTGTGTGCCCAGAGTATGGAGCCCCGACTCGGATTGGTTCCAGAGATATACCGGCTTGAAGTTTGAACTTTGACCGGATGTCACTCGAGACAAAAAACAAAAAAAAATAAAAAAAATAAGCCGAGTCGGGGCTCCGTACTCTGGGCCTGTGCGCCCAGAGTATGGAGCCCCGACTCGGATTGGTTCCAGAGATATACCGGCTTGAAGTGCCGTACTAGGGGACCCCCGTGTGCCCAGAGCATGGAGCCCCAACTCGGCTTCATCACTGAGAAGAGGCCCCGGTTCAAGCTCCTCATACACTCTACACTCTACCTTAAGAGAGTCATAGTTACTCCCGCCGTTTACCCGATTCGTGGAACCAGGATTTTGGGCGTGGGGGTGCACCACGGCCCACCACCCTACCCGCGTCAGGGAACCGGTGGACCCCCTGGATCTTTCCAGGGACCCACACTGACCCCCACCTTGGTCCGCCCTCTGCCCAGACCCGGAGAACCAGAGACCCGGGCAGGTACCCCCACCTAGGTCCACCCTCTGCCCGCCTCGGAGAACCAGAGCCCCGGGCAGGTACCCCCACCTAGGTCCACCCTCTGCCCGCCTCGGAGAACCAGAGCCCCGGGCAGGTACCCCCACCTTGGTCCACCCCTCTGCCCGACTCGGAGAACCAGAGACCCGGGCAGGTACCCCCACCTTGGTCCACCCCTCTGCCCAGACCCGGAGAACCAG
>NC_138723.1:855316-860316 GCF_965113295.1 Leuciscus leuciscus | reverse complement strand
CAGAAAACCAGCCTGTCATTTCCTGGAGGTTTCGTACTTCCAGAGATCCACCACGGGTGGAGATTGAACTCTCTACTCTCCCCAGCCAGAGTGCCCTTTGGCTGGGCCGGCTTTCTCCTGGAGGCCCTCTCCCCTCCAGGACTTCCAGAGCTCCACCGCGCGCGCACGGTGTAAACTGGACTTTATACCCGACCAGGGCAACTCTTAGTGGGACTCACGACGGTCTGATGAGGGCGGGCGGGTGTGTGCCTCCAACTGCTCTTCCCCTCCTCCATACAGGCCCGAAGGTCCGTTTTAGGACCGACTTGGCTCCAGGCGGAGCTCCGGTAGGCACGCGCCGAACTGTCTGTGACCGGGACCGAGGCACCCTCCCTGGGCTGGCCAGGGTAGGGCTGAGAGCATGGAGCTCTGAACCCACCTCACATTTATGGACTTTGTCATTTCTTTGAATTTGACCCCCAGAGTCAATTGGGTGGGTCATTTGAGCTTGATTCGTTTCCCAGGAAGGCTGCCTCCTGCCTGGGACGCACTTTTCAGAAAACCAGCCTGTCATTTCCTGGAGGTTTCGTACTTCCAGAGATCCACCACGGGTGGAGATTGAACTCTCTACTCTCCCCAGCCAGAGTGCCCTTTGGCTGGGCCGGCTTTCTCCTGGAGGCCCTCTCCCCTCCAGGACTTCCAGAGCTCCACCGCGCGCGCACGGTGTAAACTGGACTTTATACCCGACCAGGGCAACTCTTAGTGGGACTCACGACGGTCTGATGAGGGCGGGCGGGTGTGTGCCTCCAACTGCTCTTCCCCTCCTCCATACAGGCCCGAAGGTCCGTTTTAGGACCGACTTGGCTCCAGGCGGAGCTCCGGTAGGCACGCGCCGAACTGTCTGTGACCGGGACCGAGGCACCCTCCCCGGGCTGGCCAGGGTAGGACTGAGAGCATGGAGCTCTGAACCCACCTCACATTTATGGACTTTGTCATTTCTTCGAATTTGACCCCCAGAGTCAATTGGGTGGGTCATTTGAGCTTGATTCGTTTCCCAGGGAGGCTGCAACCTGCCTGGGACGCACTTTTCAGAAAACCAGCCTGTCATTTCCTGGAGGTTTCGTACTTCCAGAGATCCACCACGGGTGGAGATTGAACTCTCTACTCTCCCCAGCCAGAGTGCCCCCTGGCTGGGCCAGCTTTCTCCTGGAGGCCCTCTCCCCTCCAGGACTTCCAGAGCTCCACCGCGCGCGCACGGTGTAAACTGGACTTTATACCCGACCAGGGGCAACTCTTAGTGGGACTCACGACGGTCTGATGAGGGGGCGGGCGGGTGTGTGCCTCCAACTGCTCTTCCCCTCCTCCATACATGCCCGAAGGTCCGTTTTAGGACCGTCTTCGCACCAGGCGGAGCACCAGGGGTGGCGGGCAAATCTGACTCTGACCCAGGACGGGCCACCCTCCCTGGGACGGCCAGGGAGCTCCGAGAGCATGGAGCTTTGAACCCACTGCAAATTTTGGGACTCTGTCATTTTTTGAGAGCTCGGCACCAGAGTCCCTCTCTCCATGGGCTTTCGGGCTTTATTCGTGCCCAGGAAGGCCGCTCCACCCTCCTCCATACATGCCCGAAGGTCCGTTTTAGGACCGTCTTCGCTCCAGGCGGAGCTCCGGGGTGGCGGGCAAATCTGACTCTGACCCAGGACGGGCCACCCTCCCTGGGACGGCCAGGGAGCTCCGAGAGCATGGAGCTTTGAACCCACTGCAAATTTTGGGACTCTGTCATTTTTTGAAAGCTCGGCACCAGAGTCCCTCTCTCCATGGGCTTTCGGGCTTTATTCGTGCCCAGGAAGGCCGCTCCACCCTCCTCCATACATGCCCGAAGGTCCGTTTTAGGACCGTCTTCGCTCCAGGCGGAGCTCCGGGGTGGCGGGCAAATCTGACTCTGACCCAGGACGGTCCACCCTCCCTGGGCCGGCCAGGGAGCTCCGAGAGCATGGAGCTTTGAACCCACTGCAAATTTTGGGACTCTGTCATTTTTTGAGAGCTCGGCACCAGAGTCCCTCTCTCCATGGGCTTTCGGGCTTTATTCGTGCCCAGGAAGGCCGCTCCACCCTCCTCCATACATGCCCGAAGGTCCGTTTTAGGACCGTCTTCGCTCCAGGCGGAGCTCCGGGGTGGCGGGCAAATCTGACTCTGACCCAGGACGGGCCACCCTCCCTGGGACGGCCAGGGAGCTCCGAGAGCATGGAGCTTTGAACCCACTGCAAATTTTGGGACTCTGTCATTTTTTGAAAGCTCGGCACCAGAGTCCCTCTCTCCATGGGCTTTCGGGCTTTATTCGTGCCCAGGAAGGCCGCTCCACCCTCCTCCATACATGCCCGAAGGTCCGTTTTAGGACCGTCTTCGCTCCAGGCGGAGCTCCGGGGTGGCGGGCAAATCTGACTCTGACCCAGGACGGTCCACCCTCCCTGGGCCGGCCAGGGAGCTCCGAGAGCATGGAGCTTTGAACCCACTGCAAATTTTGGGACTCTGTCATTTTTTGAGAGCTCGGCACCAGAGTCCCTCTCTCCATGGGCTTTCGGGCTTTATTCGTGCCCAGGAAGGCCGCTCCACCCTCCTCCATACATGCCCGAAGGTCCGTTTTAGGACCGTCTTCGCTCCAGGCGGAGCTCCGGGGTGGCGGGCAAATCTGACTCTGACCCAGGACGGGCCACCCTCCCTGGGCCGGCCAGGGAGCTCCGAGAGCATGGAGCTTTGAACCCACTGCAAATTTTGGGACTCTGTCATTTTTTGAGAGCTCGGCACCAGAGTCCCTCTCTCCATGGGCTTTCGGGCTTTATTCGTGCCCAGGAAGGCCGCTCCACCCTCCTCCATACATGCCCGAAGGTCCGTTTTAGGACCGTCTTCGCTCCAGGCGGAGCTCCGGGGTGGCGGGCAAATCTGACTCTGACCCAGGACGGGCCACCCTCCCTGGGCCGGCCAGGGAGCTCCGAGAGCATGGAGCTTTGAACCCACTGCAAATTTTGGGACTCTGTCATTTTTTGAAAGCTTGGCACCAGAGTCCCTCTCTCCATGGGCTTTCGGGCTTTATTCGTGCCCAGGAAGGCCGCTCCACCCTCCTCCATACATGCCCGAAGGTCCGTTTCAGGACCGTCTTCGCTCCAGGCGGAGCTCCGGGGTGGCGGGCAAATCTGACTCTGACCCAGGACGGGCCACCCTCCCTGGGACGGCCAGGGAGCTCCGAGAGCATGGAGCTTTGAACCCACTGCAAATTTTGGGACTCTGTCATTTTTTGAAAGCTTGGCACCAGAGTCCCTCTCTCCATGGGCTTTCGGGCTTTATTCGTGCCCAGGAAGGCCGCTCCACCCTCCTCCATACATGCCCGAAGGTCCGTTTTAGGACCGTCTTCGCTCCAGGCGGAGCTCCGGGGTGGCGGGCAAATCTGACTCTGACCCAGGACGGTCCACCCTCCCTGGGCCGGCCAGGGAGCTCCGAGAGCATGGAGCTTTGAACCCACTGCAAATTTTGGGACTCTGTCATTTTTTGAGAGCTCGGCACCAGAGTCCCTCTCTCCATGGGCTTTCGGGCTTTATTCGTGCCCAGGAAGGCCGCTCCACCCTCCTCCATACATGCCCGAAGGTCCGTTTTAGGACCGTCTTCGCTCCAGGCGGAGCTCCGGGGTGGCGGGCAAATCTGACTCTGACCCAGGACGGGCCACCCTCCCTGGGCCGGCCAGGGAGCTCCGAGAGCATGGAGCTTTGAACCCACTGCAAATTTTGGGACTCTGTCATTTTTTGAGAGCTCGGCACCAGAGTCCCTCTCTCCATGGGCTTTCGGGCTTTATTCGTGCCCAGGAAGGCCGCTCCACCCTCCTCCATACATGCCCGAAGGTCCGTTTTAGGACCGTCTTCGCTCCAGGCGGAGCTCCGGGGTGGCGGGCAAATCTGACTCTGACCCAGGACGGGCCACCCTCCCTGGGCCGGCCAGGGAGCTCCGAGAGCATGGAGCTTTGAACCCACTGCAAATTTTGGGACTCTGTCATTTTTTGAAAGCTTGGCACCAGAGTCCCTCTCTCCATGGGCTTTCGGGCTTTATTCGTGCCCAGGAAGGCCGCTCCACCCTCCTCCATACATGCCCGAAGGTCCGTTTCAGGACCGTCTTCGCTCCAGGCGGAGCTCCGGGGTGGCGGGCAAATCTGACTCTGACCCAGGACGGGCCACCCTCCCTGGGACGGCCAGGGAGCTCCGAGAGCATGGAGCTTTGAACCCACTGCAAATTTTGGGACTCTGTCATTTTTTGAAAGCTTGGCACCAGAGTCCCTCTCTCCATGGGCTTTCGGGCTTTATTCGTGCCCAGGAAGGCCGCTCCACCCTCCTCCATACATGCCCGAAGGTCCGTTTTAGGACCGTCTTCGCTCCAGGCGGAGCTCCGGGGTGGCGGGCAAATCTGACTCTGACCCAGGACGGTCCACCCTCCCTGGGCCGGCCAGGGAGCTCCGAGAGCATGGAGCTTTGAACCCACTGCAAATTTTGGGACTCTGTCATTTTTTGAGAGCTCGGCACCAGAGTCCCTCTCTCCATGGGCTTTCGGGCTTTATTCGTGCCCAGGAAGGCCGCTCCACCCTCCTCCATACATGCCCGAAGGTCCGTTTTAGGACCGTCTTCGCTCCAGGCGGAGCTCCGGGGTGGCGGGCAAATCTGACTCTGACCCAGGACGGGCCACCCTCCCTGGGACGGCCAGGGAGCTCCGAGAGCATGGAGCTTTGAACCCACTGCAAATTTTGGGACTCTGTCATTTTTTGAAAGCTCGGCACCAGAGTCCCTCTCTCCATGGGCTTTCGGGCTTTATTCGTGCCCAGGAAGGCCGCTCCACCCTCCTCCATACATGCCCGAAGGTCCGTTTTAGGACCGTCTTCGCTCCAGGCGGAGCTCCGGGGTGGCGGGCAAATCTGACTCTGACCCAGGACGGGCCACCCTCCCTGGGCCGGCCAGGGAGCTCCGAGAGCATGGAGCTTTGAACCC
>NC_138723.1:837816-845316 GCF_965113295.1 Leuciscus leuciscus | reverse complement strand
TGTTCTTACGGGAAGTCCGTTACCTTGTCCGAGCGGGGCGGTTGTCCCCTTCTCGACAAAACCCCGAAGGTCCGTTTTAGGACCGTCTTTGCTCCGACGGGAGCTCCGTCGCACGGACCGATTCGACCGCGCCCGAGTCTGAGGCGCCCTCCCTGGGTGTCGGCCAGGGAGGCGGGTCCCCGTGGGGATCTCGTTTGACCGCATTTTTCCGGACTCTGTCCGTTTTTTTTCCGGAGGTGGACTTTTTTTCCCTCCAGGACGCCTTTCTGCCCTCTCACTTTGTCCGAGCGGAGCGTTTGTCCCCTCCTCGACAAAACCCCCAAGGTCCGTTTTAGGACCGTCTTTGCTCCGACGGGAGATCCGTCACGGCAGACGGATTCGATCGTGCCCGACACCGAGGCGCTCTCCCTGGTCGCCAGCCAGGGAGCCGCGCGTTTGTGGGAATCTGTTTGGACCGCCTCGTTTCGGACTCTGTCCGTTTTTTTCGGAGGTGGCCTTTCCTCCGAGGCGCCTTCGACGCCGCTCACCTCACCCCAGATAAGGCATCCTCCCCAGGATGTAGGTAACCCCGAACCGCACTTTCTCCAGGGGTGTGTCTCAAGCCCCTGGAGTCGTTTCGCCATTTACCCAGACCGACCGTTCGACAAGCATATGGTTGATTTACCTCGGGGATCGACCGAGGAGCCCCGGACGGACGAGCGAACCGCCACGCGCCGGCTTCCTACACACGGGTCTCGCTCCGCTCGGGCCTGGGCTCGAGACGGCACGGCCGCTCATAGGGGCGCGTGAGGAACCCCTCCGCCGAGGGGAGGGGGGGGGAGGCCTCTGGATCGAGGCCGTAACCGGGAAGGGTGCTTTCGAAGCGAGGGAGGCGCAGGGCGAAGTTCGGCTCCGAGACGTGCTGGCGGGGTGGGGGCCCCCAAGGAAGCCCCACCAACCGTTCCAAGCCTCCCGACGCACACCGCGGCCGCCCCTGCTGCGGACATCCGTTTCAGACGGGCCAGCTGAGTCTCCCGAGGTCGACGCGGCCTGCTTTCCCCGGAGGGAGGCCGCGTCTAGAGTCGACGCGCAAATCGGGGAGGAGCAAGCTGCCCATAGCGGTCTCTCGACCGGGCAGTGGCCGTCCCCAGGCGCGTCCAAAGTTCCAATCGACCAGGCAACCCCTGAGTGACGGGCCCGGAGGAGGGGGTGCGCTCCTCCGTGCCCCGCAGGCAACCCGGGGGCGCCTGTTTTCCGTTACCTTCTTCCTGGGGATCCGAGTTCTAACCGGATGACGGGGGGGGGGGGGGGGGTGGGGGTATGCGTTTACTGGAAGTCTCTTTTGCCCCCCCGCGACAAAGTGCACTCTCTCTGGGCTGAGTCAGGCCCATCGTTTTCCCCAACCGTTGGACCGACCACCACGGTTCTCTGGTCTGGATTTTGTACCCACTCTGAGTGCCTCCAACTGCTCTTCCCCTCCTCCATACAGGCCCGAAGGTCCGTTTTAGGACCGACTTGGCTCCAGGCGGAGCTCCGGTAGGCACGCGCCGAACTGTCTGTGACCGGGACCGAGGCACCCTCCCTGGGCTGGCCAGGGTAGGGCTGAGAGCATGGAGCTCTGAACCCACCTCACATTTATGGACTTTGTCATTTCTTTGAATTTGACCCCCAGAGTCAATTGGGTGGGTCATTTGAGCTTGATTCGTTTCCCAGGAAGGCTGCCTCCTGCCTGGGACGCACTTTTCAGAAAACCAGCCTGTCATTTCCTGGAGGTTTCGTACTTCCAGAGATCCACCACGGGTGGAGATTGAACTCTCTACTCTCCCCAGCCAGAGTGCCCTTTGGCTGGGCCGGCTTTCTCCTGGAGGCCCTCTCCCCTCCAGGACTTCCAGAGCTCCACCGCGCGCGCACGGTGTAAACTGGACTTTATACCCGACCAGGGCAACTCTTAGTGGGACTCACGACGGTCTGATGAGGGCGGGCGGGTGTGTGCCTCCAACTGCTCTTCCCCTCCTCCATACAGGCCCGAAGGTCCGTTTTAGGACCGACTTGGCTCCAGGCGGAGCTCCGGTAGGCACGCGCCGAACTGTCTGTGACCGGGACCGAGGCACCCTCCCCGGGCTGGCCAGGGTAGGACTGAGAGCATGGAGCTCTGAACCCACCTCACATTTATGGACTTTGTCATTTCTTCGAATTTGACCCCCAGAGTCAATTGGGTGGGTCATTTGAGCTTGATTCGTTTCCCAGGGAGGCTGCAACCTGCCTGGGACGCACTTTTCAGAAAACCAGCCTGTCATTTCCTGGAGGTTTCGTACTTCCAGAGATCCACCACGGGTGGAGATTGAACTCTCTACTCTCCCCAGCCAGAGTGCCCCCTGGCTGGGCCAGCTTTCTCCTGGAGGCCCTCTCCCCTCCAGGACTTCCAGAGCTCCACCGCGCGCGCACGGTGTAAACTGGACTTTATACCCGACCAGGGGCAACTCTTAGTGGGACTCACGACGGTCTGATGAGGGGGCGGGCGGGTGTGTGCCTCCAACTGCTCTTCCCCTCCTCCATACATGCCCGAAGGTCCGTTTTAGGACCGTCTTCGCACCAGGCGGAGCACCAGGGGTGGCGGGCAAATCTGACTCTGACCCAGGACGGGCCACCCTCCCTGGGACGGCCAGGGAGCTCCGAGAGCATGGAGCTTTGAACCCACTGCAAATTTTGGGACTCTGTCATTTTTTGAGAGCTCGGCACCAGAGTCCCTCTCTCCATGGGCTTTCGGGCTTTATTCGTGCCCAGGAAGGCCGCTCCACCCTCCTCCATACATGCCCGAAGGTCCGTTTTAGGACCGTCTTCGCTCCAGGCGGAGCTCCGGGGTGGCGGGCAAATCTGACTCTGACCCAGGACGGGCCACCCTCCCTGGGACGGCCAGGGAGCTCCGAGAGCATGGAGCTTTGAACCCACTGCAAATTTTGGGACTCTGTCATTTTTTGAAAGCTCGGCACCAGAGTCCCTCTCTCCATGGGCTTTCGGGCTTTATTCGTGCCCAGGAAGGCCGCTCCACCCTCCTCCATACATGCCCGAAGGTCCGTTTTAGGACCGTCTTCGCTCCAGGCGGAGCTCCGGGGTGGCGGGCAAATCTGACTCTGACCCAGGACGGTCCACCCTCCCTGGGCCGGCCAGGGAGCTCCGAGAGCATGGAGCTTTGAACCCACTGCAAATTTTGGGACTCTGTCATTTTTTGAGAGCTCGGCACCAGAGTCCCTCTCTCCATGGGCTTTCGGGCTTTATTCGTGCCCAGGAAGGCCGCTCCACCCTCCTCCATACATGCCCGAAGGTCCGTTTTAGGACCGTCTTCGCTCCAGGCGGAGCTCCGGGGTGGCGGGCAAATCTGACTCTGACCCAGGACGGGCCACCCTCCCTGGGACGGCCAGGGAGCTCCGAGAGCATGGAGCTTTGAACCCACTGCAAATTTTGGGACTCTGTCATTTTTTGAAAGCTCGGCACCAGAGTCCCTCTCTCCATGGGCTTTCGGGCTTTATTCGTGCCCAGGAAGGCCGCTCCACCCTCCTCCATACATGCCCGAAGGTCCGTTTTAGGACCGTCTTCGCTCCAGGCGGAGCTCCGGGGTGGCGGGCAAATCTGACTCTGACCCAGGACGGTCCACCCTCCCTGGGCCGGCCAGGGAGCTCCGAGAGCATGGAGCTTTGAACCCACTGCAAATTTTGGGACTCTGTCATTTTTTGAGAGCTCGGCACCAGAGTCCCTCTCTCCATGGGCTTTCGGGCTTTATTCGTGCCCAGGAAGGCCGCTCCACCCTCCTCCATACATGCCCGAAGGTCCGTTTTAGGACCGTCTTCGCTCCAGGCGGAGCTCCGGGGTGGCGGGCAAATCTGACTCTGACCCAGGACGGGCCACCCTCCCTGGGACGGCCAGGGAGCTCCGAGAGCATGGAGCTTTGAACCCACTGCAAATTTTGGGACTCTGTCATTTTTTGAAAGCTCGGCACCAGAGTCCCTCTCTCCATGGGCTTTCGGGCTTTATTCGTGCCCAGGAAGGCCGCTCCACCCTCCTCCATACATGCCCGAAGGTCCGTTTTAGGACCGTCTTCGCTCCAGGCGGAGCTCCGGGGTGGCGGGCAAATCTGACTCTGACCCAGGACGGTCCACCCTCCCTGGGCCGGCCAGGGAGCTCCGAGAGCATGGAGCTTTGAACCCACTGCAAATTTTGGGACTCTGTCATTTTTTGAGAGCTCGGCACCAGAGTCCCTCTCTCCATGGGCTTTCGGGCTTTATTCGTGCCCAGGAAGGCCGCTCCACCCTCCTCCATACATGCCCGAAGGTCCGTTTTAGGACCGTCTTCGCTCCAGGCGGAGCTCCGGGGTGGCGGGCAAATCTGACTCTGACCCAGGACGGGCCACCCTCCCTGGGCCGGCCAGGGAGCTCCGAGAGCATGGAGCTTTGAACCCACTGCAAATTTTGGGACTCTGTCATTTTTTGAGAGCTCGGCACCAGAGTCCCTCTCTCCATGGGCTTTCGGGCTTTATTCGTGCCCAGGAAGGCCGCTCCACCCTCCTCCATACATGCCCGAAGGTCCGTTTTAGGACCGTCTTCGCTCCAGGCGGAGCTCCGGGGTGGCGGGCAAATCTGACTCTGACCCAGGACGGGCCACCCTCCCTGGGCCGGCCAGGGAGCTCCGAGAGCATGGAGCTTTGAACCCACTGCAAATTTTGGGACTCTGTCATTTTTTGAAAGCTTGGCACCAGAGTCCCTCTCTCCATGGGCTTTCGGGCTTTATTCGTGCCCAGGAAGGCCGCTCCACCCTCCTCCATACATGCCCGAAGGTCCGTTTCAGGACCGTCTTCGCTCCAGGCGGAGCTCCGGGGTGGCGGGCAAATCTGACTCTGACCCAGGACGGGCCACCCTCCCTGGGACGGCCAGGGAGCTCCGAGAGCATGGAGCTTTGAACCCACTGCAAATTTTGGGACTCTGTCATTTTTTGAAAGCTTGGCACCAGAGTCCCTCTCTCCATGGGCTTTCGGGCTTTATTCGTGCCCAGGAAGGCCGCTCCACCCTCCTCCATACATGCCCGAAGGTCCGTTTTAGGACCGTCTTCGCTCCAGGCGGAGCTCCGGGGTGGCGGGCAAATCTGACTCTGACCCAGGACGGTCCACCCTCCCTGGGCCGGCCAGGGAGCTCCGAGAGCATGGAGCTTTGAACCCACTGCAAATTTTGGGACTCTGTCATTTTTTGAGAGCTCGGCACCAGAGTCCCTCTCTCCATGGGCTTTCGGGCTTTATTCGTGCCCAGGAAGGCCGCTCCACCCTCCTCCATACATGCCCGAAGGTCCGTTTTAGGACCGTCTTCGCTCCAGGCGGAGCTCCGGGGTGGCGGGCAAATCTGACTCTGACCCAGGACGGGCCACCCTCCCTGGGACGGCCAGGGAGCTCCGAGAGCATGGAGCTTTGAACCCACTGCAAATTTTGGGACTCTGTCATTTTTTGAAAGCTCGGCACCAGAGTCCCTCTCTCCATGGGCTTTCGGGCTTTATTCGTGCCCAGGAAGGCCGCTCCACCCTCCTCCATACATGCCCGAAGGTCCGTTTTAGGACCGTCTTCGCTCCAGGCGGAGCTCCGGGGTGGCGGGCAAATCTGACTCTGACCCAGGACGGGCCACCCTCCCTGGGCCGGCCAGGGAGCTCCGAGAGCATGGAGCTTTGAACCCACTGCAAATTTTGGGACTCTGTCATTTTTTGAAAGCTCGGCACCAGAGTCCCTCTCTCCATGGGCTTTCGGGCTTTATTCGTGCCCAGGAAGGCCGCTCCACCCTCCTCCATACATGCCCGAAGGTCCGTTTTAGGACCGTCTTCGCTCCAGGCGGAGCTCCGGGGTGGCGGGCAAATCTGACTCTGACCCAGGACGGGCCACCCTCCCTGGGCCGGCCAGGGAGGTCCGAGAGCATGGAGCTTTGAACCCACTGCAAATTTTTGGACTTTGTGCAATTTTTGAGAGCTTGACACCAGAGTCCCTTTCTCCATGGGCTTTGGGCTTTATTCGTGCCCAGGAGAGGTGCGCCATGCCTGGGATGCACTTTTCAGAAAAATCCACCCCCTCTTTTTTTCCTGGAGGTTTCATGCTTTTCAGAGCTCCACCACGGCGGAGATTGAACTCACTGCCCAGCCAGAGTGCACCCCACCCTGGCTTGGGTCACTGCCTTGAAGGCCCCTTGAGATTTGAACCCACTGCAAATTTTTGGGCTTTGTGCAATTTTTGAGAGCTTGACACCAGAGTCCCTTTCTCCATGGGCTTTGGGCTTTATTCGTGCCCAGGAGAGGTGTGCCATGCCTGGGATGCACTTTTCAGAAAAATCCACCCCCTCTTTTTTCCTGGAGGTTTCATGCTTTTCAGAGCTCCACCACGGCGGAGATTGAACTCACTGCCCAGCCAGAGTGCACCCCACCCTGGCTTGGGTCACTGCCTTGAAGGCCCCTTGAGATTTGAACCCACTGCAAATTTTTGGACTTTGTGCAATTTTTGAGAGCTTGACACCAGAGTCCCTTTCTCCATGGGCTTTGGGCTTTATTCGTGCCCAGGAGAGGTGCGCCATGCCTGGGATGCACTTTTCAGAAATATACCGGCTTGAAGTTTGAACTTTGACCGGATGTCACTCGAGACAAAACAAAAAAACAAAAAAATAAGCCGAGTCGGGGCTCCGTACTCTGGGCCTGTGTGCCCAGAGTATGGAGCCCCGACTCGGATTGGTTCCAGAGATATACCGGCTTGAAGTTTGAACTTTGACCGGATGTCACTCGAGACAAAAAACAAAAAAAAATAAAAAAAATAAGCCGAGTCGGGGCTCCGTACTCTGGGCCTGTGCGCCCAGAGTATGGAGCCCCGACTCGGATTGGTTCCAGAGATATACCGGCTTGAAGTGCCGTACTAGGGGACCCCCGTGTGCCCAGAGCATGGAGCCCCAACTCGGCTTCATCACTGAGAAGAGGCCCCGGTTCAAGCTCCTCATACACTCTACACTCTACCTTAAGAGAGTCATAGTTACTCCCGCCGTTTACCCGATTCGTGGAACCAGGATTTTGGGCGTGGGGGTGCACCACGGCCCACCACCCTACCCGCGTCAGGGAACCGGTGGACCCCCTGGATCTTTCCAGGGACCCACACTGACCCCCACCTTGGTCCGCCCTCTGCCCAGACCCGGAGAACCAGAGACCCGGGCAGGTACCCCCACCTAGGTCCACCCTCTGCCCGCCTCGGAGAACCAGAGCCCCGGGCAGGTACCCCCACCTAGGTCCACCCTCTGCCCGCCTCGGAGAACCAGAGCCCCGGGCAGGTACCCCCACCTAGGTCCACCCTCTGCCCGACTCGGAGAACCAGAGACCCGGGCAGGTACCCCCACCTTGGTCCACCCCTCTGCCCAGACCCGGAGAACCAGAGCCCCGGGCAGGTACCCCCACCTTGGTCCACCCCTCTGCCCGACTCGGAGAACCAGAGACCCGGGCAGGTATCCCCACCTTGGTCCACCC
>NC_138723.1:822816-827816 GCF_965113295.1 Leuciscus leuciscus | reverse complement strand
CCCTCCAGGACTTCCAGAGCTCCACCGCGCGCGCACGGTGTAAACTGGACTTTATACCCGACCAGGGCAACTCTTAGTGGGACTCACGACGGTCTGATGAGGGCGGGCGGGTGTGTGCCTCCAACTGCTCTTCCCCTCCTCCATACAGGCCCGAAGGTCCGTTTTAGGACCGACTTGGCTCCAGGCGGAGCTCCGGTAGGCACGCGCCGAACTGTCTGTGACCGGGACCGAGGCACCCTCCCTGGGCTGGCCAGGGTAGGGCTGAGAGCATGGAGCTCTGAACCCACCTCACATTTATGGACTTTGTCATTTCTTTGAATTTGACCCCCAGAGTCAATTGGGTGGGTCATTTGAGCTTGATTCGTTTCCCAGGAAGGCTGCCTCCTGCCTGGGACGCACTTTTCAGAAAACCAGCCTGTCATTTCCTGGAGGTTTCGTACTTCCAGAGATCAACCACGGGTGGAGATTGAACTCTCTACTCTCCCCAGCCAGAGTGCCCTTTGGCTGGGCCGGCTTTCTCCTGGAGGCCCTCTCCCCTCCAGGACTTCCAGAGCTCCACCGCGCGCGCACGGTGTAAACTGGACTTTATACCCGACCAGGGCAACTCTTAGTGGGACTCACGACGGTCTGATGAGGGCGGGCGGGTGTGTGCCTCCAACTGCTCTTCCCCTCCTCCATACAGGCCCGAAGGTCCGTTTTAGGACCGACTTGGCTCCAGGCGGAGCTCCGGTAGGCACGCGCCGAACTGTCTGTGACCGGGACCGAGGCACCCTCCCCGGGCTGGCCAGGGTAGGACTGAGAGCATGGAGCTCTGAACCCACCTCACATTTATGGACTTTGTCATTTCTTCGAATTTGACCCCCAGAGTCAATTGGGTGGGTCATTTGAGCTTGATTCGTTTCCCAGGGAGGCTGCAACCTGCCTGGGACGCACTTTTCAGAAAACCAGCCTGTCATTTCCTGGAGGTTTCGTACTTCCAGAGATCCACCACGGGTGGAGATTGAACTCTCTACTCTCCCCAGCCAGAGTGCCCCCTGGCTGGGCCAGCTTTCTCCTGGAGGCCCTCTCCCCTCCAGGACTTCCAGAGCTCCACCGCGCGCGCACGGTGTAAACTGGACTTTATACCCGACCAGGGGCAACTCTTAGTGGGACTCACGACGGTCTGATGAGGGGGCGGGCGGGTGTGTGCCTCCAACTGCTCTTCCCCTCCTCCATACATGCCCGAAGGTCCGTTTTAGGACCGTCTTCGCACCAGGCGGAGCACCAGGGGTGGCGGGCAAATCTGACTCTGACCCAGGACGGGCCACCCTCCCTGGGACGGCCAGGGAGCTCCGAGAGCATGGAGCTTTGAACCCACTGCAAATTTTGGGACTCTGTCATTTTTTGAGAGCTCGGCACCAGAGTCCCTCTCTCCATGGGCTTTCGGGCTTTATTCGTGCCCAGGAAGGCCGCTCCACCCTCCTCCATACATGCCCGAAGGTCCGTTTTAGGACCGTCTTCGCTCCAGGCGGAGCTCCGGGGTGGCGGGCAAATCTGACTCTGACCCAGGACGGGCCACCCTCCCTGGGACGGCCAGGGAGCTCCGAGAGCATGGAGCTTTGAACCCACTGCAAATTTTGGGACTCTGTCATTTTTTGAGAGCTCGGCACCAGAGTCCCTCTCTCCATGGGCTTTCGGGCTTTATTCGTGCCCAGGAAGGCCGCTCCACCCTCCTCCATACATGCCCGAAGGTCCGTTTTAGGACCGTCTTCGCTCCAGGCGGAGCTCCGGGGTGGCGGGCAAATCTGACTCTGACCCAGGATGGGCCACCCTCCCTGGGCCGGCCAGGGAGCTCCGAGAGCATGGAGCTTTGAACCCACTGCAAATTTTGGGACTCTGTCATTTTTTGAGAGCTCGGCACCAGAGTCCCTCTCTCCATGGGCTTTCGGGCTTTATTCGTGCCCAGGAAGGCCGCTCCACCCTCCTCCATACATGCCCGAAGGTCCGTTTTAGGACCGTCTTCGCTCCAGGCGGAGCTCCGGGGTGGCGGGCAAATCTGACTCTGACCCAGGATGGGCCACCCTCCCTGGGCCGGCCAGGGAGCTCCGAGAGCATGGAGCTTTGAACCCACTGCAAATTTTGGGACTCTGTCATTTTTTGAGAGCTCGGCACCAGAGTCCCTCTCTCCATGGGCTTTCGGGCTTTATTCGTGCCCAGGAAGGCCGCTCCACCCTCCTCCATACATGCCCGAAGGTCCGTTTTAGGACCGTCTTCGCTCCAGGCGGAGCTCCGGGGTGGCGGGCAAATCTGACTCTGACCCAGGACGGGCCACCCTCCCTGGGCCGGCCAGGGAGGTCTGAGAGCATGGAGCTTTGAACCCACTGCAAATTTTGGGACTCTGTCATTTTTTGAGAGCTCGGCACCAGAGTCCCTCTCTCCATGGGCTTTCGGGCTTTATTCGTGCCCAGGAAGGCCGCTCCACCCTCCTCCATACATGCCCGAAGGTCCGTTTTAGGACCGTCTTCGCTCCAGGCGGAGCTCCGGGGTGGCGGGCAAATCTGACTCTGACCCAGGACGGGCCACCCTCCCTGGGCCGGCCAGGGAGGTCTGAGAGCATGGAGCTTTGAACCCACTGCAAATTTTGGGACTCTGTCATTTTTTGAAAGCTTGGCACCAGAGTCCCTCTCTCCATGGGCTTTCGGGCATTATTCGTGCCCAGGAAGGTCGCTCCACCCTCCTCCATACATGCCCGAAGGTCCGTTTTAAGACCGTCTTCGCTCCAGGCGGAGCTCCGGGGTGGCGGGCAAATCTGACTCTGACCCAGGACGGGCCACCCTCCCTGGGCCGGCCAGGGAGCTCCGAGAGCATGGAGCTTTGAACCCACTGCAAATTTTGGGACTCTGTCATTTTTTGAGAGCTCGGCACCAGAGTCCCTCTCTCCATGGGCTTTCGGGCTTTATTCGTGCCCAGGAAGGCCGCTCCACCCTCCTCCATACATGCCCGAAGGTCCGTTTTAGGACCGTCTTCGCTCCAGGAGGAGCTCCGGGGTGGCGGGCAAATCTGACTCTGACCCAGGACGGGCCACCCTCCCTGGGCCGGCCAGGGAGCTCCGAGAGCATGGAGCTTTGAACCCACTGCAAATTTTGGGACTCTGTCATTTTTTGAGAGCTCGGCACCAGAGTCCCTCTCTCCATGGGCTTTCGGGCTTTATTCGTGCCCAGGAAGGCCGCTCCACCCTCCTCCATACATGCCCGAAGGTCCGTTTTAGGACCGTCTTCGCTCCAGGAGGAGCTCCGGGGTGGCGGGCAAATCTGACTCTGACCCAGGACGGGCCACCCTCCCTGGGCCGGCCAGGGAGCTCCGAGAGCATGGAGCTTTGAACCCACTGCAAATTTTGGGACTCTGTCATTTTTTGAGAGCTCGGCACCAGAGTCCCTCTCTCCATGGGCTTTCGGGCTTTATTCGTGCCCAGGAAGGCCGCTCCACCCTCCTCCATACATGCCCGAAGGTCCGTTTTAGGACCGTCTTCGCTCCAGGCGGAGCTCCGGGGTGGCGGGCAAATCTGACTCTGACCCAGGACGGGCCACCCTCCCTGGGCCGGCCAGGGAGGTCTGAGAGCATGGAGCTTTGAACCCACTGCAAATTTTGGGACTGTCATTTTTTGAAAGCTTGGCACCAGAGTCCCTCTCTCCATGGGCTTTCGGGCATTATTCGTGCCCAGGAAGGTCGCTCCACCCTCCTCCATACATGCCCGAAGGTCCGTTTTAGGACCGTCTTCGCTCCAGGCGGAGCTCCGGGGTGGCGGGCAAATCTGACTCTGACCCAGGACGGGCCACCCTCCCTGGGCCGGCCAGGGAGGTCTGAGAGCATGGAGCTTTGAACCCACTGCAAATTTTTGGACTCTGTCATTTTTTTGAAAGCTTGACACCAGAGTCCCTTTCTCCATGGGCTTTGGGCTTTATTCGTGCCCAGGAGAGGTGCGCCATGCCTGGGATGCACTTTTCAGAAAAATCCACCCCCTCTTTTTTTCCTGGAGGTTTCATGCTTTTCAGAGCTCCACCACGGCGGAGATTGAACTCACTGCCCAGCCAGAGTGCACCCCACCCTGGCTTGGGTCACTGCCTTGAAGGCCCCTTGAGATTTGAACCCACTGCAAATTTTTGGACTTTGGGCAATTTTTGAGAGCTTGACACCAGAGTCCCTTTCTCCATGGGCTTTGGGCTTTATTCGTGCCCAGGAGAGGTGCGCCATGCCTGGGATGCACTTTTCAGAAAAATCCACCCCCTCTTTTTTTCCTGGAGGTTTCATGCTTTTCAGAGCTCCACCACGGCGGAGATTGAACTCACTGCCCAGCCAGAGTGCACCCCACCCTGGCTTGGGTCACTGCCTTGAAGGCCCCTTGAGATTTGAACCCACTGCAAATTTTTGGACTTTGTGCAATTTTTGAGAGCTTGACACCAGAGTCCCTTTCTCCATGGGCTTTGGGCTTTATTCGTGCCCAGGAGAGGTGTGCCATGCCTGGGATGCACTTTTCAGAAAAATCCACCCCCTCTTTTTTTCCTGGAGGTTTCATGCTTTTCAGAGCTCCACCACGGCGGAGATTGAACTCACTGCCCAGCCAGAGTGCACCCCACCCTGGCTTGGGTCACTGCCTTGAAGGCCCCTTGAGATTTGAACCCACTGCAAATTTTTGGACTTTGTGCAATTTTTGAGAGCTTGACACCAGAGTCCCTTTCTCCATGGGCTTTGGGCTTTATTCGTGCCCAGGAGAGGTGTGCCATGCCTGGGATGCACTTTTCAGAAAAATCCACCCCCTCTTTTTTTCCTGGAGGTTTCATGCTTTTCAGAGCTCCACCACGGCGGAGATTGAACTCACTGCCCAGCCAGAGTGCACCCCACCCTGGCTTGGGTCACTGCCTTGAAGGCCCCTTGAGATTTGAACCCACTGCAAATTTTTGGACTTTGTGCAATTTTTGAGAGCTTGACACCAGAGTCCCTTTCTCCATGGGCTTTGGGCTTTA
>NC_138723.1:805316-812816 GCF_965113295.1 Leuciscus leuciscus | reverse complement strand
CTCCGAGACGTGCTGGCGGGGTGGGGGCCCCCAAGGCAGCCCCACCAACCGTTCCAAGCCTCCCGACGCACACCGCGGCCGCCCCTGCTGCGGACATCCGTTTCAGACGGGCCAGCTGAGTCTCCCGAGGTCGACGCGGCCTGCTTTCCCCGGAGGGAGGCCGCGTCTAGAGTCGACGCGCAAATCGGGGAGGAGCAAGCTGCCCATAGCGGTCTCTCGACCGGGCAGTGGCCGTCCCCAGGCGCGTCCAAAGTTCCAATCGACCAGGCAACCCCTGAGTGACGGGCCCGGAGGAGGGGGTGCGCTCCTCCGTGCCCCGCAGGCAACCCGGGGGCGCCTGTTTTCCGTTACCTTCTTCCTGGGGATCCGAGTTTTAACCGGATGACGGGGGGTGGGGGGGGTGGGGGTATGCGTTTACTGGAAGTCTCTTTTGCCACTCTCTCTGGGCTGAGTCAGGCCCATCGTTTTCCCCAACCGTTGGACCGACCACCACGGTTCTCTGGTCTGGATTTTGTACCCACTCTGAGTGCCTCCAACTGCTCTTCCCCTCCTCCATACAGGCCCGAAGGTCCGTTTTAGGACCGACTTGGCTCCAGGCGGAGCTCCGGTAGGCACGCGCCGAACTGTCTGTGACCGGGACCGAGGCACCCTCCCTGGGCTGGCCAGGGTAGGGCTGAGAGCATGGAGCTCTGAACCCACCTCACATTTATGGACTTTGTCATTTCTTTGAATTTGACCCCCAGAGTCAATTGGGTGGGTCATTTGAGCTTGATTCGTTTCCCAGGAAGGCTGCCTCCTGCCTGGGACGCACTTTTCAGAAAACCAGCCTGTCATTTCCTGGAGGTTTCGTACTTCCAGAGATCCACCACGGGTGGAGATTGAACTCTCTACTCTCCCCAGCCAGAGTGCCCTTTGGCTGGGCCGGCTTTCTCCTGGAGGCCCTCTCCCCTCCAGGACTTCCAGAGCTCCACCGCGCGCGCACGGTGTAAACTGGACTTTATACCCGACCAGGGCAACTCTTAGTGGGACTCACGACGGTCTGATGAGGGCGGGCGGGTGTGTGCCTCCAACTGCTCTTCCCCTCCTCCATACAGGCCCGAAGGTCCGTTTTAGGACCGACTTGGCTCCAGGCGGAGCTCCGGTAGGCACGCGCCGAACTGTCTGTGACCGGGACCGAGGCACCCTCCCTGGGCTGGCCAGGGTAGGGCTGAGAGCATGGAGCTCTGAACCCACCTCACATTTATGGACTTTGTCATTTCTTTGAATTTGACCCCCAGAGTCAATTGGGTGGGTCATTTGAGCTTGATTCGTTTCCCAGGAAGGCTGCCTCCTGCCTGGGACGCACTTTTCAGAAAACCAGCCTGTCATTTCCTGGAGGTTTCGTACTTCCAGAGATCAACCACGGGTGGAGATTGAACTCTCTACTCTCCCCAGCCAGAGTGCCCTTTGGCTGGGCCGGCTTTCTCCTGGAGGCCCTCTCCCCTCCAGGACTTCCAGAGCTCCACCGCGCGCGCACGGTGTAAACTGGACTTTATACCCGACCAGGGCAACTCTTAGTGGGACTCACGACGGTCTGATGAGGGCGGGCGGGTGTGTGCCTCCAACTGCTCTTCCCCTCCTCCATACAGGCCCGAAGGTCCGTTTTAGGACCGACTTGGCTCCAGGCGGAGCTCCGGTAGGCACGCGCCGAACTGTCTGTGACCGGGACCGAGGCACCCTCCCCGGGCTGGCCAGGGTAGGGCTGAGAGCATGGAGCTCTGAACCCACCTCACATTTATGGACTTTGTCATTTCTTCGAATTTGACCCCCAGAGTCAATTGGGTGGGTCATTTGAGCTTGATTCGTTTCCCAGGGAGGCTGCAACCTGCCTGGGACGCACTTTTCAGAAAACCAGCCTGTCATTTCCTGGAGGTTTCGTACTTCCAGAGATCCACCACGGGTGGAGATTGAACTCTCTACTCTCCCCAGCCAGAGTGCCCCCTGGCTGGGCCAGCTTTCTCCTGGAGGCCCTCTCCCCTCCAGGACTTCCAGAGCTCCACCGCGCGCGCACGGTGTAAACTGGACTTTATACCCGACCAGGGGCAACTCTTAGTGGGACTCGCGACGGTCTGATGAGGGGGCGGGCGGGTGTGTGCCTCCAACTGCTCTTCCCCTCCTCCATACATGCCCGAAGGTCCGTTTTAGGACCGTCTTCGCACCAGGCGGAGCACCAGGGGTGGCGGGCAAATCTGACTCTGACCCAGGACGGGCCACCCTCCCTGGGACGGCCAGGGAGCTCCGAGAGCATGGAGCTTTGAACCCACTGCAAATTTTGGGACTCTGTCATTTTTTGAGAGCTCGGCACCAGAGTCCCTCTCTCCATGGGCTTTCGGGCTTTATTCGTGCCCAGGAAGGCCGCTCCACCCTCCTCCATACATGCCCGAAGGTCCGTTTTAGGACCGTCTTCGCTCCAGGCGGAGCTCCGGGGTGGCGGGCAAATCTGACTCTGACCCAGGACGGGCCACCCTCCCTGGGACGGCCAGGGAGCTCCGAGAGCATGGAGCTTTGAACCCACTGCAAATTTTGGGACTCTGTCATTTTTTGAGAGCTCGGCACCAGAGTCCCTCTCTCCATGGGCTTTCGGGCTTTATTCGTGCCCAGGAAGGCCGCTCCACCCTCCTCCATACATGCCCGAAGGTCCGTTTTAGGACCGTCTTCGCTCCAGGCGGAGCTCCGGGGTGGCGGGCAAATCTGACTCTGACCCAGGACGGGCCACCCTCCCTGGGCCGGCCAGGGAGCTCCGAGAGCATGGAGCTTTGAACCCACTGCAAATTTTGGGACTCTGTCATTTTTTGAAAGCTTGGCACCAGAGTCCCTCTCTCCATGGGCTTTCGGGCTTTATTCGTGCCCAGGAAGGCCGCTCCACCCTCCTCCATACATGCCCGAAGGTCCGTTTTAGGACCGTCTTCGCTCCAGGCGGAGCTCCGGGGTGGCGGGCAAATCTGACTCTGACCCAGGACGGGCCACCCTCCCTGGGCCGGCCAGGGAGCTCCGAGAGCATGGAGCTTTGAACCCACTGCAAATTTTGGGACTCTGTCATTTTTTGAGAGCTCGGCACCAGAGTCCCTCTCTCCATGGGCTTTCGGGCTTTATTCGTGCCCAGGAAGGCCGCTCCACCCTCCTCCATACATGCCCGAAGGTCCGTTTTAGGACCGTCTTCGCTCCAGGCGGAGCTCCGGGGTGGCGGGCAAATCTGACTCTGACCCAGGACGGGCCACCCTCCCTGGGACGGCCAGGGAGCTCCGAGAGCATGGAGCTTTGAACCCACTGCAAATTTTGGGACTCTGTCATTTTTTGAGAGCTCGGCACCAGAGTCCCTCTCTCCATGGGCTTTCGGGCTTTATTCGTGCCCAGGAAGGCCGCTCCACCCTCCTCCATACATGCCCGAAGGTCCGTTTTAGGACCGTCTTCGCTCCAGGCGGAGCTCCGGGGTGGCGGGCAAATCTGACTCTGACCCAGGACGGGCCACCCTCCCTGGGCCGGCCAGGGAGCTCCGAGAGCATGGAGCTTTGAACCCACTGCAAATTTTGGGACTCTGTCATTTTTTGAAAGCTTGGCACCAGAGTCCCTCTCTCCATGGGCTTTCGGGCTTTATTCGTGCCCAGGAAGGCCGCTCCACCCTCCTCCATACATGCCCGAAGGTCCGTTTTAGGACCGTCTTCGCTCCAGGCGGAGCTCCGGGGTGGCGGGCAAATCTGACTCTGACCCAGGACGGGCCACCCTCCCTGGGCCGGCCAGGGAGCTCCGAGAGCATGGAGCTTTGAACCCACTGCAAATTTTGGGACTCTGTCATTTTTTGAGAGCTCGGCACCAGAGTCCCTCTCTCCATGGGCTTTCGGGCTTTATTCGTGCCCAGGAAGGCCGCTCCACCCTCCTCCATACATGCCCGAAGGTCCGTTTTAGGACCGTCTTCGCTCCAGGCGGAGCTCCGGGGTGGCGGGCAAATCTGACTCTGACCCAGGACGGGCTACCCTCCCTGGGCCGGCCAGGGAGCTCCGAGAGCATGGAGCTTTGAACCCACTGCAAATTTTGGGACTCTGTCATTTTTTGAAAGCTTGGCACCAGAGTCCCTCTCTCCATGGGCTTTCGGGCTTTATTCGTGCCCAGGAAGGCCGCTCCACCCTCCTCCATACATGCCCGAAGGTCCGTTTTAGGACCGTCTTCGCTCCAGGCGGAGCTCCGGGGTGGCGGGCAAATCTGACTCTGACCCAGGACGGGCCACCCTCCCTGGGCCGGCCAGGGAGCTCCGAGAGCATGGAGCTTTGAACCTACTGCAAATTTTGGGACTCTGTCATTTTTTGAGAGCTCGGCACCAGAGTCCCTCTCTCCATGGGCTTTCGGGCTTTATTCGTGCCCAGGAAGGTCGCTCCACCCTCCTCCATACATGCCCGAAGGTCCGTTTTAGGACCGTCTTCGCTCCAGGCGGAGCTCCGGGGTGGCGGGCAAATCTGACTCTGACCCAGGACGGGCCACCCTCCCTGGGCCGGCCAGGGAGCTCCGAGAGCATGGAGCTTTGAACCCACTGCAAATTTTGGGACTCTGTCATTTTTTGAGAGCTCGGCACCAGAGTCCCTCTCTCCATGGGCTTTCGGGCTTTATTCGTGCCCAGGAAGGCCGCTCCACCCTCCTCCATACATGCCCGAAGGTCCGTTTTAGGACCGTCTTCGCTCCAGGCGGAGCTCCGGGGTGGCGGGCAAATCTGACTCTGACCCAGGACGGGCCACCCTCCCTGGGCCGGCCAGGGAGCTCCGAGAGCATGGAGCTTTGAACCCACTGCAAATTTTGGGACTCTGTCATTTTTTGAAAGCTTGGCACCAGAGTCCCTCTCTCCATGGGCTTTCGGGCTTTATTCGTGCCCAGGAAGGCCGCTCCACCCTCCTCCATACATGCCCGAAGGTCCGTTTTAGGACCGTCTTCGCTCCAGGCGGAGCTCCGGGGTGGCGGGCAAATCTGACTCTGACCCAGGACGGGCCACCCTCCCTGGGCCGGCCAGGGAGCTCCGAGAGCATGGAGCTTTGAACCCACTGCAAATTTTGGGACTCTGTCATTTTTTGAGAGCTCGGCACCAGAGTCCCTCTCTCCATGGGCTTTCGGGCTTTATTCGTGCCCAGGAAGGTCGCTCCACCCTCCTCCATACATGCCCGAAGGTCCGTTTTAGGACCGTCTTCGCTCCAGGCGGAGCTCCGGGGTGGCGGGCAAATCTGACTCTGACCCAGGACGGGCCACCCTCCCTGGGCCGGCCAGGGAGGTCCGAGAGCATGGAGCTTTGAACCCACTGCAAATTTTTGGACTCTGTCATTTTTTGAAAGCTTGGCACCAGAGTCCCTCTCTCCATGGGCTTTCGGGCTTTATTCGTGCCCAGGAAGGTCGCTCCACTCTCCTCCATACATGCCCGAAGGTCCGTTTTAGGACCGTCTTCGCTCCAGGCGGAGCTCCGGGGTGGCGGGCAAATCTGACTCTGACCCAGGACGGGCCACCCTCCCTGGGCCGGCCAGGGAGGTCCGAGAGCATGGAGCTTTGAACCCACTGCAAATTTTTGGACTTTGTGCAATTTTTGAGAGCTTGACACCAGAGTCCCTTTCTCCATGGGCTTTGGGCTTTATTCGTGCCCAGGAGAGGTGCGCCATGCCTGGGATGCACTTTTCAGAAAAATCCACCCCCTCTTTTTTTCCTGGAGGTTTCATGCTTTTCAGAGCTCCACCACGGCGGAGATTGAACTCACTGCCCAGCCAGAGTGCACCCCACCCTGGCTTGGGTCACTGCCTTGAAGGCCCCTTGAGATTTGAACCCACTGCAAATTTTTGGGCTTTGTGCAATTTTTGAGAGCTTGACACCAGAGTCCCTTTCTCCATGGGCTTTGGGCTTTATTCGTGCCCAGGAGAGGTGTGCCATGCCTGGGATGCACTTTTCAGAAAAATCCACCCCCTCTTTTTTCCTGGAGGTTTCATGCTTTTCAGAGCTCCACCACGGCGGAGATTGAACTCACTGCCCAGCCAGAGTGCACCCCACCCTGGCTTGGGTCACTGCCTTGAAGGCCCCTTGAGATTTGAACCCACTGCAAATTTTTGGACTTTGTGCAATTTTTGAGAGCTTGACACCAGAGTCCCTTTCTCCATGGGCTTTGGGCTTTATTCGTGCCCAGGAGAGGTGCGCCATGCCTGGGATGCACTTTTCAGAAATATACCGGACTTGAAGTTTGAACTTTGACCGGATGTCACTCGAGACAAAACAAAAAAACAAAAAAATAAGCCGAGTCGGGGCTCCGTACTCTGGGCCTGTGTGCCCAGAGTATGGAGCCCCGACTCGGATTGGTTCCAGAGATATACCGGCTTGAAGTTTGAACTTTGACCGGATGTCACTCGAGACAAAAAACAAAAAAAAATAAAAAAAATAAGCCGAGTCGGGGCTCCGTACTCTGGGCCTGTGCGCCCAGAGTATGGAGCCCCGACTCGGATTGGTTCCAGAGATATACCGGCTTGAAGTTTGAACTTTGACCGGATGTCACTCGAGACAAAAAACAAAAAAAAATAAAAAAAATAAGCCGAGTCGGGGCTCCGTACTCTGGGCCTGTGCGCCCAGAGTATGGAGCCCCGACTCGGATTGGTTCCAGAGATATACCGGCTTGAAGTGCCGTACTAGGGGACCCCCGTGTGCCCAGAGCATGGAGCCCCAACTCGGCTTCATCACTGAGAAGAGGCCCCGGTTCAAGCTCCTCATACACTCTACACTCTACCTTAAGAGAGTCATAGTTACTCCCGCCGTTTACCCGATTCGTGGAACCAGGATTTTGGGCGTGGGGGTGCACCACGGCCCACCACCCTACCCGCGTCAGGGAACCGGTGGACCCCCTGGATCTTTCCAGGGACCCACACTGACCCCCACCTTGGTCCGCCCTCTGCCCAGACCCGGAGAACCAGAGACCCGGGCAGGTACCCCCACCTAGGTCCACCCTCTGCCCGCCTCGGAGAACCAGAGCCCCGGGCAGGTACCCCCACCTAGGTCCACCCTCTGCCCGCCTCGGAGAACCAGAGCCCCGGGCAGGTACCCCCACCTAGGTCCACCCTCTGCCCGACTCGGAGAACCAGAGACCCGGGCAGGTACCCCCACCTTGGTCCACCCCTCTGCCCAGACCCGGAGAACCAGAGCCCCGGGCAGGTACCCCCACCTTGGTCCACCCCTCTGCCCGACTCGGAGAACCAGAGACCCGGGCAGGTATCCCCACCTTGGTCCACCCTCTGCCCCGACTCGGAGAACCAGAGACCCGGGCAGGTACCCCCACCTTGGTCCACCCCTCTGCCCCGACTCGGAGAACCAGAGACCCGGGCAGGTACCCCCACCTTGGTCCACCCCTCTGCCCGACTCGGAGAACCAGAGACCCGGGCAGGTACCCCCACCTTGGTCCACCCTCTGCCCCGACTCGGAGAACCAGAGACCCGGGCAGGTACCCCCACCTTGGTCCAC
>NC_138723.1:792816-797816 GCF_965113295.1 Leuciscus leuciscus | reverse complement strand
GAAGACGGCGCGGCCGCTCATAGGTGCGCGTGCGGAACCCTCCTCCGCGGGGGGCAGAGGGGGTGGGTGGCCGCTGGGTCGAGGCCGTAACCGGGAAGGGTGCTTTTCAGGCGGGGAGGCGCGGGGCGAAGGTCGGCTCGAAGACCGGAGAGAGGGTGTTCCCAACCGGTCCGAACCTTCCCACGCGCCCACGTCCTCCGCCACCGTGGCGGACATTCGTTCCAGACGGGCCGTCTGAGTCTCCCGAGGTCGACGCGGCCTGCTTTCCCCGGAGGGAGGCCGCGTCTAGAGTCGACACGCAAGACGGGGAGGAGCAAGCTGCCCAGAGCGGTCTTTCGACCGGGCAGGGGCCATCCCCAGGCGCGTCCGAAGTTCCAATCGACCAGGCAACCCCCACCGAGTGACGGGCCCCGGAGGAGGGGGTGCGCTCCTCCGGGCCCCGCAGGCAACCCGGAGGCGCCTGTTCTTACGGGAAGTCCGTTACCTTGTCCGAGCGGGGCGGTTGTCCCCTTCTCGACAAAACCCCGAAGGTCCGTTTTAGGACCGTCTTTGCTCCGACGGGAGCTCCGTCGCACGGACCGATTCGACCGCGCCCGAGTCTGAGGCGCCCTCCCTGGGTGTCGGCCAGGGAGGCGGGTCCCCGTGGGGATCTCGTTTGACCGCATTTTTCCGGACTCTGTCCGTTTTTTTCGGAGGTGGACTTTTTTTCCCTCCAGGACGCCTTTCTGCCCTCTCACTTTGTCCGAGCGGAGCGTTTGTCCCCTCCTCGACAAAACCCCCAAGGTCCGTTTTAGGACCGTCTTTGCTCCGACGGGAGCTCCGTCACGGCAGACGGATTCGATCGTGCCCGACACCGAGGCGCTCTCCCTGGTCGCCAGCCAGGGAGCCGCGCGTCTGTGGGAATCTGTTTGGACCGCCTCGTTTCGGACTCTGTCCGTTTTTTTCGGAGGTGGCCTTTCCTCCGAGGCGCCTTCGACGCCGCTCACCTCACCCCAGATAAGGCATCCTCCCCAGGATGTAGGTAACCCCGAACCGCACTTTCTCCAGGGGTGTGTCTCAAGCCCCTGGAGTCGTTTCGCCATTTACCCAGACCGACCGTTCGACAAGCATATGGTTGATTTACCTCGGGGATCGACCGAGGAGCCCCGGACGGACGAGCGAACCGCCACGCGCCGGCTTCCTACACACGGGTCTCGCTCCGCTCGGGCCTGGGCTCGAGACGGCACGGCCGCTCATAGGGGCGCGTGAGGAACCCCTCCGCCGAGGGGGGGGGAGGCCTCTGGATCGAGGCCGTAACCGGGAAGGGTGCTTTCGAAGCGAGGGAGGCGCAGGGCGAAGTTCGGCTCCGAGACGTGCTGGCGGGGTGGGGGCCCCCAAGGCAGCCCCACCAACCGTTCCAAGCCTCCCGACGCACACCGCGGCCGCCCCTGCTGCGGACATCCGTTTCAGACGGGCCAGCTGACTCTCCCGAGGTCGACGCGGCCTGCTTTCCCCGGAGGGAGGCCGCGTCTAGAGTCGACGCGCAAATCGGGGAGGAGCAAGCTGCCCATAGCGGTCTCTCGACCGGGCAGTGGCCGTCCCCAGGCGCGTCCAAAGTTCCAATCGACCAGGCAACCCCTGAGTGACGGGCCCGGAGGAGGGGGTGCGCTCCTCCGTGCCCCGCAGGCAACCCGGGGGCGCCTGTTTTCCGTTACCTTCTTCCTGGGGATCCGAGTTTTAACCGGATGACGGGGGGTGGGGGGGGTGGGGGTATGCGTTTACTGGAAGTCTCTTTTGCCACTCTCTCTGGGCTGAGTCAGGCCCATCGTTTTCCCCAACCGTTGGACCGACCACCACGGTTCTCTGGTCTGGATTTTGTACCCACTCTGAGTGCCTCCAACTGCTCTTCCCCTCCTCCATACAGGCCCGAAGGTCCGTTTTAGGACCGACTTGGCTCCAGGCGGAGCTCCGGTAGGCACGCGCCGAACTGTCTGTGACCGGGACCGAGGCACCCTCCCTGGGCTGGCCAGGGTAGGGCTGAGAGCATGGAGCTCTGAACCCACCTCACATTTATGGACTTTGTCATTTCTTTGAATTTGACCCCCAGAGTCAATTGGGTGGGTCATTTGAGCTTGATTCGTTTCCCAGGAAGGCTGCCTCCTGCCTGGGACGCACTTTTCAGAAAACCAGCCTGTCATTTCCTGGAGGTTTCGTACTTCCAGAGATCCACCACGGGTGGAGATTGAACTCTCTACTCTCCCCAGCCAGAGTGCCCTTTGGCTGGGCCGGCTTTCTCCTGGAGGCCCTCTCCCCTCCAGGACTTCCAGAGCTCCACCGCGCGCGCACGGTGTAAACTGGACTTTATACCCGACCAGGGCAACTCTTAGTGGGACTCACGACGGTCTGATGAGGGCGGGCGGGTGTGTGCCTCCAACTGCTCTTCCCCTCCTCCATACAGGCCCGAAGGTCCGTTTTAGGACCGACTTGGCTCCAGGCGGAGCTCCGGTAGGCACGCGCCGAACTGTCTGTGACCGGGACCGAGGCACCCTCCCTGGGCTGGCCAGGGTAGGGCTGAGAGCATGGAGCTCTGAACCCACCTCACATTTATGGACTTTGTCATTTCTTTGAATTTGACCCCCAGAGTCAATTGGGTGGGTCATTTGAGCTTGATTCGTTTCCCAGGAAGGCTGCCTCCTGCCTGGGACGCACTTTTCAGAAAACCAGCCTGTCATTTCCTGGAGGTTTCGTACTTCCAGAGATCAACCACGGGTGGAGATTGAACTCTCTACTCTCCCCAGCCAGAGTGCCCTTTGGCTGGGCCGGCTTTCTCCTGGAGGCCCTCTCCCCTCCAGGACTTCCAGAGCTCCACCGCGCGCGCACGGTGTAAACTGGACTTTATACCCGACCAGGGCAACTCTTAGTGGGACTCACGACGGTCTGATGAGGGCGGGCGGGTGTGTGCCTCCAACTGCTCTTCCCCTCCTCCATACAGGCCCGAAGGTCCGTTTTAGGACCGACTTGGCTCCAGGCGGAGCTCCGGTAGGCACGCGCCGAACTGTCTGTGACCGGGACCGAGGCACCCTCCCCGGGCTGGCCAGGGTAGGGCTGAGAGCATGGAGCTCTGAACCCACCTCACATTTATGGACTTTGTCATTTCTTCGAATTTGACCCCCAGAGTCAATTGGGTGGGTCATTTGAGCTTGATTCGTTTCCCAGGGAGGCTGCAACCTGCCTGGGACGCACTTTTCAGAAAACCAGCCTGTCATTTCCTGGAGGTTTCGTACTTCCAGAGATCCACCACGGGTGGAGATTGAACTCTCTACTCTCCCCAGCCAGAGTGCCCCCTGGCTGGGCCAGCTTTCTCCTGGAGGCCCTCTCCCCTCCAGGACTTCCAGAGCTCCACCGCGCGCGCACGGTGTAAACTGGACTTTATACCCGACCAGGGGCAACTCTTAGTGGGACTCGCGACGGTCTGATGAGGGGGCGGGCGGGTGTGTGCCTCCAACTGCTCTTCCCCTCCTCCATACATGCCCGAAGGTCCGTTTTAGGACCGTCTTCGCACCAGGCGGAGCACCAGGGGTGGCGGGCAAATCTGACTCTGACCCAGGACGGGCCACCCTCCCTGGGACGGCCAGGGAGCTCCGAGAGCATGGAGCTTTGAACCCACTGCAAATTTTGGGACTCTGTCATTTTTTGAGAGCTCGGCACCAGAGTCCCTCTCTCCATGGGCTTTCGGGCTTTATTCGTGCCCAGGAAGGCCGCTCCACCCTCCTCCATACATGCCCGAAGGTCCGTTTTAGGACCGTCTTCGCTCCAGGCGGAGCTCCGGGGTGGCGGGCAAATCTGACTCTGACCCAGGACGGGCCACCCTCCCTGGGACGGCCAGGGAGCTCCGAGAGCATGGAGCTTTGAACCCACTGCAAATTTTGGGACTCTGTCATTTTTTGAGAGCTCGGCACCAGAGTCCCTCTCTCCATGGGCTTTCGGGCTTTATTCGTGCCCAGGAAGGTCGCTCCACCCTCCTCCATACATGCCCGAAGGTCCGTTTTAGGACCGTCTTCGCTCCAGGCGGAGCTCCGGGGTGGCGGGCAAATCTGACTCTGACCCAGGACGGGCCACCCTCCCTGGGCCGGCCAGGGAGGTCCGAGAGCATGGAGCTTTGAACCCACTGCAAATTTTTGGACTCTGTCATTTTTTGAAAGCTTGGCACCAGAGTCCCTCTCTCCATGGGCTTTCGGGCTTTATTCGTGCCCAGGAAGGTCGCTCCACTCTCCTCCATACATGCCCGAAGGTCCGTTTTAGGACCGTCTTCGCTCCAGGCGGAGCTCCGGGGTGGCGGGCAAATCTGACTCTGACCCAGGACGGGCCACCCTCCCTGGGCCGGCCAGGGAGGTCCGAGAGCATGGAGCTTTGAACCCACTGCAAATTTTTGGACTTTGTGCAATTTTTGAGAGCTTGACACCAGAGTCCCTTTCTCCATGGGCTTTGGGCTTTATTCGTGCCCAGGAGAGGTGCGCCATGCCTGGGATGCACTTTTCAGAAAAATCCACCCCCTCTTTTTTTCCTGGAGGTTTCATGCTTTTCAGAGCTCCACCACGGCGGAGATTGAACTCACTGCCCAGCCAGAGTGCACCCCACCCTGGCTTGGGTCACTGCCTTGAAGGCCCCTTGAGATTTGAACCCACTGCAAATTTTTGGGCTTTGTGCAATTTTTGAGAGCTTGACACCAGAGTCCCTTTCTCCATGGGCTTTGGGCTTTATTCGTGCCCAGGAGAGGTGTGCCATGCCTGGGATGCACTTTTCAGAAAAATCCACCCCCTCTTTTTTCCTGGAGGTTTCATGCTTTTCAGAGCTCCACCACGGCGGAGATTGAACTCACTGCCCAGCCAGAGTGCACCCCACCCTGGCTTGGGTCACTGCCTTGAAGGCCCCTTGAGATTTGAACCCACTGCAAATTTTTGGACTTTGTGCAATTTTTGAGAGCTTGACACCAGAGTCCCTTTCTCCATGGGCTTTGGGCT
>NC_138723.1:777816-782816 GCF_965113295.1 Leuciscus leuciscus | reverse complement strand
ACGCGCCGGCTTCCTACACACGGGTCTCGCTCCGCTCGGGCCTGGGCTCGAGACGGCACGGCCGCTCATAGGGGCGCGTGAGGAACCCCTCCGCCGAGGGGGGGGGAGGCCTCTGGATCGAGGCCGTAACCGGGAAGGGTGCTTTCGAAGCGAGGGAGGCGCAGGGCGAAGTTCGGCTCCGAGACGTGCTGGCGGGGTGGGGGCCCCCAAGGCAGCCCCACCAACCGTTCCAAGCCTCCCGACGCACACCGCGGCCGCCCCTGCTGCGGACATCCGTTTCAGACGGGCCAGCTGACTCTCCCGAGGTCGACGCGGCCTGCTTTCCCCGGAGGGAGGCCGCGTCTAGAGTCGACGCGCAAATCGGGGAGGAGCAAGCTGCCCATAGCGGTCTCTCGACCGGGCAGTGGCCGTCCCCAGGCGCGTCCAAAGTTCCAATCGACCAGGCAACCCCTGAGTGACGGGCCCGGAGGAGGGGGTGCGCTCCTCCGTGCCCCGCAGGCAACCCGGGGGCGCCTGTTTTCCGTTACCTTCTTCCTGGGGATCCGAGTTTTAACCGGATGACGGGGGGTGGGGGGGGTGGGGGTATGCGTTTACTGGAAGTCTCTTTTGCCACTCTCTCTGGGCTGAGTCAGGCCCATCGTTTTCCCCAACCGTTGGACCGACCACCACGGTTCTCTGGTCTGGATTTTGTACCCACTCTGAGTGCCTCCAACTGCTCTTCCCCTCCTCCATACAGGCCCGAAGGTCCGTTTTAGGACCGACTTGGCTCCAGGCGGAGCTCCGGTAGGCACGCGCCGAACTGTCTGTGACCGGGACCGAGGCACCCTCCCTGGGCTGGCCAGGGTAGGGCTGAGAGCATGGAGCTCTGAACCCACCTCACATTTATGGACTTTGTCATTTCTTTGAATTTGACCCCCAGAGTCAATTGGGTGGGTCATTTGAGCTTGATTCGTTTCCCAGGAAGGCTGCCTCCTGCCTGGGACGCACTTTTCAGAAAACCAGCCTGTCATTTCCTGGAGGTTTCGTACTTCCAGAGATCCACCACGGGTGGAGATTGAACTCTCTACTCTCCCCAGCCAGAGTGCCCTTTGGCTGGGCCGGCTTTCTCCTGGAGGCCCTCTCCCCTCCAGGACTTCCAGAGCTCCACCGCGCGCGCACGGTGTAAACTGGACTTTATACCCGACCAGGGCAACTCTTAGTGGGACTCACGACGGTCTGATGAGGGCGGGCGGGTGTGTGCCTCCAACTGCTCTTCCCCTCCTCCATACAGGCCCGAAGGTCCGTTTTAGGACCGACTTGGCTCCAGGCGGAGCTCCGGTAGGCACGCGCCGAACTGTCTGTGACCGGGACCGAGGCACCCTCCCTGGGCTGGCCAGGGTAGGGCTGAGAGCATGGAGCTCTGAACCCACCTCACATTTATGGACTTTGTCATTTCTTTGAATTTGACCCCCAGAGTCAATTGGGTGGGTCATTTGAGCTTGATTCGTTTCCCAGGAAGGCTGCCTCCTGCCTGGGACGCACTTTTCAGAAAACCAGCCTGTCATTTCCTGGAGGTTTCGTACTTCCAGAGATCAACCACGGGTGGAGATTGAACTCTCTACTCTCCCCAGCCAGAGTGCCCTTTGGCTGGGCCGGCTTTCTCCTGGAGGCCCTCTCCCCTCCAGGACTTCCAGAGCTCCACCGCGCGCGCACGGTGTAAACTGGACTTTATACCCGACCAGGGCAACTCTTAGTGGGACTCACGACGGTCTGATGAGGGCGGGCGGGTGTGTGCCTCCAACTGCTCTTCCCCTCCTCCATACAGGCCCGAAGGTCCGTTTTAGGACCGACTTGGCTCCAGGCGGAGCTCCGGTAGGCACGCGCCGAACTGTCTGTGACCGGGACCGAGGCACCCTCCCCGGGCTGGCCAGGGTAGGGCTGAGAGCATGGAGCTCTGAACCCACCTCACATTTATGGACTTTGTCATTTCTTCGAATTTGACCCCCAGAGTCAATTGGGTGGGTCATTTGAGCTTGATTCGTTTCCCAGGGAGGCTGCAACCTGCCTGGGACGCACTTTTCAGAAAACCAGCCTGTCATTTCCTGGAGGTTTCGTACTTCCAGAGATCCACCACGGGTGGAGATTGAACTCTCTACTCTCCCCAGCCAGAGTGCCCCCTGGCTGGGCCAGCTTTCTCCTGGAGGCCCTCTCCCCTCCAGGACTTCCAGAGCTCCACCGCGCGCGCACGGTGTAAACTGGACTTTATACCCGACCAGGGGCAACTCTTAGTGGGACTCGCGACGGTCTGATGAGGGGGCGGGCGGGTGTGTGCCTCCAACTGCTCTTCCCCTCCTCCATACATGCCCGAAGGTCCGTTTTAGGACCGTCTTCGCACCAGGCGGAGCACCAGGGGTGGCGGGCAAATCTGACTCTGACCCAGGACGGGCCACCCTCCCTGGGACGGCCAGGGAGCTCCGAGAGCATGGAGCTTTGAACCCACTGCAAATTTTGGGACTCTGTCATTTTTTGAGAGCTCGGCACCAGAGTCCCTCTCTCCATGGGCTTTCGGGCTTTATTCGTGCCCAGGAAGGCCGCTCCACCCTCCTCCATACATGCCCGAAGGTCCGTTTTAGGACCGTCTTCGCTCCAGGCGGAGCTCCGGGGTGGCGGGCAAATCTGACTCTGACCCAGGACGGGCCACCCTCCCTGGGACGGCCAGGGAGCTCCGAGAGCATGGAGCTTTGAACCCACTGCAAATTTTGGGACTCTGTCATTTTTTGAGAGCTCGGCACCAGAGTCCCTCTCTCCATGGGCTTTCGGGCTTTATTCGTGCCCAGGAAGGCCGCTCCACCCTCCTCCATACATGCCCGAAGGTCCGTTTTAGGACCGTCTTCGCTCCAGGCGGAGCTCCGGGGTGGCGGGCAAATCTGACTCTGACCCAGGACGGGCCACCCTCCCTGGGCCGGCCAGGGAGCTCCGAGAGCATGGAGCTTTGAACCCACTGCAAATTTTGGGACTCTGTCATTTTTTGAAAGCTTGGCACCAGAGTCCCTCTCTCCATGGGCTTTCGGGCTTTATTCGTGCCCAGGAAGGCCGCTCCACCCTCCTCCATACATGCCCGAAGGTCCGTTTTAGGACCGTCTTCGCTCCAGGCGGAGCTCCGGGGTGGCGGGCAAATCTGACTCTGACCCAGGACGGGCCACCCTCCCTGGGCCGGCCAGGGAGCTCCGAGAGCATGGAGCTTTGAACCCACTGCAAATTTTGGGACTCTGTCATTTTTTGAGAGCTCGGCACCAGAGTCCCTCTCTCCATGGGCTTTCGGGCTTTATTCGTGCCCAGGAAGGCCGCTCCACCCTCCTCCATACATGCCCGAAGGTCCGTTTTAGGACCGTCTTCGCTCCAGGCGGAGCTCCGGGGTGGCGGGCAAATCTGACTCTGACCCAGGACGGGCTACCCTCCCTGGGCCGGCCAGGGAGCTCCGAGAGCATGGAGCTTTGAACCCACTGCAAATTTTGGGACTCTGTCATTTTTTGAAAGCTTGGCACCAGAGTCCCTCTCTCCATGGGCTTTCGGGCTTTATTCGTGCCCAGGAAGGCCGCTCCACCCTCCTCCATACATGCCCGAAGGTCCGTTTTAGGACCGTCTTCGCTCCAGGCGGAGCTCCGGGGTGGCGGGCAAATCTGACTCTGACCCAGGACGGGCCACCCTCCCTGGGCCGGCCAGGGAGCTCCGAGAGCATGGAGCTTTGAACCTACTGCAAATTTTGGGACTCTGTCATTTTTTGAGAGCTCGGCACCAGAGTCCCTCTCTCCATGGGCTTTCGGGCTTTATTCGTGCCCAGGAAGGTCGCTCCACCCTCCTCCATACATGCCCGAAGGTCCGTTTTAGGACCGTCTTCGCTCCAGGCGGAGCTCCGGGGTGGCGGGCAAATCTGACTCTGACCCAGGACGGGCCACCCTCCCTGGGCCGGCCAGGGAGCTCCGAGAGCATGGAGCTTTGAACCCACTGCAAATTTTGGGACTCTGTCATTTTTTGAGAGCTCGGCACCAGAGTCCCTCTCTCCATGGGCTTTCGGGCTTTATTCGTGCCCAGGAAGGCCGCTCCACCCTCCTCCATACATGCCCGAAGGTCCGTTTTAGGACCGTCTTCGCTCCAGGCGGAGCTCCGGGGTGGCGGGCAAATCTGACTCTGACCCAGGACGGGCCACCCTCCCTGGGCCGGCCAGGGAGCTCCGAGAGCATGGAGCTTTGAACCCACTGCAAATTTTGGGACTCTGTCATTTTTTGAAAGCTTGGCACCAGAGTCCCTCTCTCCATGGGCTTTCGGGCTTTATTCGTGCCCAGGAAGGCCGCTCCACCCTCCTCCATACATGCCCGAAGGTCCGTTTTAGGACCGTCTTCGCTCCAGGCGGAGCTCCGGGGTGGCGGGCAAATCTGACTCTGACCCAGGACGGGCCACCCTCCCTGGGCCGGCCAGGGAGCTCCGAGAGCATGGAGCTTTGAACCCACTGCAAATTTTGGGACTCTGTCATTTTTTGAGAGCTCGGCACCAGAGTCCCTCTCTCCATGGGCTTTCGGGCTTTATTCGTGCCCAGGAAGGTCGCTCCACCCTCCTCCATACATGCCCGAAGGTCCGTTTTAGGACCGTCTTCGCTCCAGGCGGAGCTCCGGGGTGGCGGGCAAATCTGACTCTGACCCAGGACGGGCCACCCTCCCTGGGCCGGCCAGGGAGGTCCGAGAGCATGGAGCTTTGAACCCACTGCAAATTTTTGGACTCTGTCATTTTTTGAAAGCTTGGCACCAGAGTCCCTCTCTCCATGGGCTTTCGGGCTTTATTCGTGCCCAGGAAGGTCGCTCCACTCTCCTCCATACATGCCCGAAGGTCCGTTTTAGGACCGTCTTCGCTCCAGGCGGAGCTCCGGGGTGGCGGGCAAATCTGACTCTGACCCAGGACGGGCCACCCTCCCTGGGCCGGCCAGGGAGGTCCGAGAGCATGGAGCTTTGAACCCACTGCAAATTTTT
>NC_138723.1:760316-767816 GCF_965113295.1 Leuciscus leuciscus | reverse complement strand
CCCTGGGTGTCGGCCAGGGAGGCGGGTCCCCGTGGGGATCTCGTTTGACCGCATTTTTCCGGACTCTGTCCGTTTTTTTCGGAGGTGGACTTTTTTTCCCTCCAGGACGCCTTTCTGCCCTCTCACTTTGTCCGAGCGGAGCGTTTGTCCCCTCCTCGACAAAACCCCCAAGGTCCGTTTTAGGACCGTCTTTGCTCCGACGGGAGCTCCGTCACGGCAGACGGATTCGATCGTGCCCGACACCGAGGCGCTCTCCCTGGTCGCCAGCCAGGGAGCCGCGCGTCTGTGGGAATCTGTTTGGACCGCCTCGTTTCGGACTCTGTCCGTTTTTTTCGGAGGTGGCCTTTCCTCCGAGGCGCCTTCGACGCCGCTCACCTCACCCCAGATAAGGCATCCTCCCCAGGATGTAGGTAACCCCGAACCGCACTTTCTCCAGGGGTGTGTCTCAAGCCCCTGGAGTCGTTTCGCCATTTACCCAGACCGACCGTTCGACAAGCATATGGTTGATTTACCTCGGGGATCGACCGAGGAGCCCCGGACGGACGAGCGAACCGCCACGCGCCGGCTTCCTACACACGGGTCTCGCTCCGCTCGGGCCTGGGCTCGAGACGGCACGGCCGCTCATAGGGGCGCGTGAGGAACCCCTCCGCCGAGGGGGGGGGAGGCCTCTGGATCGAGGCCGTAACCGGGAAGGGTGCTTTCGAAGCGAGGGAGGCGCAGGGCGAAGTTCGGCTCCGAGACGTGCTGGCGGGGTGGGGGCCCCCAAGGCAGCCCCACCAACCGTTCCAAGCCTCCCGACGCACACCGCGGCCGCCCCTGCTGCGGACATCCGTTTCAGACGGGCCAGCTGAGTCTCCCGAGGTCGACGCGGCCTGCTTTCCCCGGAGGGAGGCCGCGTCTAGAGTCGACGCGCAAATCGGGGAGGAGCAAGCTGCCCATAGCGGTCTCTCGACCGGGCAGTGGCCGTCCCCAGGCGCGTCCAAAGTTCCAATCGACCAGGCAACCCCTGAGTGACGGGCCCGGAGGAGGGGGTGCGCTCCTCCGTGCCCCGCAGGCAACCCGGGGGCGCCTGTTTTCCGTTACCTTCTTCCTGGGGATCCGAGTTTTAACCGGATGACGGGGGGTGGGGGGGGTGGGGGTATGCGTTTACTGGAAGTCTCTTTTGCCACTCTCTCTGGGCTGAGTCAGGCCCATCGTTTTCCCCAACCGTTGGACCGACCACCACGGTTCTCTGGTCTGGATTTTGTACCCACTCTGAGTGCCTCCAACTGCTCTTCCCCTCCTCCATACAGGCCCGAAGGTCCGTTTTAGGACCGACTTGGCTCCAGGCGGAGCTCCGGTAGGCACGCGCCGAACTGTCTGTGACCGGGACCGAGGCACCCTCCCTGGGCTGGCCAGGGTAGGGCTGAGAGCATGGAGCTCTGAACCCACCTCACATTTATGGACTTTGTCATTTCTTTGAATTTGACCCCCAGAGTCAATTGGGTGGGTCATTTGAGCTTGATTCGTTTCCCAGGAAGGCTGCCTCCTGCCTGGGACGCACTTTTCAGAAAACCAGCCTGTCATTTCCTGGAGGTTTCGTACTTCCAGAGATCCACCACGGGTGGAGATTGAACTCTCTACTCTCCCCAGCCAGAGTGCCCTTTGGCTGGGCCGGCTTTCTCCTGGAGGCCCTCTCCCCTCCAGGACTTCCAGAGCTCCACCGCGCGCGCACGGTGTAAACTGGACTTTATACCCGACCAGGGCAACTCTTAGTGGGACTCACGACGGTCTGATGAGGGCGGGCGGGTGTGTGCCTCCAACTGCTCTTCCCCTCCTCCATACAGGCCCGAAGGTCCGTTTTAGGACCGACTTGGCTCCAGGCGGAGCTCCGGTAGGCACGCGCCGAACTGTCTGTGACCGGGACCGAGGCACCCTCCCTGGGCTGGCCAGGGTAGGGCTGAGAGCATGGAGCTCTGAACCCACCTCACATTTATGGACTTTGTCATTTCTTTGAATTTGACCCCCAGAGTCAATTGGGTGGGTCATTTGAGCTTGATTCGTTTCCCAGGAAGGCTGCCTCCTGCCTGGGACGCACTTTTCAGAAAACCAGCCTGTCATTTCCTGGAGGTTTCGTACTTCCAGAGATCAACCACGGGTGGAGATTGAACTCTCTACTCTCCCCAGCCAGAGTGCCCTTTGGCTGGGCCGGCTTTCTCCTGGAGGCCCTCTCCCCTCCAGGACTTCCAGAGCTCCACCGCGCGCGCACGGTGTAAACTGGACTTTATACCCGACCAGGGCAACTCTTAGTGGGACTCACGACGGTCTGATGAGGGCGGGCGGGTGTGTGCCTCCAACTGCTCTTCCCCTCCTCCATACAGGCCCGAAGGTCCGTTTTAGGACCGACTTGGCTCCAGGCGGAGCTCCGGTAGGCACGCGCCGAACTGTCTGTGACCGGGACCGAGGCACCCTCCCCGGGCTGGCCAGGGTAGGGCTGAGAGCATGGAGCTCTGAACCCACCTCACATTTATGGACTTTGTCATTTCTTCGAATTTGACCCCCAGAGTCAATTGGGTGGGTCATTTGAGCTTGATTCGTTTCCCAGGGAGGCTGCAACCTGCCTGGGACGCACTTTTCAGAAAACCAGCCTGTCATTTCCTGGAGGTTTCGTACTTCCAGAGATCCACCACGGGTGGAGATTGAACTCTCTACTCTCCCCAGCCAGAGTGCCCCCTGGCTGGGCCAGCTTTCTCCTGGAGGCCCTCTCCCCTCCAGGACTTCCAGAGCTCCACCGCGCGCGCACGGTGTAAACTGGACTTTATACCCGACCAGGGGCAACTCTTAGTGGGACTCGCGACGGTCTGATGAGGGGGCGGGCGGGTGTGTGCCTCCAACTGCTCTTCCCCTCCTCCATACATGCCCGAAGGTCCGTTTTAGGACCGTCTTCGCACCAGGCGGAGCACCAGGGGTGGCGGGCAAATCTGACTCTGACCCAGGACGGGCCACCCTCCCTGGGACGGCCAGGGAGCTCCGAGAGCATGGAGCTTTGAACCCACTGCAAATTTTGGGACTCTGTCATTTTTTGAGAGCTCGGCACCAGAGTCCCTCTCTCCATGGGCTTTCGGGCTTTATTCGTGCCCAGGAAGGCCGCTCCACCCTCCTCCATACATGCCCGAAGGTCCGTTTTAGGACCGTCTTCGCTCCAGGCGGAGCTCCGGGGTGGCGGGCAAATCTGACTCTGACCCAGGACGGGCCACCCTCCCTGGGACGGCCAGGGAGCTCCGAGAGCATGGAGCTTTGAACCCACTGCAAATTTTGGGACTCTGTCATTTTTTGAGAGCTCGGCACCAGAGTCCCTCTCTCCATGGGCTTTCGGGCTTTATTCGTGCCCAGGAAGGCCGCTCCACCCTCCTCCATACATGCCCGAAGGTCCGTTTTAGGACCGTCTTCGCTCCAGGCGGAGCTCCGGGGTGGCGGGCAAATCTGACTCTGACCCAGGACGGGCCACCCTCCCTGGGCCGGCCAGGGAGCTCCGAGAGCATGGAGCTTTGAACCCACTGCAAATTTTGGGACTCTGTCATTTTTTGAAAGCTTGGCACCAGAGTCCCTCTCTCCATGGGCTTTCGGGCTTTATTCGTGCCCAGGAAGGCCGCTCCACCCTCCTCCATACATGCCCGAAGGTCCGTTTTAGGACCGTCTTCGCTCCAGGCGGAGCTCCGGGGTGGCGGGCAAATCTGACTCTGACCCAGGACGGGCCACCCTCCCTGGGCCGGCCAGGGAGCTCCGAGAGCATGGAGCTTTGAACCCACTGCAAATTTTGGGACTCTGTCATTTTTTGAGAGCTCGGCACCAGAGTCCCTCTCTCCATGGGCTTTCGGGCTTTATTCGTGCCCAGGAAGGCCGCTCCACCCTCCTCCATACATGCCCGAAGGTCCGTTTTAGGACCGTCTTCGCTCCAGGCGGAGCTCCGGGGTGGCGGGCAAATCTGACTCTGACCCAGGACGGGCTACCCTCCCTGGGCCGGCCAGGGAGCTCCGAGAGCATGGAGCTTTGAACCCACTGCAAATTTTGGGACTCTGTCATTTTTTGAAAGCTTGGCACCAGAGTCCCTCTCTCCATGGGCTTTCGGGCTTTATTCGTGCCCAGGAAGGCCGCTCCACCCTCCTCCATACATGCCCGAAGGTCCGTTTTAGGACCGTCTTCGCTCCAGGCGGAGCTCCGGGGTGGCGGGCAAATCTGACTCTGACCCAGGACGGGCCACCCTCCCTGGGCCGGCCAGGGAGCTCCGAGAGCATGGAGCTTTGAACCTACTGCAAATTTTGGGACTCTGTCATTTTTTGAGAGCTCGGCACCAGAGTCCCTCTCTCCATGGGCTTTCGGGCTTTATTCGTGCCCAGGAAGGTCGCTCCACCCTCCTCCATACATGCCCGAAGGTCCGTTTTAGGACCGTCTTCGCTCCAGGCGGAGCTCCGGGGTGGCGGGCAAATCTGACTCTGACCCAGGACGGGCCACCCTCCCTGGGCCGGCCAGGGAGCTCCGAGAGCATGGAGCTTTGAACCCACTGCAAATTTTGGGACTCTGTCATTTTTTGAGAGCTCGGCACCAGAGTCCCTCTCTCCATGGGCTTTCGGGCTTTATTCGTGCCCAGGAAGGCCGCTCCACCCTCCTCCATACATGCCCGAAGGTCCGTTTTAGGACCGTCTTCGCTCCAGGCGGAGCTCCGGGGTGGCGGGCAAATCTGACTCTGACCCAGGACGGGCCACCCTCCCTGGGCCGGCCAGGGAGCTCCGAGAGCATGGAGCTTTGAACCCACTGCAAATTTTGGGACTCTGTCATTTTTTGAAAGCTTGGCACCAGAGTCCCTCTCTCCATGGGCTTTCGGGCTTTATTCGTGCCCAGGAAGGCCGCTCCACCCTCCTCCATACATGCCCGAAGGTCCGTTTTAGGACCGTCTTCGCTCCAGGCGGAGCTCCGGGGTGGCGGGCAAATCTGACTCTGACCCAGGACGGGCCACCCTCCCTGGGCCGGCCAGGGAGCTCCGAGAGCATGGAGCTTTGAACCCACTGCAAATTTTGGGACTCTGTCATTTTTTGAGAGCTCGGCACCAGAGTCCCTCTCTCCATGGGCTTTCGGGCTTTATTCGTGCCCAGGAAGGTCGCTCCACCCTCCTCCATACATGCCCGAAGGTCCGTTTTAGGACCGTCTTCGCTCCAGGCGGAGCTCCGGGGTGGCGGGCAAATCTGACTCTGACCCAGGACGGGCCACCCTCCCTGGGCCGGCCAGGGAGGTCCGAGAGCATGGAGCTTTGAACCCACTGCAAATTTTTGGACTCTGTCATTTTTTGAAAGCTTGGCACCAGAGTCCCTCTCTCCATGGGCTTTCGGGCTTTATTCGTGCCCAGGAAGGTCGCTCCACTCTCCTCCATACATGCCCGAAGGTCCGTTTTAGGACCGTCTTCGCTCCAGGCGGAGCTCCGGGGTGGCGGGCAAATCTGACTCTGACCCAGGACGGGCCACCCTCCCTGGGCCGGCCAGGGAGGTCCGAGAGCATGGAGCTTTGAACCCACTGCAAATTTTTGGACTTTGTGCAATTTTTGAGAGCTTGACACCAGAGTCCCTTTCTCCATGGGCTTTGGGCTTTATTCGTGCCCAGGAGAGGTGCGCCATGCCTGGGATGCACTTTTCAGAAAAATCCACCCCCTCTTTTTTTCCTGGAGGTTTCATGCTTTTCAGAGCTCCACCACGGCGGAGATTGAACTCACTGCCCAGCCAGAGTGCACCCCACCCTGGCTTGGGTCACTGCCTTGAAGGCCCCTTGAGATTTGAACCCACTGCAAATTTTTGGGCTTTGTGCAATTTTTGAGAGCTTGACACCAGAGTCCCTTTCTCCATGGGCTTTGGGCTTTATTCGTGCCCAGGAGAGGTGTGCCATGCCTGGGATGCACTTTTCAGAAAAATCCACCCCCTCTTTTTTCCTGGAGGTTTCATGCTTTTCAGAGCTCCACCACGGCGGAGATTGAACTCACTGCCCAGCCAGAGTGCACCCCACCCTGGCTTGGGTCACTGCCTTGAAGGCCCCTTGAGATTTGAACCCACTGCAAATTTTTGGACTTTGTGCAATTTTTGAGAGCTTGACACCAGAGTCCCTTTCTCCATGGGCTTTGGGCTTTATTCGTGCCCAGGAGAGGTGCGCCATGCCTGGGATGCACTTTTCAGAAATATACCGGACTTGAAGTTTGAACTTTGACCGGATGTCACTCGAGACAAAACAAAAAAACAAAAAAATAAGCCGAGTCGGGGCTCCGTACTCTGGGCCTGTGTGCCCAGAGTATGGAGCCCCGACTCGGATTGGTTCCAGAGATATACCGGCTTGAAGTTTGAACTTTGACCGGATGTCACTCGAGACAAAAAACAAAAAAAAATAAAAAAAATAAGCCGAGTCGGGGCTCCGTACTCTGGGCCTGTGCGCCCAGAGTATGGAGCCCCGACTCGGATTGGTTCCAGAGATATACCGGCTTGAAGTTTGAACTTTGACCGGATGTCACTCGAGACAAAAAACAAAAAAAAATAAAAAAAATAAGCCGAGTCGGGGCTCCGTACTCTGGGCCTGTGCGCCCAGAGTATGGAGCCCCGACTCGGATTGGTTCCAGAGATATACCGGCTTGAAGTGCCGTACTAGGGGACCCCCGTGTGCCCAGAGCATGGAGCCCCAACTCGGCTTCATCACTGAGAAGAGGCCCCGGTTCAAGCTCCTCATACACTCTACACTCTACCTTAAGAGAGTCATAGTTACTCCCGCCGTTTACCCGATTCGTGGAACCAGGATTTTGGGCGTGGGGGTGCACCACGGCCCACCACCCTACCCGCGTCAGGGAACCGGTGGACCCCCTGGATCTTTCCAGGGACCCACACTGACCCCCACCTTGGTCCGCCCTCTGCCCAGACCCGGAGAACCAGAGACCCGGGCAGGTACCCCCACCTAGGTCCACCCTCTGCCCGCCTCGGAGAACCAGAGCCCCGGGCAGGTACCCCCACCTAGGTCCACCCTCTGCCCGCCTCGGAGAACCAGAGCCCCGGGCAGGTACCCCCACCTAGGTCCACCCTCTGCCCGACTCGGAGAACCAGAGACCCGGGCAGGTACCCCCACCTTGGTCCACCCCTCTGCCCAGACCCGGAGAACCAGAGCCCCGGGCAGGTACCCCCACCTTGGTCCACCCCTCTGCCCGACTCGGAGAACCAGAGACCCGGGCAGGTATCCCCACCTTGGTCCACCCTCTGCCCCGACTCGGAGAACCAGAGACCCGGGCAGGTACCCCCACCTTGGTCCACCCCTCTGCCCCGACTCGGAGAACCAGAGACCCGGGCAGGTACCCCCACCTTGGTCCACCCCTCTGCCCGACTCGGAGAACCAGAGACCCGGGCAGGTACCCCCACCTTGGTCCACCCTCTGCCCCGACTCGGAGAACCAGAGACCCGGGCAGGTACCCCCACCTTGGTCCACCCCTCTGCCCGACTCGGAGAA
>NC_138723.1:747816-752816 GCF_965113295.1 Leuciscus leuciscus | reverse complement strand
AGGTGCGCGTGCGGAACCCTCCTCCGCGGGGGGCAGAGGGGGTGGGTGGCCGCTGGGTCGAGGCCGTAACCGGGAAGGGTGCTTTTCAGGCGGGGAGGCGCGGGGCGAAGGTCGGCTCGAAGACCGGAGAGAGGGTGTTCCCAACCGGTCCGAACCTTCCCACGCGCCCACGTCCTCCGCCACCGTGGCGGACATTCGTTCCAGACGGGCCGTCTGAGTCTCCCGAGGTCGACGCGGCCTGCTTTCCCCGGAGGGAGGCCGCGTCTAGAGTCGACACGCAAGACGGGGAGGAGCAAGCTGCCCAGAGCGGTCTTTCGACCGGGCAGGGGCCATCCCCAGGCGCGTCCGAAGTTCCAATCGACCAGGCAACCCCCACCGAGTGACGGGCCCCGGAGGAGGGGGTGCGCTCCTCCGGGCCCCGCAGGCAACCCGGAGGCGCCTGTTCTTACGGGAAGTCCGTTACCTTGTCCGAGCGGGGCGGTTGTCCCCTTCTCGACAAAACCCCGAAGGTCCGTTTTAGGACCGTCTTTGCTCCGACGGGAGCTCCGTCGCACGGACCGATTCGACCGCGCCCGAGTCTGAGGCGCCCTCCCTGGGTGTCGGCCAGGGAGGCGGGTCCCCGTGGGGATCTCGTTTGACCGCATTTTTCCGGACTCTGTCCGTTTTTTTCGGAGGTGGACTTTTTTTCCCTCCAGGACGCCTTTCTGCCCTCTCACTTTGTCCGAGCGGAGCGTTTGTCCCCTCCTCGACAAAACCCCCAAGGTCCGTTTTAGGACCGTCTTTGCTCCGACGGGAGCTCCGTCACGGCAGACGGATTCGATCGTGCCCGACACCGAGGCGCTCTCCCTGGTCGCCAGCCAGGGAGCCGCGCGTCTGTGGGAATCTGTTTGGACCGCCTCGTTTCGGACTCTGTCCGTTTTTTTCGGAGGTGGCCTTTCCTCCGAGGCGCCTTCGACGCCGCTCACCTCACCCCAGATAAGGCATCCTCCCCAGGATGTAGGTAACCCCGAACCGCACTTTCTCCAGGGGTGTGTCTCAAGCCCCTGGAGTCGTTTCGCCATTTACCCAGACCGACCGTTCGACAAGCATATGGTTGATTTACCTCGGGGATCGACCGAGGAGCCCCGGACGGACGAGCGAACCGCCACGCGCCGGCTTCCTACACACGGGTCTCGCTCCGCTCGGGCCTGGGCTCGAGACGGCACGGCCGCTCATAGGGGCGCGTGAGGAACCCCTCCGCCGAGGGGGGGGGAGGCCTCTGGATCGAGGCCGTAACCGGGAAGGGTGCTTTCGAAGCGAGGGAGGCGCAGGGCGAAGTTCGGCTCCGAGACGTGCTGGCGGGGTGGGGGCCCCCAAGGCAGCCCCACCAACCGTTCCAAGCCTCCCGACGCACACCGCGGCCGCCCCTGCTGCGGACATCCGTTTCAGACGGGCCAGCTGAGTCTCCCGAGGTCGACGCGGCCTGCTTTCCCCGGAGGGAGGCCGCGTCTAGAGTCGACGCGCAAATCGGGGAGGAGCAAGCTGCCCATAGCGGTCTCTCGACCGGGCAGTGGCCGTCCCCAGGCGCGTCCAAAGTTCCAATCGACCAGGCAACCCCTGAGTGACGGGCCCGGAGGAGGGGGTGCGCTCCTCCGTGCCCCGCAGGCAACCCGGGGGCGCCTGTTTTCCGTTACCTTCTTCCTGGGGATCCGAGTTTTAACCGGATGACGGGGGGTGGGGGGGGTGGGGGTATGCGTTTACTGGAAGTCTCTTTTGCCACTCTCTCTGGGCTGAGTCAGGCCCATCGTTTTCCCCAACCGTTGGACCGACCACCACGGTTCTCTGGTCTGGATTTTGTACCCACTCTGAGTGCCTCCAACTGCTCTTCCCCTCCTCCATACAGGCCCGAAGGTCCGTTTTAGGACCGACTTGGCTCCAGGCGGAGCTCCGGTAGGCACGCGCCGAACTGTCTGTGACCGGGACCGAGGCACCCTCCCTGGGCTGGCCAGGGTAGGGCTGAGAGCATGGAGCTCTGAACCCACCTCACATTTATGGACTTTGTCATTTCTTTGAATTTGACCCCCAGAGTCAATTGGGTGGGTCATTTGAGCTTGATTCGTTTCCCAGGAAGGCTGCCTCCTGCCTGGGACGCACTTTTCAGAAAACCAGCCTGTCATTTCCTGGAGGTTTCGTACTTCCAGAGATCCACCACGGGTGGAGATTGAACTCTCTACTCTCCCCAGCCAGAGTGCCCTTTGGCTGGGCCGGCTTTCTCCTGGAGGCCCTCTCCCCTCCAGGACTTCCAGAGCTCCACCGCGCGCGCACGGTGTAAACTGGACTTTATACCCGACCAGGGCAACTCTTAGTGGGACTCACGACGGTCTGATGAGGGCGGGCGGGTGTGTGCCTCCAACTGCTCTTCCCCTCCTCCATACAGGCCCGAAGGTCCGTTTTAGGACCGACTTGGCTCCAGGCGGAGCTCCGGTAGGCACGCGCCGAACTGTCTGTGACCGGGACCGAGGCACCCTCCCTGGGCTGGCCAGGGTAGGGCTGAGAGCATGGAGCTCTGAACCCACCTCACATTTATGGACTTTGTCATTTCTTTGAATTTGACCCCCAGAGTCAATTGGGTGGGTCATTTGAGCTTGATTCGTTTCCCAGGAAGGCTGCCTCCTGCCTGGGACGCACTTTTCAGAAAACCAGCCTGTCATTTCCTGGAGGTTTCGTACTTCCAGAGATCAACCACGGGTGGAGATTGAACTCTCTACTCTCCCCAGCCAGAGTGCCCTTTGGCTGGGCCGGCTTTCTCCTGGAGGCCCTCTCCCCTCCAGGACTTCCAGAGCTCCACCGCGCGCGCACGGTGTAAACTGGACTTTATACCCGACCAGGGCAACTCTTAGTGGGACTCACGACGGTCTGATGAGGGCGGGCGGGTGTGTGCCTCCAACTGCTCTTCCCCTCCTCCATACAGGCCCGAAGGTCCGTTTTAGGACCGACTTGGCTCCAGGCGGAGCTCCGGTAGGCACGCGCCGAACTGTCTGTGACCGGGACCGAGGCACCCTCCCCGGGCTGGCCAGGGTAGGGCTGAGAGCATGGAGCTCTGAACCCACCTCACATTTATGGACTTTGTCATTTCTTCGAATTTGACCCCCAGAGTCAATTGGGTGGGTCATTTGAGCTTGATTCGTTTCCCAGGGAGGCTGCAACCTGCCTGGGACGCACTTTTCAGAAAACCAGCCTGTCATTTCCTGGAGGTTTCGTACTTCCAGAGATCCACCACGGGTGGAGATTGAACTCTCTACTCTCCCCAGCCAGAGTGCCCCCTGGCTGGGCCAGCTTTCTCCTGGAGGCCCTCTCCCCTCCAGGACTTCCAGAGCTCCACCGCGCGCGCACGGTGTAAACTGGACTTTATACCCGACCAGGGGCAACTCTTAGTGGGACTCGCGACGGTCTGATGAGGGGGCGGGCGGGTGTGTGCCTCCAACTGCTCTTCCCCTCCTCCATACATGCCCGAAGGTCCGTTTTAGGACCGTCTTCGCACCAGGCGGAGCACCAGGGGTGGCGGGCAAATCTGACTCTGACCCAGGACGGGCCACCCTCCCTGGGACGGCCAGGGAGCTCCGAGAGCATGGAGCTTTGAACCCACTGCAAATTTTGGGACTCTGTCATTTTTTGAGAGCTCGGCACCAGAGTCCCTCTCTCCATGGGCTTTCGGGCTTTATTCGTGCCCAGGAAGGCCGCTCCACCCTCCTCCATACATGCCCGAAGGTCCGTTTTAGGACCGTCTTCGCTCCAGGCGGAGCTCCGGGGTGGCGGGCAAATCTGACTCTGACCCAGGACGGGCCACCCTCCCTGGGACGGCCAGGGAGCTCCGAGAGCATGGAGCTTTGAACCCACTGCAAATTTTGGGACTCTGTCATTTTTTGAGAGCTCGGCACCAGAGTCCCTCTCTCCATGGGCTTTCGGGCTTTATTCGTGCCCAGGAAGGCCGCTCCACCCTCCTCCATACATGCCCGAAGGTCCGTTTTAGGACCGTCTTCGCTCCAGGCGGAGCTCCGGGGTGGCGGGCAAATCTGACTCTGACCCAGGACGGGCCACCCTCCCTGGGCCGGCCAGGGAGCTCCGAGAGCATGGAGCTTTGAACCCACTGCAAATTTTGGGACTCTGTCATTTTTTGAAAGCTTGGCACCAGAGTCCCTCTCTCCATGGGCTTTCGGGCTTTATTCGTGCCCAGGAAGGTCGCTCCACTCTCCTCCATACATGCCCGAAGGTCCGTTTTAGGACCGTCTTCGCTCCAGGCGGAGCTCCGGGGTGGCGGGCAAATCTGACTCTGACCCAGGACGGGCCACCCTCCCTGGGCCGGCCAGGGAGGTCCGAGAGCATGGAGCTTTGAACCCACTGCAAATTTTTGGACTTTGTGCAATTTTTGAGAGCTTGACACCAGAGTCCCTTTCTCCATGGGCTTTGGGCTTTATTCGTGCCCAGGAGAGGTGCGCCATGCCTGGGATGCACTTTTCAGAAAAATCCACCCCCTCTTTTTTTCCTGGAGGTTTCATGCTTTTCAGAGCTCCACCACGGCGGAGATTGAACTCACTGCCCAGCCAGAGTGCACCCCACCCTGGCTTGGGTCACTGCCTTGAAGGCCCCTTGAGATTTGAACCCACTGCAAATTTTTGGGCTTTGTGCAATTTTTGAGAGCTTGACACCAGAGTCCCTTTCTCCATGGGCTTTGGGCTTTATTCGTGCCCAGGAGAGGTGTGCCATGCCTGGGATGCACTTTTCAGAAAAATCCACCCCCTCTTTTTTCCTGGAGGTTTCATGCTTTTCAGAGCTCCACCACGGCGGAGATTGAACTCACTGCCCAGCCAGAGTGCACCCCACCCTGGCTTGGGTCACTGCCTTGAAGGCCCCTTGAGATTTGAACCCACTGCAAATTTTTGGACTTTGTGCAATTTTTGAGAGCTTGACACCAGAGTCCCTTTCTCCATGGGCTTTGGGCTTTATTCGTGCCCAGGAGAGGT
>NC_138723.1:720316-742816 GCF_965113295.1 Leuciscus leuciscus | reverse complement strand
TTGGAGCCCCTGCTTACTTTTGACACCTGCTTTCCAGACATCCGTCCTGCAACCTATTTGACGTAGGCTGTTCGTGGACAATTGGGCCAATTAAGCACGAAAACGGGTCGAAGGGACACGAGGCTCCAGACACGGCCCCAGGGGCCCCTGACGAGACGTGGATGTCGATTTGGGGCCAAACGGACCTTATGGTCCACTGTCCACGAACCACCTATGAAAACGCATGCAATAAGTTGCACGTGTCCTCGGCCACCGTTCGGCCCCCGGGGGTCCGAGGGGCCCCAAACTTCGCATCCTGGTAGCCTAGGGGCCCCACTGACACATATCAGGAGGACAGGCCCCTAGGGAGCAGGGAACATTTTGGCACCCACCTAGGCCCCTGACACCCGGGATCCTGAACCGGGGGCCCCTGGACTACCACCGTGTCAATTTTGGATCCCCTGCGACCTTTTGGCCCCTGCTTTCCAGACCTTTTGTTCCACTGTCCAATGAACCACCTATGAAAATGCATTCAATAAGTTGCACGTGTCCTCGGCTACCGTTCGGCCCCCGGGGGTCCGAGGGGCCCCAAACTTTGCATGCAGGTAGCCTAGGGTCCCCACTGACACATAACTCAGGGATCAAGCCGACTTTAGGCTCCATACTCCTGGTGTCCAGCATCCAAAAACCAGCATCCCACCTGTAGCTTAATAAGTTACTCACTGTCCTTCCTAAAAATCACCCGTATTTCCCTTAAAACTCACATCCCACCTGTAACTTATTTGACAGGAGTCCTATATGCTGTCTGTGGACGGTTGAGTTTTATGCTAATTTTGCATAATTAATAACTGCAATGTATATCAGTGTGCTGTGGTGTGTCCCCTGAGTGGTGTACAGTAGGTTTCACCTCATAAAAGCACTGTATTTATGAAATATGACCTTTTGATGTATTGGCATCCCACCTGTAGCTTAATAAGTTACTCACTGGCCTTCCACATATATGTTGAAATCCGAAATTCCTTACAGGAATTCACTGGCCGAAAATGTCTAAGTCAAGTTACAGAATCCCAGCTGTAACTTATTTGACAGGACTCCAATATGCTGTCTGTGGACGGTTGAGTTTTATGCAAATGATGCATAATTAATAACTGCAATGCACATCAGTGTGTTGTGGTGTGTCCCCTGAGTGGTGTACGGTAGGTTTCACCAGATAAAAGCACTGTATTTATGAAATATGACCTTTTAATGTAATGTCCACAGACAGCATATAGGGGCTCTGTCAAATAAGTTACAGGCGGGACTTTATCCAAAACATCCCACCTGTAACTTATTTGACAGGACTCCTATATGCTGTCTGTGGACGGTTGAGTTTTATGCTAATTTTGCATAATGAATAACTGTAATGTACATCAGTGGGTGGGTCTGTGTCCCCTGAGTGGTGTACAGTAGGTTTGACCAGATAAAAGCACTGTATTTATGAAATATGACCTTTTAATGTAATGTCCACAGACAGCATATAGGCGCTCTGTCAAATAAGTCACAGGAGGGCTCCAAACTTTGAACGGCTATAACTTTGGGACCCGTGGGCCTAGCGGCACCAAACTCGGGTCAAAGTAAGGTCCCCAGGGGCCCTCTCCAACGGGCCCTAGCCCGTGCTTCTAGCGCCCCCACTGGCCGAGATACGGGGCCCAACAGGAAAGGGTGCATTTCAGAAGGAAGGGTCCCAGAGGCTCAGGACTCTGGGGTCTGAGAGGGCCCCTAGGGGCCCCTCACCACCCCGACGGACGATCCGCTGGGACTCGTCCTTTCCGAGATATCGACCGTTTTGTCCAAAAGTCCCTTATGTATAACCGGGTGTATCTTGGCAGTTAAGCCGAGTTGGAGCTCCAAACTCCGGGCACGAGGGGGGCCCATACGGCCCCTTCTGACCCCACCGTCGCCAGCTCCTGGGACCTTCCGTTTCCGAGATTCGGCCACTTCCTGTCCAGGTTTGACTGGGTATATCTCAAAAAGCAAGCCGACTTGAAGCTCCAAACTCCGGGTGTGGGGAGGGACCCTTGGGGCCCCCATGACCCCAGAGTATGGAGCCCCAAGTCGGCTTCGTTCCTGAGATATGGCAACTTCCTGTGGAATTTTGACCGGGCTTAACTCCAAAACCAAGCCGAATTAGAGCTCCAAACTCTGGGCATGGGGAGGTACCAATGGGACCCCCATGACCCCAGAGGATGGAACCCAGAGTCGGCTTGGTTCCCGAGATATGGCCACTTCCTGTGGAAATTTGACCGGGTGTATCTCAAAAAGCAAGCCGACATGAAGCTCCAAACTCCGGGTGTGGGGAGGTACCCGTGGGGCCCCCATGACCCCAGAGTATGGAGCCCCAAGTCGGCTTCGTTCCTGAGATATGGCAACTTCCTGTGGAATTTTGACCGGGCATAACTCCAAAACCAAGCCGAATTAGAGCTCCAAACTCTGGGCATGGGGAGGTACCAATGGGACCCCCATGACCCCAGAGGATGGAACCCAGAGTCGGCTTGGTTCCCGAGATATGGCCACTTCCTGTGGAAATTTGACCGGGTGTATAGAGCATATATGGGCTCTGTCGAATAAGTTACAGGCGGGACTTTAACCAAAACATCCCACCTGTAACTTATTTGACAGGCGTCCTATATGCTGTCTGTGGACGGTTGAGTTTTATGCTAATATTGCATAATTAATAGCTGTAATGTACATCAGTGTGTTGTGTTGTGTCCCCTGTGTGGCACACAACAGGTTAAACCACATAAAAGCACTGTAATTATGAAATATGACCTTTTGATGTATTGGCATCCCACCTGTAACTTAATAAGTTACTCACTGGCCTTCAGCACATATGTTGAAATCCCCAATTCGTTACAGGGATTCAACCGTTGAAAATGTCTAAGTCGAAAACAACATCCCACCTGTAACTTATCCGACGGGTTCCCTGTAGGCTGTCTGTGGACAGGTTAATTTTAAGTAAGTAATACATAATAAATAGCTGTAATGTACATCAGTGTGTTGTGTTGTGTCCCCTGTGTGGCACACAACAGGTTAAACCACATAAAAGCACTGTAATTATGAAATATGACCTTTTGATGTATTGGCATCCCACCTGTAACTTAATAAGTTACTCACTGGCCTTCAGCACATATGCTGAAATCCCCAATTCGTTACAGGGATTCAACCGCTGAAAATGTCTAAGTCGAAAACAACATCCCACCTGTAACTTATCCGACGGGTTCCCTGTAGGCTGTCTGTGGACAGGTTAATTTTATGCAAGTAATACATAATAAATAGCTGTAATGTACATCAGTGTGTTGTGTTGTGTCCCCTGTGTGGCACACAACAGGTTAAACCACATAAAAGCACTGTAATTATGAAATATGACCTTTTGATGTATTGGCATCCCACCTGTAACTTAATAAGTTACTCACTGGCCTTCAGCACATATGCTGAAATCCCCAATTCGTTACAGGGATTCAACCGCTGAAAATGTCTAAGTCGAAAACAACATCCCACCTGTAACTTATCCGACGGGTTCCCTGTAGGCTGTCTGTGGACAGGTTAATTTTAAGTAAGTAATACATAATAAATAGCTGTAATGTACATCAGTGTGTTGTGTTGTGTCCCCTGTGTGGCACACAACAGGTTAAACCACATAAAAGCACTGTAATTATGAAATATGACCTTTTGATGTATTGGCATCCCACCTGTAACTTAATAAGTTACTCACTGGCCTTCAGCACATATGCTGAAATCCCCAATTCGTTACAGGGATTCAACCGCTGAAAATGTCTAAGTCGAAAACAACATCCCACCTGTAACTTATCCGACGGGTTCCCTGTAGGCTGTCTGTGGACAGGTTAATTTTAAGTAAGTAATACATAATAAATAGCTGTAATGTACATCAGTGTGTTGTGTTGTGTCCCCTGTGTGGCACACAACAGGTTAAACCACATAAAAGCACTGTAATTATGAAATATGACCTTTTGATGTATTGGCATCCCACCTGTAACTTAATAAGTTACTCACTGGCCTTCAGCACATATGCTGAAATCCCCAATTCGTTACAGGGATTCAACCGCTGAAAATGTCTAAGTCGAAAACAACATCCCACCTGTAACTTATCCGACGGGTTCCCTGTAGGCTGTCTGTGGACAGGTTAATTTTAAGTAAGTAATACATAATAAATAGCTGTAATGTACATCAGTGTGTTGTGTTGTGTCCCCTGTGTGGCACACAACAGGTTAAACCACATAAAAGCACTGTAATTATGAAATATGACCTTTTGATGTATTGGCATCCCACCTGTAACTTAATAAGTTACTCACTGGCCTTCAGCACATATGCTGAAATCCCCAATTCGTTACAGGGATTCAACCGCTGAAAATGTCTAAGTCGAAAACAACATCCCACCTGTAACTTATCCGACGGGTTCCCTGTAGGCTGTCTGTGGACAGTTTAATTTTATGCAAGTAATACATAATAAATAGCTGTAATGTACATCAGTGTGTTGTGTTGTGTCCCCTGTGTGGCACACAACAGGTTAAACCACATAAAAGCACTGTAATTATGAAATATGACCTTTTGATGTATTGGGCATCCCACCTGTAGCTTAATAAGTAACTCACTGTCCTCCCTAAAAATCACACGTATTTTCCCTTAAACTCACATCCCACCTGTAACTTATTTGACAGGACTCCTATATGCTGTCTGTGGACGGTTGAGTTTTATGCTAATTTTGCATAATGAATAACTGTAATGTACATCAGTGGGTGGGTCTGTGTCCCCTGAGTGGTGTACAGTAGGTTTGACCAGATAAAAGCACTGTATTTATGAAATATGACCTTTTAATGTAATGTCCACAGACAGCATATAGGCGCTCTGTCAAATAAGTCACAGGAGGGCTCCAAACTTTGAACGGCTATAACTTTGGGACCCGTGGGCCTAGCGGCACCAAACTCGGGTCAAAGTAAGGTCCCCAGGGGCCCTCTCCAACGGGCCCTAGCCCGTGCTTCTAGCGCCCCCACTGGCCGAGATACGGGGCCCAACAGGAAAGGGTGCATTTCAGAAGGAAGGGTCCCAGAGGCTCAGGACTCTGGGGTCTGAGAGGGCCCCTAGGGGCCCCTCACCACCCCGACGGACGATCCGCTGGGACTCGTCCTTTCCGAGATATCGACCGTTTTGTCCAAAAGTCCCTTATGTATAACCGGGTGTATCTTGGCAGTTAAGCCGAGTTGGAGCTCCAAACTCCGGGCACGAGGGGGGCCCATACGGCCCCTTCTGACCCCACCGTCGCCAGCTCCTGGGACCTTCCGTTTCCGAGATTCGGCCACTTCCTTTCCAGGTTTGACTGGGTATATCTCAAAAAGCAAGCCGACTTGAAGCTCCAAACTCCGGGTGTGGGGAGGGACCCTTGGGGCCCCCATGACCCCAGAGTATGGAGCCCCAAGTCGGCTTCGTTCCTGAGATATGGCAACTTCCTGTGGAATTTTGACCGGGCATAACTCCAAAACCAAGCCGAATTAGAGCTCCAAACTCTGGGCATGGGGAGGTACCAATGGGACCCCCATGACCCCAGAGGATGGAACCCAGAGTCGGCTTGGTTCCCGAGATATGGCCACTTCCTGTGGAAATTTGACCGGGTGTATCTCAAAAAGCAAGCCGACATGAAGCTCCAAACTCCGGGTGTGGGGAGGTACCCGTGGGGCCCCCATGACCCCAGAGTATGGAGCCCCAAGTCGGCTTCGTTCCTGAGATATGGCAACTTCCTGTGGAATTTTGACCGGGCATAACTCCAAAACCAAGCCGAATTAGAGCTCCAAACTCTGGGCATGGGGAGGTACCAATGGGACCCCCATGACCCCAGAGGATGGAACCCAGAGTCGGCTTGGTTCCCGAGATATGGCCACTTCCTGTGGAAATTTGACCGGGTGTATAGAGCATATATGGGCTCTGTCGAATAAGTTACAGGCGGGACTTTAACCAAAACATCCCACCTGTAACTTATTTGACAGGCGTCCTATATGCTGTCTGTGGACGGTTGAGTTTTATGCTAATATTGCATAATTAATAGCTGTAATGTACATCAGTGTGTTGTGTTGTGTCCCCTGTGTGGCACACAACAGGTTAAACCACATAAAAGCACTGTAATTATGAAATATGACCTTTTGATGTATTGGCATCCCACCTGTAACTTAATAAGTTACTCACTGGCCTTCAGCACATATGTTGAAATCCCCAATTCGTTACAGGGATTCAACCGTTGAAAATGTCTAAGTCGAAAACAACATCCCACCTGTAACTTATCCGACGGGTTCCCTGTAGGCTGTCTGTGGACAGGTTAATTTTAAGTAAGTAATACATAATAAATAGCTGTAATGTACATCAGTGTGTTGTGTTGTGTCCCCTGTGTGGCACACAACAGGTTAAACCACATAAAAGCACTGTAATTATGAAATATGACCTTTTGATGTATTGGCATCCCACCTGTAACTTAATAAGTTACTCACTGGCCTTCAGCACATATGCTGAAATCCCCAATTCGTTACAGGGATTCAACCGCTGAAAATGTCTAAGTCGAAAACAACATCCCACCTGTAACTTATCCGACGGGTTCCCTGTAGGCTGTCTGTGGACAGGTTAATTTTATGCAAGTAATACATAATAAATAGCTGTAATGTACATCAGTGTGTTGTGTTGTGTCCCCTGTGTGGCACACAACAGGTTAAACCACATAAAAGCACTGTAATTATGAAATATGACCTTTTGATGTATTGGCATCCCACCTGTAACTTAATAAGTTACTCACTGGCCTTCAGCACATATGCTGAAATCCCCAATTCGTTACAGGGATTCAACCGCTGAAAATGTCTAAGTCGAAAACAACATCCCACCTGTAACTTATCCGACGGGTTCCCTGTAGGCTGTCTGTGGACAGGTTAATTTTAAGTAAGTAATACATAATAAATAGCTGTAATGTACATCAGTGTGTTGTGTTGTGTCCCCTGTGTGGCACACAACAGGTTAAACCACATAAAAGCACTGTAATTATGAAATATGACCTTTTGATGTATTGGCATCCCACCTGTAACTTAATAAGTTACTCACTGGCCTTCAGCACATATGCTGAAATCCCCAATTCGTTACAGGGATTCAACCGCTGAAAATGTCTAAGTCGAAAACAACATCCCACCTGTAACTTATCCGACGGGTTCCCTGTAGGCTGTCTGTGGACAGTTTAATTTTATGCAAGTAATACATAATAAATAGCTGTAATGTACATCAGTGTGTTGTGTTGTGTCCCCTGTGTGGCACACAACAGGTTAAACCACATAAAAGCACTGTAATTATGAAATATGACCTTTTGATGTATTGGGCATCCCACCTGTAGCTTAATAAGTAACTCACTGTCCTCCCTAAAAATCACACGTATTTTCCCTTAAACTCACATCCCACCTGTAACTTATTTGACAGGACTCCTATATGCTGTCTGTGGACGGTTGAGTTTTATGCTAATTTTGCATAATGAATAACTGTAATGTACATCAGTGGGTGGGTCTGTGTCCCCTGAGTGGTGTACAGTAGGTTTGACCAGATAAAAGCACTGTATTTATGAAATATGACCTTTTAATGTAATGTCCACAGACAGCATATAGGCGCTCTGTCAAATAAGTCACAGGAGGGCTCCAAACTTTGAACGGCTATAACTTTGGGACCCGTGGGCCTAGCGGCACCAAACTCGGGTCAAAGTAAGGTCCCCAGGGGCCCTCTCCAACGGGCCCTAGCCCGTGCTTCTAGCGCCCCCACTGGCCGAGATACGGGGCCCAACAGGAAAGGGTGCATTTCAGAAGGAAGGGTCCCAGAGGCTCAGGACTCTGGGGTCTGAGAGGGCCCCTAGGGGCCCCTCACCACCCCGACGGACGATCCGCTGGGACTCGTCCTTTCCGAGATATCGACCGTTTTGTCCAAAAGTCCCTTATGTATAACCGGGTGTATCTTGGCAGTTAAGCCGAGTTGGAGCTCCAAACTCCGGGCACGAGGGGGGCCCATACGGCCCCTTCTGACCCCACCGTCGCCAGCTCCTGGGACCTTCCGTTTCCGAGATTCGGCCACTTCCTGTCCAGGTTTGACTGGGTATATCTCAAAAAGCAAGCCGACTTGAAGCTCCAAACTCCGGGTGTGGGGAGGGACCCTTGGGGCCCCCATGACCCCAGAGTATGGAGCCCCAAGTCGGCTTCGTTCCTGAGATATGGCAACTTCCTGTGGAATTTTGACCGGGCATAACTCCAAAACCAAGCCGAATTAGAGCTCCAAACTCTGGGCATGGGGAGGTACCAATGGGACCCCCATGACCCCAGAGGATGGAACCCAGAGTCGGCTTGGTTCCCGAGATATGGCCACTTCCTGTGGAAATTTGACCGGGTGTATCTCAAAAAGCAAGCCGACATGAAGCTCCAAACTCCGGGTGTGGGGAGGTACCCGTGGGGCCCCCATGACCCCAGAGTATGGAGCCCCAAGTCGGCTTCGTTCCTGAGATATGGCAACTTCCTGTGGAATTTTGACCGGGCATAACTCCAAAACCAAGCCGAATTAGAGCTCCAAACTCTGGGCATGGGGAGGTACCAATGGGACCCCCATGACCCCAGAGGATGGAACCCAGAGTCGGCTTGGTTCCCGAGATATGGCCACTTCCTGTGGAAATTTGACCGGGTGTATCTCAAAAAGCAAGCCGATTTGGAGCTCCAAACTCCGGGTGTGGGGAGGTACCCATGGGGCCCCCATGACCCCAGGGTATGGAGCCCCAAGTCGGCTTCGTTCCTGAGATATGGCAACTTCCTTTGGGACTTTGACCGGGTGTATCTCGGGAACCAAGCCGACTTGGAGCTCCATACTCTGGGCATGGGGAGGTACCAGTGGGACCCCCATGACCCCAGAGTATGGAGCCCCAAGTCGACTTAGTTCTCGAGAAACATCCGGTCAAAGTCAGCATCCCACCTGTAACTTAAAAAGTTACTCACTGGCCTTCAGCACATATGCTGAAATCCCTAATTTGTTACAGGGATTCAACCGCTGAAAATGTCTAAGTTGAAAACAACATCCCACCTGTAACTTATCCGACGGTTTCCCTGTAGGCTGTCTGTGGACAGTTTAATTTTATGCAAGTAATACATAATAAATAGCTGTAATGTACATCAGTGTGTTGTGTTGTGTCCCCTGTGTGGCACACAACAGGTTAAACCACATAAAAGCACTGTAATTATGAAATATGACCTTTTGATGTATTGGCATCCCACCTGTAACTTAATAAGTTACTCACTGGCCTTCAGCACATATGCTGAAATCCCCAATTCGTTACAGGGATTCAACCGCTGAAAATGTCTAAGTCGAAAACAACATCCCACCTGTAACTTATCCGACGGGTTCCCTGTAGGCTGTCTGTGGACGGTTGAGTTTTATGCTAATATTTCATAATTAATAACTGTAATGTACATCAGTGAGTGGGGCTGTGTCCCCTGAGTGGTGTACAGTAGGTTTCACCAGATAAAAGCACTGTATTTATGAAATATGACCTTTTGATGTATTGGCATCCCACCTGTAGCTTAATAAGTTACTCACTGTCCTTCCTAAAAATCACACGTATTTTCCCTAAAACTCACATCCCACCTGTAACTTATTTGACAGGAGTCCTATATGCTGTCTGTGGACGGTTGAGTTTTATGCAAATACGACTTTAACAAAAACATCCCACCTGTAACTTATTTGACAGGACCCCAGTTTTCTCGGGCCTCGAGCAAGGCACATTAATGAGACTGGGCTCATGTGAAACTGCACAACACGAGCTTTCTCGTGATATAAAATACAGTTTGATTGCCCTTTGTAATTGCCCTTTTGATTGTGCCACTTGTCCCTCTAAGAAGTTGGACGCCGACCGCTCGGGGCCGCTTAACTAGTTAGCATGCCGGAGTCTCGTTCGTTATCGGAATGAACCAGACAAATCGCTCCACCAACTAAGAACGGCCATGCACCACCACCCACAGAATCGAGAAAGAGCTATCAATCTGTCAATCCTTTCCGTGTCCGGGCCGGGTGAGCTTTCCCGTGTTGAGTCAAATTAAGCCGCAGGCTCCACTCCTGGTGGTGCCCTTCCGTCAATTCCTTTAAGTTTCAGCTTTGCAACCATACTCCCCCCGGAACCCAAAGACTCGTGGTTTCCCGCACGCTGCCCGGCGGGTCATGGGAATAACGCCGCCGGATCGCGGGTCGGCATCGTTTACGGTCGGAACTACGACGTTATCTGATCGTCTTCGAACCTCCGACTTTCGTTCTTGATTAATGAAAGGCACATAGATGGTACTAAGTAGTGGTCTGTGCTTGACAGTGTGTCTCTGGAAAGAGACAAATTTAGGCTAATTAATTATTTTAATAACTTTTGTTATTTTATATAGTTCTTTACTATGTTTTGTTGTTAACATAAAGGAATTCACTAATGATCCTTCATGTCAAGGCGTCCTATTTCTTTCATTAGCTGCCTTGTTAGAGGAAATGGACCGGAAAGGCTTGGTGGTGAGGAACATAACTCCACTCCTTCCTGCTCCATCTTCGGTTCTCCATCTCTGCAGCGCTTCTTGATCAAGTACTTCACATCTAACCCTGCAGCCAAGGCGCTGTGTTGGCCAATGCTAGCTGCTGTCTACATTTTCAGTCACTATTCTTTCCTTCACCTGGAGGCCAACATTTAATTGAGGACGCTGTTTGATTCAAGTGTGTGAATCCAGTGTTTTTCTTAGCTGGTTAGAGGAAATTGACAGAAAGGGCTTGGTGGTGAGGAACATCCCTCCACTCCTTCCTGCGCCATCTTCCGTGCCTCAGAGCTCCTCGAGGGATGCTGAGAGTGAGCCACAAGTGGAGCCAGCGATGCCTCCACTGCCAAACCACTGGACCTGGGAAGCTACTCCAAGACTGGTGCCTATGGTCTCCCTGTGGAAGAAGATGCAGGCCATTTTTGGAGCTGATATGATGCACTGTCAGGTGTGTGCCTCACTGCTTTGTAATTTCCTGTTGCAGTACTCAAAATTCTATCAAATGTGTGTATATTCACTTTTTTTTTTTTTTTGCCTTTGGCAGAGGCAAAAAGGGTAATCCAGTGAACAGAGCTAAATCCAAAAACCGAGAGACGAGCAGTGCCAACATAACCTGCATGGACTACACCGCCAGCTTTAGTCCACAGTACAGCTTCATACAAAACATGTACAATACAAACACTATACAATAACGCTTTATTGATGTTGCACATGCGCAGTTTACTGTTAGTTGACGTAATTTCATAATACAACCTTAAATGTTACAAATACTTTACCATTTACAAACGAATGCGTACATTAAGTGCTGTAAATGGATTATTCCTGCTAGCTAATGTGTAGAACATTATTGTAAAGTGTTATATATATATATATATATATATATATATATATATATATATATATATATATATATATATATATATATATTAAACACAAATGTCGCATGAATGCAAAATAAAAAGAACTGCATTTATTAATTTATTTATAAAGATTTTAATTTTAAGAAATGCTCACAACGACTTTGTTTCCTCAGACGAAGATGGGGAATGTCTCCAGCGACAGTGGCGTGACCACTTCACCTGGAAGTGGGAGTTTGGTAAGTAGAAATAAATATTGATCGAAAATGCTTTTTCATTTGGCCAAATCTTAATCTTTAGTAACTTGATTTATAACAAATTAAAGCTTGTGGTAATAATTCAAGTCAAGTCAAGTCAAGTGAATTTATTGATTGAATTAGAAAAATTAAATATCCCCCAAATATCCCAAATTCACATTTCATTTATTTTATCTTTCTTCCCCAAGGCATCCACGGTAATAATCAGCCGGACTGTGAGTACACTTGCCATTAAACAGTGCATCTGTTTTAGACAGAGATTATTGTATGATGTGCAGTTGGACAGATGTTGTATTGTGTTATTTTGCAGGATACCGAACATTCATCCTCTTCTGAGGAAATCATGGGAGGAGTTAATGTTCCTCCTCCTCCTCCTCCTCCTCCTCCTCCTCCTCCTCCTCCTCTTCCTCCTCCTCCTCCTCCTCCTCCTCCTCCTCCTCCACCCAACAACAGCCCCAATCTCCCCCACCAAGGGGCAAATGAGGATGACTTACAGGTAATGGATATATTCAATGTAGGCTGTCAAACTATCTAGTTGCAATTCTGGTGTTAATTATTCATTTGATTTTTATTTATCTCCAGTACTTTGCTGATGATGAAGAGGAGGAGGAGGATGACGACTGATTTTTTTTTAAAAATAAAAATATTTTATACATACTCACCTTTTAATGTGATTTCTGATTTTATTGCAAAACTAAACAGTTCCTTTGATTAATCTTGTTAATAAAATAGTATAAAGTCAAATTAAACACTGAAAGTAATTAATTAGCCTAAATTTGCCGGTGTTTGTGTCCTCAACGACAATCAGTTGTATGTAACTTGTAAGGTAGCAAAGTTTCTCTTCAAGCATCATCAATATGATGGGCAAAGAGCATGTGATTTTTAATTAAGGATAAATAGAAGCTATCCTTTAATGTGATTGTTGATTTTATTGCAAAACAAAAAAGGCATGAATCTGGGCTATATGTTACCCTTAGTCAGTTACAGACGGGACTTTAACCAAGACATCCCACCCGTAACTTTTTTCTAACCAAGCACCAGCACTTTTCATTTTTTTTTTACAATTTGAATGTGAATGTGAATGTGACAAAGTGCACCATAAGTGAGTTAAAACCCTCCCCATTTATCCGGGCTTGGGACCGGCACTGACATTGCACTGCTTTGTGTAAAGTCAGAGGCTGGGTTAAAAATATATAATTTTTGGGGGGGTTTTGTTATTTTTTTTATTTTTTGGGGGGGGGATTTTTATTTTTTATTTTTTTACTTTTAAAACAAGTGTGCTTAATAAAAATTAAAGTGGGTTTTTAATGAATAAAACATAAAAAAATTAACCCTAACTACCTATAACTAAAAAAATAAGAAAAAACACTATAATACATTTTGCAAACTATATACAGGAAAACTAAAATGTGTGTAAACAAATTAAATTTTACACCGGTTTGAATGTGGCCTACTCATCCAGCCATTCAAGGTCTAACCCTTCCCCACGAAAAGATTTTCGATTGACCCCGTAATCAAATTTCAATTCACAGTCAACCGGGATTGCAACAAGTGCTTTGAACAAAACCACCTCCTTTGGTTGACCATCAAACGTCAAAGTGCAGCAAAAGGGCTTTACATTTGCTGCTTTTGAGGAGTGGTTTATACGCCTACCGAACGTATCTACTTGTGGGTGACAGACACAAGGGAATGTTTGTGCATCCACGCATAGGCTTTTCTGACCTGATTTAAAAAAAAAACAGGTAGCCTGCCTCATCGTGAAGGTTCTCCATTATTGCTCTCCCTTCAGAAGCTGTGATGACTTGTCTATGATAATCACAGACAATGTCATCTGGGTGAAAGGTTCTGGTTGCAACCACTCCTGTAGCCTAATTAGGAAAACATTAAATTTGGAGTTACTGAATATACTTTGCATGTAGTAAAATGTGTCAATAACTATTTACACCCCTTGGCTCGTGAGGACCTGAGGACCCATTTTAAAACTATTTTGATAGTGACAAGTGGTCACTATTTTGAAGTGGTCAGTGTGCACTGTCTTTTGGTTGGGGCCCCTTGGCTCGTGGGGACCTGGGATCTAATCCGGCTGTGACCACGATATGAGATCACCCTGAAGATTTTTCCATTTTAAAACTATTTTGATAGTGAAAATAAAATAGTGATATTGACAACAAGGGGCCCTTTCAGATAAGTTACATAAAATACAAATTATTGGACTGGGACATATATGCTACATGTACAGCATATCTACTGGGGGCTTTTCCTGTCTTCTGTGGGGAAGTGGTCGGTGTGCACTGTCTTTTGGTTGGGGCCCCTTGGCTCGTGGGGACCTGGGATCTAATCCGGCTGTGACCACGATATGAGATCACCCTGAAGATTTTTCCATTTTAATACTATTTTGATAGTGACAATAAAATAGTGATATTGACAATAAGGGGCCCTTTCAGATAAGTTACATACAATACAAATTATTGGACTGGGACATATATGCTACATGTACAGCATATCTACTGGGGGCTTTTCCTGTCTTCTGTGGGGAAGTGGTTGGTGTGCACTGTCTTTTGGTGGGGCCCCTTGGCTCGTGGGGACATGGGATCTAATCCGGCTGTGACCACGATATGAGATCACCCTGAAGAATTTTCCCTTTTAATACTATTTTGATAGTGACAATAAAATAGTGATATTGACAACAAGGGGCCCTTTCAGATAAGTTACATAAAATACAAATTATTGGACTGGGACATATATACTGCATGTACAGCATATCTACTGGGGGCTTTTCCTGTCTTCAGTGGGGAAGTGGTCGGTGTGCACTGTCTTTTGGTTGGGGCCCCTTGGCTCGTGGGGACCTGGGATCTAATCCGGCTGTGACCACGATATGAGATCACCCTGAAGATTTTTCCATTTTAAAACTATTTTGATAGTGACAATAAAATAGTGATATTGACAATAAGGGGCCCTTTCAGATAAGTTACATAAAATACAAATTATTGGACTGGGACATATATGCTACATGTACAGCATATCTACTGGAGGCTTTTCCTGTCTTCTGTGGGGAAGTGGTCGGTGTGCACTGTCTTTTGGTTGGGGCCCCTTGGCTCGTGGGGACCTGGGATCTAATCCGGCTGTGACCACGATATGAGATCACCCTGAAGATTTTTCCATTTGAATACTATTTTGATAGTGACAATAAAATAGTGATATTGACAATAAGGGGCCCTTTCAGATAAGTTACATACAATACAAATTATTGGACTGGGACATATATGCTACATGTACAGCATATCTACTGGGGGCTTTTCCTGTCTTCTGTGGGGAAGTGGTCGGTGTGCACTGTCTTTTGGTTGGGGCCCCTTGGCTCGTGGGGACATGGGATCTAATCCGGCTGTGACCACGATATGAGATCACCCTGAAGAATTTTCCCTTTTAATACTATTTTGATAGTGACAATAAAATAGTGATATTGACAACAAGGGGCCCTTTCAGATAAGTTACATAAAATACAAATTATTGGACTGGGACATATATACTGCATGTACAGCATATCTACTGGGGGCTTTTCCTGTCTTCAGTGGGGAAGTGGTCAGTGTGCACTGTCTTTTGGTTGGGGCCCCTTGGCTCGTGGGGACCTGGGATCTAATCCGGCTGTGACCACGATATGAGATCACCCTGAAGATTTTTCCATTTTAAAACTATTTTGATAGTGACAATAAAATAGTGATATTGACAATAAGGGGCCCTTTCAGATAAGTTACATAAAATACAAATTATTGGACTGGGACATATATGCTACATGTACAGCATATCTACTGGAGGCTTTTCCTGTCTTCTGTGGGGAAGTGGTCGGTGTGCACTGTCTTTTGGTTGGGGCCCCTTGGCTCGTGGGGACCTGGGATCTAATCCGGCTGTGACCACGATATGAGATCACCCTGAAGATTTTTCCATTTTAATACTATTTTGATAGTGACAATAAAATAGTGATATTGACAATAAGGGGCCCTTTCAGATAAGTTACATACAATACAAATTATTGGACTGGGACATATATGCTACATGTACAGCATATCTACTGGGGGCTTTTCCTGTCTTCTGTGGGGAAGTGGTCGGTGTGCACTGTCTTTTGGTTGGGGCCCCTTGGCTCGTGGGGACATGGGATCTAATCCGGCTGTGACCACGATATGAGATCACCCTGAAGAATTTTCCCTTTTAATACTATTTTGATAGTGACAATAAAATAGTGATATTGACAACAAGGGGCCCTTTCAGATAAGTTACATAAAATACAAATTATTGGACTGGGACATATATACTACATGTACAGCATATCTACTGGGGGCTTTTCCTGTCTTCAGTGGGGAAGTGGTCGGTGTGCACTGTCTTTTGGTTGGGGCCCCTTGGCTCGTGGGGACCTGGGATCTAATCCGGCTGTGACCACGATATGAGATCACCCTGAAGATTTTTCCATTTTAAAACTATTTTGATAGTGACAATAAAATAGTGATATTGACAATAAGGGGCCCTTTCAGATAAGTTACATAAAATACAAATTATTGGACTGGGACATATATGCTACATGTACAGCATATCTACTGGAGGCTTTTCCTGTCTTCTGTGGGGAAGTGGTCGGTGTGCACTGTCTTTTGGTTGGGGCCCCTTGGCTCGTGGGGACCTGGGATCTAATCCGGCTGTGACCACGATATGAGATCACCCTGAAGATTTTTCCATTTTAATACTATTTTGATAGTGACAATAAAATAGTGATATTGACAATAAGGGGCCCTTTCAGATAAGTTACATACAATACAAATTATTGGACTGGGACATATATGCTACATGTACAGCATATCTACTGGGGGCTTTTCCTGTCTTCTGTGGGGAAGTGGTCGGTGTGCACTGTCTTTTGGTTGGGGCCCCTTGGCTCGTGGGGACATGGGATCTAATCCGGCTGTGACCACGATATGAGATCACCCTGAAGAATTTTCCCTTTTAATACTATTTTGATAGTGACAATAAAATAGTGATATTGACAACAAGGGGCCCTTTCAGATAAGTTACATAAAATACAAATTATTGGACTGGGACATATATACTACATGTACAGCATATCTACTGGGGGCTTTTCCTGTCTTCAGTGGGGAAGTGGTCGGTGTGCACTGTCTTTTGGTTGGGGCCCCTTGGCTCGTGGGGACCTGGGATCTAATCCGGCTGTGACCACGATATGAGATCACCCTGAAGATTTTTCCATTTTAAAACTATTTTGATAAGTGTGGTCTTTTTTTTTTTTTTTGGTTTGGGCCCTTTGCTCATCAGGACATGGGTTCTAACCCAGCCGGGACCACGTTATGGGACCACCCTGATGTTATGAATGGACCTGGGAAGCCACTCCGAGACTGGTGTGTTACCAAAGACATGTGAATCCAGAGTGCTTAGTTGTTGTATGCTTTTGTCATTTTCTTTGTGTGATTGTTATTTTTAATTTTAATATTTTTCATAGTTTCTTATAGAATCACAGATTGCAGAACAACAGTATCTATATGTTTGCCTAAAAACTATGCTGTATTTCAAGTAAATCCTGCTATATACCACACACACAATACAACACACTGATGAACATAGGCTACCATTAATTATGCAAAGTTATAGTTTGTGAGAATATTTATTTTGATTTAACATTTATTCTCTTTCAACCATATGCAAAGCATGCTGGGAATCTGGCGTTCAGGCGTGCGTCTTTCTGTGTGCTATTTCTGTTGGATTAGAAATATTAGAAAGAAAGGCAGCATTATTGCGTTCTGAATTGCGGCCGCCATTTTGAATCGCGCCCGCTGGTTTTCGGCAAATATCTCTGTGAAAAAACCACAAAAAACCATGAATAATGTATCATTCTTTTCAGCTAGATTAGACGGTTACAAAGAGCTAAGCAAACGACGGATACGTCGTGTTTCCGCTGAGATCACTGGGCGCGCGGTGACGTCATGATGGTTCATTCATTCAAATTCATTCTGATCTAGTCATCAGCATGCTCTGCGTATGGTTGAATTAAGAGAGAATAAATGTTAAAATTACGTGCTTTTTTGAGAAAACGAGAAAAGGGGAGGACTTGATATTGTGCAATTGTGTTTATTCTACAATTACATTGGAATTATTACAACAAAGTGACCATTTTTGAGAAGAGTTGAGCATTTGTCAAAACCAGCAGTTAAACTGGTGATCCCCGTGTCCAAACAGCAAAATGCAAGCTATTTAATGTCTTTTGCAGTTTGTACATCAGTATGAAAGTATAAATGCAGAATGGGAAGCTCCTAACATACGTGATTGTTTAAGTTTAGGGAGAATATGAGTGCCTTTTTTGTTTTAATTTTAATGAACATTAATAACTGTAAACAGCTAGTTGATACAGATGATGACAGGGCCGCGGGAAGTGGGGGTGCTGGGGGCTGACATCATTGCAGGCTATTTAGTCACTTTTTGAATCCATTTACTTGCTAAGTAGCATTAATTTATTCCAAGAAATAAATAAAACAATGACTCACCCCAGACTTCTGAATGATAGTATGAGTATCTATATTTGCAACTTATTTAATTATTATTGTTACTATTTGTTTTGTTATTTATAGTAAAACCAAAAAAAACTATTTACTCACCTGATAAATTCTTCTTTACTATTGTTTGATTTCATTCTTTCTATTATTAGTACAAATCGACATGATTCAGAAGTTTCAAATAACTGTACAGCTAAGCCTAAACTAGATCACTGTATGTGATGCACACATTTAAAGCTTAGCTCTTCCTCTATACTGCAAGGCAAGGCCCACAATTCTAAGACAACCTGGCAGCTGGTGACCGTTGTGCTTGACAGCGGGCCTCTGGAATCAAATTCAATGAATTCAATAACATGTTTGAAGTCTAAAAAAAATCCTTTGTTATTTTGCAATGTTATTTTATTTCATTCCATTTTTATCAGCATGTGGCAATATACAAAATTAGAACGATGTTATTAAATGTTTTTGTCTTTTACTTATGTAGCAAATAAATGGTTAACATAAAGGAATTCATCATCAACATTGATGGGCTTTTAAAAAAGATACTATTTTTATTTTAAGACTATTTTAAACAAGATTATTTTTAATAACTTTATTCACTTTATTTCTGCTTTTTATTGTATATACTTTTGTTACTGTATATAGTTCTTTAATGTTTTTTTAAGTGTGTATATAGTTATTTACTATGTTTTTTAAGTGTGTGTGTGTATAGTTTACTATGTTTTTTAAATGTGTGTATAGTTCTTATGTTTTTAAATGTGTATGTATATAGTTCTGTTAATGTATATAGTTATATATATATATATATATATATATATATATCTATATATATATATATATATATATATATATATATATGTATATATAATAAACATACAGAATGGTAATTAACAAAATAAATATATATGGTTTCCTAAAAACTATGCTGTATTTCAATTAAATCTTGCTATAGAATTTTTTTTTTTTACTCTTAACAATGCTAATACTGAATCCTTATTGTCTGTTATGCACATAATAAAACTGAAAACAGTGTCAAGTTAATAAAATGTGCAAACATCATGCAGTGTATTTAGACTGTGACTGAAGCACCTCTGGTTATAAGACGGCCATGTGGAATAATTCAGACTGATTTGAAAGGAGCAAATTAAAGCTTGTAGAGTTGGGGAGGCCTGCTTAAGCATCTACAAACACATTTTGCACTCTGAGAGAACTATTATAACTCTTGTGTCACCTGAAATGTGATCAGTCAACAAGCTACCACGCTAGAAATGTGTCCTATCTTACATAAATGAATGAAAAGAATGCAGTTAAACAATGGACATTTTATTCCGGGACAAGAAAGAACTATATACAACAAAGCACAGCATAAAAATGAACAATACATAAAATAATGCCAACAAGAACAAAACTTTTTCTTTCTTTTTTTTTTTTTGGCCCGCCACACCACCCCCCCTCTTCGGAGGACAACTTTATTTTTTAATAAGGCAAACTATATACACCACATGTTACAATACAGACAACAGATTTATATACAGTGCGTAAGAACAAAACTGATGAACTCTCAGAGACGATGAACATGGAACATGTCAACTACAGAACCTTAAACAAGAAAGAACACACAAATTAAGCAGTGAAGACGGAGGCCTCTCCAACCTGCTCTTCATCTAGTGCCAGACACATCTCCCTAAAATTGACAGGAACCAATGTAGCAACCACACAAATACATAAACGGTGCATACCACAAAATGGCAATTATTATAAACAACTCAGGTCGCACATGTCTGAAAGTGTATGTCACACCTGTCAGAAGTCTCTCCAGCTGTTGCAGCGGAGGTTCTCCCAAGCTGCTTCGTCCGTGTGCTGGTCTTCGTCTCCAAGCTGCTCATCTTCATCCGGACTTAAGGCAACTTCGGGCTTGCTCTGGGCAACCGAGTACCATTGAACACAGCGTGGAGCACAGATGGCTAAATACAAAAATATATGTCTATTAAACATTTGGCCCTGCTATATCTTACTTTTCGGTGTATATCTCGTCGTAGAAAGAAGGAAGGCCAAGTCGAAGCCATCTTCGTGGTTCCTGTTTCTCAGCTTGGCCTTCTTGCTGCCCTCCAGTCGAGATGTAGATGAGGACTAAGATGGAAAAAGGGAACAGTTTTTGCATCAGACATGAAGATTAGCAGGCCTTTAAACTGATTTCCTATCGATGTGCTACAGTAAAAGACAGTGTGATATATTGTCGCTGAAAGGTCTTTTGCTGTAGCACATCAATAGGAAATCAGTTTAAAGGCCGGCCCAATGTAGCAACCACACATAAATGGTGCATGACACAAAATGGAAGTTATTACGAACAACTCAAAACAACTCAGGTCGCACATGTCTGAAAGTGCATGTCACACCTGTCAGAAGTCTCTCCAACTGTTGCAGTGGAGGTTCTCCCAAGCTGCTTCGTCCGTGTGCTGGTCTTCGTCTCCAAGCTGCTCATCTTCATCCGGACTTATGGCAACTTCGGGCTTGCTCTGGGCAACCGAGTACCATTGAACACAGTGTGGAGCACAGATGGCTAAATACAAAAATATATGTCTATTAAACATTTGGCCCTGCTATATCTTACTTTTCGGTGTATATCTCGTCGTAGAAAGAAGGAAGGGGAAAAAAGAACTGCTAATTTCACGCAGAATATTACGTAGCTTAGCAATGTTTTTTAAACAAATGTTTCAGAACCTTAAACAAGAACACATACATTAAGAACTGAAGACGGCGGCGGTCTGTCCAAGTGCTGCAGTCTATGCTTCCTCCTCTGGTCCAGCCGCATGTTTCGAGCTGTTGAGGGATCCGATGTCACTGTGAGAGAACTCCTGCTTGACGTTGGGTGTGACGATGGCTGCATACACTCCGAAATCGCACATCTCCGAGTCTGGGCCGCTGGGCAGCACACGGCTTTGGGCTCTTTCTTCTGGAGCTGATGCACAGAGAACCACAACACTTTCATCATCAGAACTGTGAGTCAGAATGAGCTGGTGAGTTAAAAAAAAAAAAAAGTCTAACTCTTTTAACATTAAGAACTCAGAAACGGCTATGTACAGCCAAAACATACATTGTGGAGGTGTGTGTGTGTGTGAGACCTTACCTGGTTGAGCATGTCTGTCCTCCTCTGGTCCAGATCTCAGCAGGCCAAATCACTGGAAAACAAAAATAAGTCAGTGAACTCTGCATATAGAGATTCAAGAAACGATTTTAAGATCTACATGCGTAAAATAATATTGGGGTAAATGTATGTCAAGTCCAAGTCGAAGCCATCTTCGTGGTTCCTGTTTCTCAGCTTGGCCTTCTTGCTGCCCTCCAGTCCGAGATGTAGATGAGGACTAAGATGGAAAGAGAACAGTTTTTGCATCAGACCATGAAGATTAGCAGGCCTTTAAACTGATTTCCTATCGATGTGCTACAGTAAAAGACAATGTGATCTATTGTCGCTGAAAGGTCTTTTGCTGTAGCACATCAATAGGAAATCAGTTTAAAGGCCGGCCCAAGATTAAAATAAAAATCTGCGTGGCTGCGCTGTCTCTCTCTCCGCAGGGCTGTCTGTATCCAGAAGGCCAGAGCATCTCCCTGATCTCCTCCTTGTGGTAAAAATGGCATCGCCCTGAAATTGTCAAGATGACAGGAACCAGTGTAGCAACCACACATAAATGGTGCATGACACAAAATGGCAATTATTACGAACAACTCAAAACAACTCAGGTCGCACATGTCTGAAAGTGCATGTCACACCTGTCTGAAGTCTCTCCAGCTGTTGCAGTCTATGCCTACACCCTGGCAGACGTCCGTGTGATCCCAAGCTGCTCACTTTTGGCAGATAATGCACGGTTGAGAGGGAAAACACAGTCGTCCCCAAGCTGTTAAGCAAAGATTTTTAAATGTCTCAAAAACATGAAAGAAGTCAAAGTATAATTTAAGGTGCACTTCACTTCAATCTTAAAGATTAAGGTTCCATACCTGGTTGCACTTCCATACTGGGAGACGTCTGTGTGCTCGTCTTCGCTTTTGTCTCCAAACTGCTCATCTTCATCCTCACTTGTGCCAGACACAGAGAAATATTGGGAGAACAGACTATTCAGACCCCCTCTAACCTTTCGTCAGGAAAGCCCATGGCGATAATTCGTCAGGAAAGCCCATGGCGATAATGTTGGGATAAATATAGGTTAAATCCTCCTGGTCTGCGCATCTATGCAGACTTCCTCACTGAAAAACAGGTGGCATATACACCTAC
>NC_138723.1:670316-715316 GCF_965113295.1 Leuciscus leuciscus | reverse complement strand
AAAGTTAAATTCTGTACAAAAATATTCATGTTCAAATAAGACTGCAGGTTTGTTTACTTACCGGAAAAAGAATTATCTACTTGGTGATCCTGGGGAGCTGGCACTTGGTCTTCCAGGTTCAAGCTCTCAATAACATCCAAAGTGCTGGCCATTGGAATCTCGGGATTTGTTTCCCTCAGCCGAGCAAGCTCATCCATTGACACCTTCCATTTTAGGGTTTTGATTAAGTTTCTAACCACAGGATCCTAAAAAAAAAAATACAGTTTTAGTGTAAAACAACAACAAACACATTGTAAGGACATTGTAGTATTAGTGCAATAAAGTTGTAACAACACATTAACAATGTGATACAATCAATGATTACGTTACACAACTATTAGAATATCTTTCTTAAACCAACAACAAGCTTTTGAGTTAGGCTAGGGGGATTACTGAGATTACTTACTGTTAGAACAGAGTGTTGTCTGATCAAGTGCCTCTCAACTAAAGTGAACTTGATGGAACACACTGGGCAGCTCAGATCCCGCAATTTCACCCGTCCTCTGGCCAACCTGAGAAGTGTCTGACGCTCCTCCAGGTTCAGAACCTTATGTGCAGACCTCAAATGATGCCTCAAATGAGACACATTTGAGGTGCACAGGAGGCATTCCAACAACACCATCTATGAATGGGTAAATTCAGTTATTACATTTACAAAGTCTTAAAGGATCATGCCCAACTGTGAAATAAAGATGAAATATTCATTTTATAAAGATGAAATAACTTACATTTAAAAAGGTAACAAACAAAATGTAGAGATGCCTGGAGCTGTTGCTTCTGTGAGATATCTCCTGCAATGACCTTACCTGTGCCTTCTAATGGCCTATTAACCTCAGTCATTAGCATATGTATAGGTGATCGAGGCTGGAGGTTCATCCAACTTGGCACATGCAATCTTAATACCCCATGTTTTGCAAAAAGGTAGAAAAATGGAACACTGCATTTATAAGTTCACAAAGAGCATACTAATTTGTACAAATAATCCATATTTGCCCATGTGTAATCTATTTAACAAGGGGCAAATAATATGTGCAGCCTATCTGTCCAGGTCAAAATAGTTTTCAGATGGACCATAACATCAGTGTGATCCCATAAGGTGGTCTGAGTTGGGTTAGACCCCATGTCCCCACAAGCAAAGGGCCCCCAACCACAATACAGTCCACACTGAAGACTGTAACCTCAAAAAATGGTTTTCACTTAATGGATTCTTAATCTTACCTATCTAAACATCATCAGTGTACATAATTAACTCCACAGGGACATGTTTGTGTCTTCTTAAACTCGACTAATCTAACCCAGTGGACCTTGATGGCCCATTAACACCTAGCCGAGGTAGCTGGTTCTAAAACATGTTTGGCTAGTTTACTTGGGGGGGTTGTGGGGATGCCGCGATCTGATTGGCTGAGTTGAGTTGGAAAGAAGGCCAGGTAAATTGCTGAGAACTTTCCTCAGGACTCTTTCAACAGTTTATCTCACGGACAACATTGGAAGAAAACACTGAACATTGAAATGGCTGAACAAGCTCAGAAACGGTAAGGATTGTGTTTTCTTTGTTGCTTTGTGTTAATTTGTGTTTCCTTAAGAAGATGTTTCCTTCATTTAGAGAAGTATTTTATCCAAAAATAATCATTTTTAAGGTCAGAGGTAATGGTGGTTGCATTAGAATGGGTGTTTTTGTCTCATTTTGATTGTGATAGATAAGAACAAACACATGTTGAAAAAAGTTTCAAAGCAAAGTTAGCTTTTTTAAGTTAGCTGCATAGTTAGTTTATTTTAAATTATTGTTTTGTTTAATCGTGTATCATTCTTTCAAATCATTGGTTTTTTATAATGTATTTTATATCGTTTCATTTTCCATTAAAGGTCTGCCGATCGCCATGTGGTGTATTGTCTGCTTTGCCACAAGCCCCAAGACACCCTTTCTGTTCATCTGTCACGGGTGTGCATGAAAAACAGCACTCCAAAACAAAGAGAAGCAGAGCTAGAGAAAGCTAAAGTTTCACACAGAGAGTGGGTCCGCCACAACAGATGCTGGGACTACAACCAGCTTTGTGAGATCCTTCCTGACCCACGCTCTCGCATGGCCATGTTGAAGGAGCTTCTTCGGCGTGGATTCTTTGTCAAAAACCAGCCCCAGGATATCGAAGAAGCTGAAGACGCTGGCTCTTCCTCTGCTGCTGCTGCTGCTGCTGCTCCTCCTCCACCAGAGTAAGTGCAGTTAACTGTGTACTTATTACATGCTTATTACATGACAATAAAATAAATACTTTATATTATTCTACATTGAAGACTATTTCACAGCTTTGGTTTTATTCTTCAATAGTCTTATTTGTTATGTTTAATCCAAACAGACGGTTCGTTCAGCCAGCTCCTGGCATTGAAGATTGCCAGAGGATCTTAAGGGCTTCTAAGTCTGACGTCCTCAGGATCCGCGGGGACCTGGAAATGAACAAAGAGGGCCCAAGGACGGACAAGACCTTATACCGTTACTTCTGTGAAGCGCTGTTGGTATTTAAACACATGCAGTGCCCACAAGCTGTGGAAGCCTTGACGGTAAGTTCATCTATTTTAACGAGTTTATACTTGTGATATACTGTAATATTTGCACATGTATGCATTATAAAGTAAAACATTTTCAATGTTTTTCAGGACGAAGAGTGGGTCAACCGCACTGAGCAGGGAGAAAGGGTTGTGATCGGCGTGCAGGGGGAAAGAGCCTCAAGCATGCGGATCGCTCTAACAAAAGAGGAGGAAGCTGTAAGTTTTAATATGATGCAAACAGTAGATTTCTGACCACCAGTGTTTTACATTTAATAACTCGTTGTTGTTGTTGTTTTTTTTGTTGTTGTTTTTTTAAAGTTCTTGGAGCTGTACTTTGTTAGGATCAGGCCTGAGAACCTACAGCCTCAGACGGACTGCAATAATTTTTTTGTCTCCTCGGACGGAAAGGCAGTTCAGTCTGTCTCACGGGACATGAACCGGCTCCATGAACTGTAAGTGTCTACACAGATTCATGTGCATGTGTGTGAATGGATCCACATTTTATCAGTCACACCACAATTGACATTTCTTTTTTCATTTTATTTCTGTAGGTATAAGATGGCCCCTTATACCAGCCAGTGCGTGAGGAGGGCTGTTGAAGCAGCGGCCAAGATCCTCCCGTCTCAACAAAAGGGGGCACTGCTCCACTACCTGGGCCTCAGCGCTGGTGTTTTCCAGCTCCAGGATGTCATAGACGCAGCTCTGCTGCTGGAATCATTGTCCAGGTATGTCTCTTAATACAACAAAGACATAACTAATCACAAACTATTTGCACAGTAGATTAGCAAGTTTTCATCCATATTTTATTTTTGCACATTATAAACCTTGTATTCCTCACTTACACAGCAGGTCTGCGTATGAGACATCCTTGGAAACAGGTGGCGCAGCTGGAGGGCCGCGGAGAGACTTTATGGCATTTGTCAATACATTTCCCGTTTCACTGGAGAGTCTGCCGCCATCAAAAAAACAAAGGATGGAGGCCGGTTTCCCAGAAAACAGGGTCTTTTATGACAAGTGGAGGGCCTCCCAGTACGCCCAGCGGGAGAAACATCTGCTGTGTAAGTCTGCTAAACAATCAATACAGCATTGACATGCATTGCCTCACAACACAAACTAGGCCATTTAATTACAGTGACAAGTGTTTCACATGAGTAAAGTTGTTTCATTCTGTATTCCAGCATACTACAAACTCCGAAAGCCGTCCGCAGCAAAGGTGGCGAGATTAATTGCCCAGGAGGGGTGGACGGTGAACTGCCCAAGGCCTGAACACATAGTACAGCTTTGGAGACCAGCCCCAAAGAAAATGGTGGAAGCTGACAGCTTCGTCATTCGCTGTGTGTCCGAGCAGACCTGGACGGGGCTGGCCATAAAGGATTTTGGTCCACCGGAAGGTCTAGGTAAGAAAACATTTAACTTTTCAGGGCAGAAGAAACAATAATATAAAATGTACAAAATAATGTTGTTGTTTTTTTTTTTCCATTAACTAAAAAATGTAATGTTCTCTTTATTATAGGAGTGGTCGCAACCCGACCCTTTTTCAAAGAGGACATCGTCTGTGACTACCATGGAAAGGTAGTCACAGCTGCTGAGGGGAGGGCCAAAGTACACAGCCAGTTCGACGAACCGGGATATGTGTTTTTCTTTAAAGCTGGGGAAAGAGAACTTTGCATTGACTCCCAGACATCCCCCTGTGAGTGCCACCCTAACATGAACACTTTTGGAAGAAGGATAAACCATTCCCGCAAGATGCCAAACCTCAAGCCCATTCACTGTACAATGACAATAAATGACCAGGACCAGGAGGTCATTTTATTTAAGGCAACGAGGGACATCACTGTAGGCACACAGCTCAAATACGACTACGGTGTCAGGAGACGTTCGTTCCAGGGAGAGGGCCTGACCTTGGATTGGCTTGATGAATAGGCCATTTAAAATGGGGGTTTGGTGGTTTGCACATTTTTTTAACCATCTTATTTTTTACCACCCATATTTTTTTATTTTTTATTATTATTATTATATATATATTTTTTATAATTATTTTTTTTTTATAATTTACTTGTTTAAGTTTTTTCACATTTATTTTTATTGTAAATAGTTTTGTAAATTTCTATTTTCTTCTAAATAAAGTTTGTTGTCATGAAAAAAAGTTGTCCAGTTTAATCATTACTACATTTACAGGTGGGATGCTGTTTATGACTTGCCTGCAGGCAGACTGTGTACAAGATATTAATAGGTCATATTTCATAATTACAGTGCTTTTATTGGGTAAGACCTACTGCAAACCACACAGTAAATGCAATATAAACACACTGATGTACTTAAAAGCTATTAATGCTGCATCATTATTATTGAAATGGACACAGACTGCCCACTGCATTTAAAGCCTTTTATGAAATTCAAAACAGAAAAATGTTGTGCAAAGCTTACAAAAACTTTCTTTAATGAAAAAATAATCTTAAAATGTATAGACTCGTGATAATAAAAAGACACAGACACACAGACACACATAACAATTTTAGGAACACTTTTTTTTTTTACATATAAAGATAGAAATATATAGATTTAAAAATATATGATTTGAAAAAAAACATATATTAATAATGTTCATTGAATGAGTTACAGTAAAATGACATAAGAAATTCTATTTTGTTTTTAGATAAACAGAAAGTAATTTAAGTAATTTTTGCTTAAAACAAGCTAAATTATCTGCCAGTGGGGTAAGAAAAAAAAAACTTAATTCAAAAAAACTTAATAAAAACATAATCTTAAAACAAGATTATTTTTCTTACCCCACTGGCAGATAATTTAGCTTGTTTTATGCAAAAATTGCAATGCACATCAGTGTGTTGTTGTGTGTCCCCTGTGTGGTGTACAGCAGGTTTCACCTCACAAAAGCACTGTAATTGTGAAATACGACCATTTGATACACTCTCATCCGACCATTAGCTTAGCTAGTTACTCACTGGCCTTCCACACATGTTGAAATCCCCAATTCGTTACACTTATTTGAATGCGGCCCTGTATGCGGCCAGTGGACAGTTCAAATTTGAAGCAAAACTTGCATAATTAAAAGCTGTACATGAGTTTGTGGTATTGTTTCCCCTGCAATTAAGTACAGATATCTTAAAAATGCAAACTTTGCAAGAAAAATATTTAAAAAATGTATTTAAAATGTAAATATAGTGCAAATAGTGTAAAATAAAAAATAACATTAAAATGTATACATTACTGATATTAAACACACACACACACAGTAAATAAATATAATAAAAAAGTGTATATAAAAAGTGCACAAACAAAATCACAAAGTGTTAGACACTTAAATCCAGGAGGTCACTGAGTCGTGGGCAGGATCTGTAAAAACAAACCAATCACTTTTAATGGTCCTTTTATATAATAATACAATAGCGCCTGATTACAAATGTGCTGACCAATTTAAACTTACCCTGCAATCTAGTCCAAATCCAAGAGGTCCTGCAGGTCCAATATAGCAATGTCCTGACCAGGATCTGTCTCTGTAAATATAAATCATTCACTTTTAACGGTCCATCTAGATAATACAATATAGCCTGATTACAAATGTGCTGACCAATTTAAACTTACCCATCATAAAATACTCCTGCAATGAGTCGTCCAGCCATTGATCACCATCCTTATCGTCAGGGAAATCAAGGGAGACTGTAAAAAATACAAATCAAAAAAAGTTCACAATTCTGTAAAAAAAATACGTATGTTCAAATAAGATTGTAGGTTGGTTTAGTTACCTAGCGATTGAGAAAAAGAATCATCCTCTTGGTCATGGGAAGCTGTCACTTGGTCTGCTTGGGCCAGGCTCTCAGCGACATCTAATGTGCTGACCATTGGAATTTTGGGATTAGTTGCCCTCAGGCGAGCAAGTGCCTCCACTGAGATCTTCAGCTTGGTGTCTTTTAATATGTCTTTAACCTTATTTGCCTAAAAATAGAGTTTAGTGTAAAACAACAACATTGGTTTTTAAGGATATTGTAATATTAGTGTACTAAAGTTGTAACAACACATTAACAATGTGTTACAATAAATGTTTACATTACACAACTATTATAATATCTTTCTTAAATCAACAACAAGCTTTTGAGTTAGGCTGGGGGGGGGGGGGAGGGGGGGGGGCAGTTGTGTGATTACTTACTGTAAGATCTTTGTGTTTTTGGATCAAGTGCCTCTGAAGTAAGGAAAACTTCTTGGAGCACAATGGGCAGCTCACATTCTTCAAACTCACCCGTCCTCTGGACAACTTGAGCAGCACAATACGTTCCTCCGGGTTCAGAACCTTGTGCACAAACCCCAAATGATGTCTCAAATGAGTCATTTTGTTGGGGCAAAGGGGGCATTTCAACTCCATCTATGAATGGTTAAATTAAGTTATTACAGTTGAAATGTCTTAAAGGATCATGCACAACTGTGAAATAAAGGTGAAATGTTCAACTTACATTTCAAAAAGTAGCAAACAAAATCTAGACAGTCCTTATGCTGCTGCTTCTTTGAGATGATGTATTGTAATGAACTTAGCCTAGCCTTCGGATGACCTATGAACCTTGGTCATTAGCATAGGTATAGGGGATCTAAGCTTGGGGTTTAGCCAAGTAACTTATTATTTCATGTAAACTTAATACATCATTTATTGCAAAAATGGGAAAAAAGGGAACACTGCATTTAAAAGTTCACAAAGAGCCTACTAATTTGTCCAAATAATCCATAACAGTTGTCCAGGATGCACACAGACAGACTACTGGGGAGAAGTCAAGGAGCTTTCATGTCTTCTGTGGGGAAGTGGTCAGTGTGGCCTGTATTGTGTTTGGGGCACCTTTGCTTTAGAGCACCTGGGTTCAAACCCAGCTCAGGCCACCTTTTTGGGATAACCCTTATGTTATGGAATGATTTGTCCATCTGAAAACTATTTTGACCTGGACAGATGGGCTGCACATATTATTTGACCCTCAAAAAATGGTTGTACTGAATGAACTCCACAGGAACATGTTTTTGTCTTCCTAAACTAAACTAAACCAAACCAAACCAATGGGCCATTAACACCTAGCCAAGCAGAAAACACTGTTTTGGTCAGGTGACTTGGGGGGGGGGGGGGGGGGGGTGCTTTTGAGATGCTGCGATCTGATTGGTTGAGATGGATTTAAATCCTAAGTCCTTTGTCTGCTCAGGACAATTTCAAAAGGTCTTGAAGAGTCAACATCTGGAGAGAATCTTGTGATTTGAAATGGCTGAACAAGCTCAGAAAAGGTAAGGCTTGTGTTTTCTTTGTTTCTTTGTGTTACTTTGTGTTTCCTTAAGATGATGTTTCCCTCTTTAGAGAAGTATTTTATCCACAAATAATTAGTTTTTAGGTCAGAGGTAATGGTGGTTACATTTGAATGGGTGTTTTTGTCTCACTTTTGATTGTGGTTTAAGACTTAATTGTGCTTTTGGTCAAAAGTAAAAAAAAACACATGTTGGCAAAGTTTAAAAGCAAAGATACTGTGTTTTTTAAGTTTGAAAAGTTGAAACTGAGCACACTGGAAATGCTACAAGGCCTTGTTTTGCTGCATAGTTAGGTTATTTTAAATCATTGTTTTTTATATAATTTCTCATTCTTTCAGATCTTTGTTTGTATAATTTATTTTATATCGTGTCATTTTACATAAAGGTCTGCTGATCGACATGTGCTGTACTGCCTGCTGTGCCACAAGCCACAGGACAGCCTGTCTTCTCACCTGAAACAGGTGTGCATGAAAAATTGCACACCCGAACAAAGAGAAGCCGAGGTAAAAAAGGCCAAGGTTTCACACAGTAACTGGGTCCGGAACAACAGATGCTGGGACTACAACCAGCTCTGTCTGATCTTGCCTGACCAGCATTCCCGAATGGCCATGTTAAAGGAGCTTCTTTGTTAAAAACCAGCCCCAGGATTTGGAAGATGAAGAAGCTCGCCCTGCCTCTGCTGCTGCTGTTGATGATGAACCTCCAAAGTAAGTGCATTAATCCGTGTATTTATTACAGGTTTATTACATGATAATAAAGGATATATTTTATTGTTCTATATTGAAGAATGTTTCACAACTTGGGTTTTATTCTTCAAAAGTCTCATTTGTTATGTTTAATCCAAACAGAGTTCAGCTGGCTCCTGGGATTGCAGATTGCCAGAAAATTATAACGCTGGCAAAGTCTGACGTCCTCAGGATCCAGAGAGACCTGGACATGGACAAGGACTCAGAAAGGAACCAATATTTTTTTTGTTTCCTCTGATGGCAACGCAGTACAAAGTGTATCACGGGACATGAACCGCCTCCATGAATTGTAAGTACATACACAGATTCATGTGCAAGTGTGTTAATGGATCCATATTTTGTCATTCTCACCACAATTAACAATTTCTTTTTCATTTTCTTTCTGCAGGTATAAGATTGCCCCCTTTACCAGCCAGTGTGTGAGGAGGGCTGTGGAAACAGTTGCCAGGAATCTCCCAGCTGAACAAAAGGGGGCCATTCTTCACTACATGGGTGCCAGCGCTGGTGTTTTTAAGCTCCAGGATGTCGCGGACGCAGCTCTGCTGCTGGAATCATTGGCCAGGTATGTCTCTTCATCCAAACAAGACATAACTCATCACAGCACATATTTATCAGAGCATATTAGCAAGTTTTCATTCATATTTTTTGTGCGTATTATAAACCGTGTATTACTCACTTACACAGCCGGTCTGCGGACGCGACATCATTGGATACACGTGGCGCAGCTGGAGGACCGCGGAGAGACTTTCTAGCATTCTTAGATAGATTTCCGGTGTCTCTGGAGGGTGTGCCGCCATCCAAAAAGCAAAGGATGGAGGCCGGTTTCTCAGAAGACCGGAACTTCTATGATAAGTGGAGGGCCACACAGTACGCCCAGAGAGAGAAACATCTGCTGTGTAAGTCTCTAAATCCATCAATACAGCACTGATTCAACACAAACTAGGCCATTTATTTACAGTGACAAGTGAATCACATGAGTAAATTAATTTCATTCTGTATTTCAGCATACTACAAACTACGCAAACCTTCCGCAGCAAAGGTTTCACGATTAATTGCCCAGGAGGGCTGGAGGGTCAACTGCCCCAGGCCGGAGGACATCGTGCAGTTATGGAAACCAGCCCCAAATACAGTTCTTGAAAATGACGATTTTGTGATTCGCTGTGTGTCCAATCAAACCTGGACGGGGCTGGCCATAAAAGATTTTGGCGCACCAGAAGGTCTAAGTAAGAAAACATTTTTTTTTTCTTGTCAGGGCAGAAAAAAAAAAATATTTAAAATGTACATTTCAACAACAATGAACTACATGTCATGTTTTTTCAATAACTAAAAAAGTAATGTTCTCTTTATTATAGGGGTCGTCGCAACCCGACACTTTGCAAAGGATGATATCCTCTGTGACTACCATGGCAATGTAGTCACAGCTGCGGAAGGGAGGGCCAATGTGTTGAGACAGCACAACGAGCCTGGATATGTTTTTTTTTTTTTAAGGCTGATGGAAAGGACCTATGCATTGATGCACAGACCTCCCCCTGCTTGTGCCACCCTCACACAAAAACTTTAGGACGTCTTATTAATCATTCGCGTAAGAATCCTAACATCAAGCCATTTCATTGCCAACTGAAGGTGCATGGGCAGGACCAGCATGTCATCCTGTTTAAGGTCAACAAGGACATTAGTGTGGGGACCCAGCTAAAGTATGATTATGGAGTCAGGAGACATTCTTTTCAAGGCGAGGCCATGGCCTTTGAATGGCTTGATGAATAGTCCTTTTTTTTTTACCCTATTTTTTCACACAGTTTATTTTAAATTACTCATTTAATAATATATTCTTTACTTTTTTAAGTTATTTTGTCTTTATGTTTATTGTAAATAGTTTTGTACAGTTGTATTTTATTCTAATTCATAATAAAATTTGTTGACATGAAAAAAAAGTTGTCAAGTTTAATCATTACATTATATGTTTTTATTGGGTAAGACCTAATCCAAAACACACAGTAATTGCAATATAAACACACTGATCTGCATTACAGCTAATAATTATGAATCATTATTGTTGAAATGAACAGTATACAGACTGCTCACTGTCAGACAAGTACATATGCAGAATATCTGTCCCAGTCTAATAGGTTGCTTATGGACTTAATAAGATGGAGACAATGTATGGCTGAATGTGATTTTGAAGTAAGTCTGTATGCAATGCTTGGAAAATCACTGCATTAAACAGTGTCTTACCTCAAAATATACTAGAGACCTGAATGTATAATTGAAGTAAGTCTGTATGCAATGCTTGGAAAATCACTGCATTAAACAGTGTCTTACCTCAAAATATACTAGAGACCTGAATGTATAATTGAAGTAAGTCTGTATGCAATGCTTGGAAAATCACTGCATTAAACAGTGTCTTACCTCAAAATATACTAGAGACCTGAATGTATAATTTCAAGTAAGTGACTATGTATCACTGTTTCTTACTTGTAAGTATACTAGAGTCTTACATAGTGGCTTACTTCAAGTTGTATTAAATTTGCATAGCTTCTGCAAGCAACTCCCTCATGTTCTCAGTAGTGAGTTAATCTTTGTTGGATGCAGACATCATTCGGATTTTGCACTTCAAACTTTTCTACAAAAATGCCTCATGTTCTCAATTGCCCGCTGTGTACACGAATGTACTCTCGGTTGAGCCAGCATCTCCAAGTGTTCCACAAGGTAGAGAACAAGGATGAGCGAAAGCTTTTGCTTGCTTTGGAGTCCGGACGTGTCAACGTGAGGTCTTGCGTATGCCCCGTGCCTGGCTGTGGAATCTCAACAACAAGAATTGACCGGCACCTGAAGTCACATGCAGAGCTGTCGACAGCCGCAAAAGAAAGCGTACTCAAACAGTGTAAAAGAAAGAAAGTGTTAGCACAAATTGCAGCACTTAGGGCCACTGACCCAGAGGTGCCTCTCGTCAGCAACCTGGACTTGATGCCTGACATCGAGGATTGCGAACCGTCCTTTGAGTTGGCTGAGGACGAGGAGGAGCAATGCAGCAACCCTGGCTGCAAAGAGAAGATACAGAGTTTGTGGACAGAAAACAAGCGGTTGAACGAGAAGGTGGACACGCTGTCCACCGCCCTGCGTGATGTGACTCGCCGGTACCGCAGGCTTCAGAAGAAGTCAACATCTATGGCTGCTGGAAGCTCAAGCAAGGTGAAGAGAAGACTGTTCACTTCCCTCGGATCTGGGGATGACCCTCTTTCAATCACTCAGGCTTCCACCCTTCCACCAGCCTCCAGTGATTTGGAGCCCTCCACCAGCCAGCAGCCAGACGTCTCTCAGGAGCCTGAGTTTGATCAACGCTTGGCACTGAGTGAGTACACTTGCATTGTTTTAACTTGATGTTTTCTGAAATGTCATTGTCAGCACTGAAAAAAAAAAAAAAAAAATGCTTTTCTTACTTAGTATTTTTGTGTTGTTTCCAGTCCAAATATCAAAAAATTCATAAAATCAAGAAACATTTACTAGAGAAGTAAAATGACATAAGACATTCTATTTTATTTTCACAAAAACAGAAAGTAATTTAAGTAATTTTTGCATAAAACAAGCAAAATTATCATTATGGGGTAAGAAAAATAATCTTGTTTTCCATTTGAATTGAGATTTTGGTAACACTTTATAATAACTGCACGCTTTTAATCATTAGTTAAGCATTAGTAAACAGTTAATTCATCATTTATAAAGCATTAATATACATTAATAAGCAGTTTATAAATACAGTTATAAATGCAGTATTCTTAATTTATAAGCATGTCTATAATGTGTTTAATAATTGTATTTTCTTAATTTATTAATGATCACTTTATCATTTTTAAATGAAGTATTGCATTATTTACAAACCGGTTATTTAGGAGTTGTCAGTGGCTAATAAGATCACTTAGAAAGTGTAAGTAAATGTAGTAGATTCAGGTAGTTATAAAGCATTTAGTAGTGGTCAGTTAACTATGTTTGTGAGCTAATCTAAAGTGAGGACTAGTTATGCTTTGTAAAGCATTTATAAAGGAGATTTAAAGACTCAGTTTTCTTCTAAACAGAAAAAGTAAACAAATACAACACAGCGATACAGAACATAAAAATATTAACAGCCTTTAAATCTTCTTTATAAACGCTTTACAAAGCATAACTAGTCCTCACTTTAGATTAGCTCACAAACATAGTGAACTGACCACTACTAAATGCTTTATAACTACCCGAATTAACCCTGAATTACAGTAGAAATACATGTTAATAAACCATTTATTAACACACTAAGTAACTATTACTATATGTCTGAATAATAATATGTATTTAAACAGTTTATTAATAATTTACTTACACTTTCTAAGGGATCTCATGAACCACTGACAACTCCTAAATAACCGGTTTGTAAATAATGAAATACTTCATTTATAAATGATAAATTGATCATTAATTAAGTATGAAAACACAATTATTAAACACATTATAGATATGCTTATAAATTAAGAATACTGCATTTATAACTGTATTTATAAACTGCTTATTAATGTGTATTAATGCTTTATAAATGGCAAATTAACTGTTTACTAATGATTAAAAGCGTTTAGTTATTATAAACTGTTACCAAAAAAAATTCAAATTAAGAAAGCATTTTTTTGCAGTGAGTGTGTTGACTGACAATTGTCTCTGTCCTCATTATTCTTTGTGCACAGAAACCATCATGGAAGAGTTCAGAGTTAACCAGCTCGGACCAGACCCGTCATCTAAACACAAGGATAATGTGAACGCTAAAATGTACCGAATAAAAAAGTTCCTGCAGTACATGGCCGAGGGGAAGTCAAGACTGAGCACTCTTTGCTTTTTAAACGAAACCAGCCGGATTCACGCGTAAGTCATTTTCTTACTATGTGTCTCTTGTAATGATGTTTTTAGAAAAAATATAATAATGAAAATGAGTGTTTATAGAGGGCATATTCAAGCCTCTCTGAATGTCGTCCAACCTGTTGAAAGGGATGTGTGTTTGTGTTGTTTGTTTGTGTGCAGGTGGATCAGCTCTCTGCGCCACGCCAAAATGAAAGAGACAACCATAGAGTACTATGTACAGAACGTGTCTCAATTCTTAGTTTTCATTAGTGACACTCCTCCACCTTCCTGCCGTCTTTCAAAGACGGTACTTTTTGGTCTGCGCAGGGAGATGCAGAGTATCAAAAAATCGCTAAAGAGAAAGGTTGCCATGCACAGGACGTCCGTAAAAACAAAAAAAGAGCAAAGGGTGCTCAGCAAGGTGACAATTCTGCAGTGCCAGAGCCAGGCCAAGCAGGCCATCCCCAAAATTCTGTGTAAGTCCCCCCTCCATTTAACTCATTGTACTGACATATTGTAAAATGCATAAGAAATGTTCAACATGAACCCTGAGATTGTGCTCTGTGTTGTTTATAGCCCAGCTCGAAAGTGACGTGGCCACCACATCTTTGCAGTGGGAGTTTTATGGTCACCTTTCTGCGTATTTGGCAGCCCTTTATGGTCACCGAGGGGGGGTTTATCAAAATATGATGATCAGCGAGGTAGAGGAGGCCCAAGAATGCCCAAACGAAAATGTGTTCCTGATCAACGTGAGTGTATTGCTTCCTTTTTATGCATCAGGTGACCTTAATTTGTTTGATCTCTGTTCTGATTTGCTCTTTTTTTGTGTGTGTTTTTATTTTTTTGTGTGTCAACAGATACAGTTACACAAGACAAACCAGGCATTTGGCCCGGCACAGATTGCTGTTACAAAAGAGGAGTATGACTGGATGCTGCGTTTCTTGAAAATTCGCAGAAGACTTCCGGGTGGCAGTTCTGCCAAATATTTTTTCTTTACATCGACTACCAACGTCTGCAAGAAATTGGTGACTTATTTTCGGCATGCGTGGAAGTCAATGGGCCTCCCCGGCAACCCAAATTTCACAGATTTGAGAACCTCTATCGCCAGCCATGTAAGTGTTTTCTCTCGTGAGGGGGCATATTTCAGAGACATTCAGTTAGGTGTTGTCTCCTCAAACTGCTTTTGTTTTCTCCTTCTTTCTCTCTATTTCTAGGCCAAATTCACTCATTCTGAGGGCGACCGACTTAAGGTATCTAAATTTATGTGCCACGATGTCCAGACGGCGGACAAGTTCTATGTAACGAACTTGTCCGCCACGCAGGCTCTGGAGCACCGTAAGCTATTTGAGGCTGCGCTGTTAGGTGAGGACAACACTGTGGCTGGGGTTAAGCGGAGGCGCCATGGCCCTGAGGAGGAAACACATCGTAAGAGGGCAAAGACAACAGGGTCCTCTGAGGAAACATCTAGCGACACCACAGCTGACACGAGTCCCGAGACCAGCCAGGTAAATTGATATCCTGTAAACGTACTGAGTCTATAATGCCGTATTTATTGGCACAGTGATGATCAATCCTTCACCATGTATTTTCTTTGAAAGGGTGAAGAAGAGGTGGCCGGAAGCGCACAAGGCCAGAAGAAAACTTCACCAGTCGTCCTCTTGAAAAAACCAGTTGTTGTAGTTACTCCTATAAAATCATCATCAAAAAAAAGGGTCCTTCGCCCGCGCCGCATTTCCCCGATAAAAGTTTCACACTTAAATAAAATGAACAAACAAAAGGCAGCCAAGGCCAGGGTTAAGAAGGCAATTCGGAAATGCAGGGTGAAAAAGTAGGCGTTTTTAATCCCCCTGTCCCTCCCCCAGATTGACCGTTGTGTCGCTTTAATTTTTTTCTTAAATATTTTTTGGTCTTGTTTTGGTTATATACTTTAATAATAATAATAAAAGTAAAATGAATAATAAAAGTAATTAGTGTGTGTGTGTGCGTGTGTGATTTGGCTTTGTAATAAAACTTGTTTGCTGTGTTAAAATTTTGTCTTGTCATTTTTATCATTTTATTATTGTTGGTTAAATGCATCATAGTCACTTATATAGGTCTTTGACAAAATTCCCAGGTAACTTCTGTGGTGAGTTAACACTTTATAATAACTGTACATATAATATTTATCATTAATTAGGCATTAGTAAACAGTTAAATAATCATTCATAAACCATTCATATACATTAATGGGTATATCACTATTGTATTGTAAAGTATATACACTGCAAAAAATACTTTTCTTACTCAGTATTTTTGTCTTGTTTCCATTACAAATATCTAAAAATTCTTAAATCAAGAAGCATTTAATTGAAAAGTAAAATGAAATAAGAAATTATATTTTGTTTTAAGATAAAAAGAAAGTAATTTAAGTATTTTTTGCTTAAAACAAGCAAAATTGTCTGTCAATGGGGTAACTTGTTTGCCATTTTAATTAAGTTTTTTTTTAATCTTGTTTTCCATTGTTATTCAGATTTTTTGGCTTACCCCATTGGCAGATCATTTTGATTGTTTTAAGCACAAATGACTTAAATTACTTTTTTTTATCTTAAAACAAAATAGAATTTCTTATGTCATTTTACTTCTCTAGTAAATGCTTCTTGATTTAAGAATTGTTAGATATTTGGACTGGAAACAACACAAAAATACTAAGTTTGAAACGCATTTTTTGCAGTGCAATTCTTTTAAAATGCATCATAGTCACTTATATAGGTCTTTGACAAAAATCCCAGTTAACTTATGTGGTGAGGTAACCCAGGTAAGCTTATCTGACAAAACTGTATGATGTACTGTAAATTTTGCCTAGTAACACTTTATAATAACGGTACATTATTCATCATTAGTTAGGCATTAGTAAACATTTAAATAATCATTCATAAACCATAAATATACATTAATGGGTATATCACTATTGTATTGTACAGTATATGCACTGCAAAAAAAAGCTTTTCTTACTCAGTGTTTTTGTCTTGTTTCCAGTCCAAATGTCTAAAAATTCTTAAATCATGAAGCTTTTATTAAAGAAGTAAAATGACATAAGAAATTATATTTTGTTTTAAGATAAAAACATAAATTAATTTAAGTAATTTTTGCTTAAAACAAGCCAAATTATCTGCCAATGGGGTAAGCCAAATAATTTTTTTTTTTTCATTTGAATTAAGTATTGTCACTATCAAAATAGTTTTCATATGGACAAATCATTCATAACATCAGGGTGGTCCCATAACGTGGTCTAAATACATTGCCTCCATCTATGTTGTAAGCACACAGAACATCTTGAGTGATTAAGTACATAAGCAACCTATTGGATAGGGACATATATACTGTACATGTACAGCATATATGTCCCAGTACAAAAGTACAAAAAATTTTCCAACCGTTAACTTATTTGAAAGGTACTCCTTATTGTCAATATCACTATTGTATTGTCACTATCAAAATAGTTTTCATGTGGACAAAATTCACACAGTTTATTTTAAATTACTCATTTAATAATATATTCTTTACTTTTTTAAGTTATTTTGTCTTTATGTTTATTGTAAATAGTTTTGTACAGTTGTATTTTATTCTAATTCATAATAAAATTTGTTGACATGAAAAAAAAGTTGTCAAGTTTAATCATTACATTATATGTTTTTATTGGGTAAGACCTAATCCAAAACACACAGTAATTGCAATATAAACACACTGATCTGCATTACAGCTAATAATTATGAATCATTATTGTTGAAATGAACAGTATACAGACTGCTCACTGTCAGACAAGTACATATGCAGAATATCTGTCCCAGTCTAATAGGTTGCTTATGGACTTAATAAGATGGAGACAATGTATGGCTGAATGTGATTTTGAAGTAAGTCTGTATGCAATGCTTGGAAAATCACTGCATTAAACAGTGTCTTACCTCAAAATATACTAGAGACCTGAATGTATAATTGAAGTAAGTCTGTATGCAATGCTTGGAAAATCACTGCATTAAACAGTGTCTTACCTCAAAATATACTAGAGACCTGAATGTATAATTGAAGTAAGTCTGTATGCAATGCTTGGAAAATCACTGCATTAAACAGTGTCTTACCTCAAAATATACTAGAGACCTGAATGTATAATTTCAAGTAAGTGACTATGTATCACTGTTTCTTACTTGTAAGTATACTAGAGTCTTACATAGTGGCTTACTTCAAGTTGTATTAAATTTGCATAGCTTCTGCAAGCAACTCCCTCATGTTCTCAGTAGTGAGTTAATCTTTGTTGGATGCAGACATCATTCGGATTTTGCACTTCAAACTTTTCTACAAAAATGCCTCATGTTCTCAATTGCCCGCTGTGTACACGAATGTACTCTCGGTTGAGCCAGCATCTCCAAGTGTTCCACAAGGTAGAGAACAAGGATGAGCGAAAGCTTTTGCTTGCTTTGGAGTCCGGACGTGTCAACGTGAGGTCTTGCGTATGCCCCGTGCCTGGCTGTGGAATCTCAACAACAAGAATTGACCGGCACCTGAAGTCACATGCAGAGCTGTCGACAGCCGCAAAAGAAAGCGTACTCAAACAGTGTAAAAGAAAGAAAGTGTTAGCACAAATTGCAGCACTTAGGGCCACTGACCCAGAGGTGCCTCTCGTCAGCAACCTGGACTTGATGCCTGACATCGAGGATTGCGAACCGTCCTTTGAGTTGGCTGAGGACGAGGAGGAGCAATGCAGCAACCCTGGCTGCAAAGAGAAGATACAGAGTTTGTGGACAGAAAACAAGCGGTTGAACGAGAAGGTGGACACGCTGTCCACCGCCCTGCGTGATGTGACTCGCCGGTACCGCAGGCTTCAGAAGAAGTCAACATCTATGGCTGCTGGAAGCTCAAGCAAGGTGAAGAGAAGACTGTTCACTTCCCTCGGATCTGGGGATGACCCTCTTTCAATCACTCAGGCTTCCACCCTTCCACCAGCCTCCAGTGATTTGGAGCCCTCCACCAGCCAGCAGCCAGACGTCTCTCAGGAGCCTGAGTTTGATCAACGCTTGGCACTGAGTGAGTACACTTGCATTGTTTTAACTTGATGTTTTCTGAAATGTCATTGTCAGCACTGAAAAAAAAAAAAAAAAAATGCTTTTCTTACTTAGTATTTTTGTGTTGTTTCCAGTCCAAATATCAAAAAATTCATAAAATCAAGAAACATTTACTAGAGAAGTAAAATGACATAAGACATTCTATTTTATTTTCACAAAAACAGAAAGTAATTTAAGTAATTTTTGCATAAAACAAGCAAAATTATCATTATGGGGTAAGAAAAATAATCTTGTTTTCCATTTGAATTGAGATTTTGGTAACACTTTATAATAACTGCACGCTTTTAATCATTAGTTAAGCATTAGTAAACAGTTAATTCATCATTTATAAAGCATTAATATACATTAATAAGCAGTTTATAAATACAGTTATAAATGCAGTATTCTTAATTTATAAGCATGTCTATAATGTGTTTAATAATTGTATTTTCTTAATTTATTAATGATCACTTTATCATTTTTAAATGAAGTATTGCATTATTTACAAACCGGTTATTTAGGAGTTGTCAGTGGCTAATAAGATCACTTAGAAAGTGTAAGTAAATGTAGTAGATTCAGGTAGTTATAAAGCATTTAGTAGTGGTCAGTTAACTATGTTTGTGAGCTAATCTAAAGTGAGGACTAGTTATGCTTTGTAAAGCATTTATAAAGGAGATTTAAAGACTCAGTTTTCTTCTAAACAGAAAAAGTAAACAAATACAACACAGCGATACAGAACATAAAAATATTAACAGCCTTTAAATCTTCTTTATAAACGCTTTACAAAGCATAACTAGTCCTCACTTTAGATTAGCTCACAAACATAGTGAACTGACCACTACTAAATGCTTTATAACTACCCGAATTAACCCTGAATTACAGTAGAAATACATGTTAATAAACCATTTATTAACACACTAAGTAACTATTACTATATGTCTGAATAATAATATGTATTTAAACAGTTTATTAATAATTTACTTACACTTTCTAAGGGATCTCATGAACCACTGACAACTCCTAAATAACCGGTTTGTAAATAATGAAATACTTCATTTATAAATGATAAATTGATCATTAATTAAGTATGAAAACACAATTATTAAACACATTATAGATATGCTTATAAATTAAGAATACTGCATTTATAACTGTATTTATAAACTGCTTATTAATGTGTATTAATGCTTTATAAATGGCAAATTAACTGTTTACTAATGATTAAAAGCGTTTAGTTATTATAAACTGTTACCAAAAAAAATTCAAATTAAGAAAGCATTTTTTTGCAGTGAGTGTGTTGACTGACAATTGTCTCTGTCCTCATTATTCTTTGTGCACAGAAACCATCATGGAAGAGTTCAGAGTTAACCAGCTCGGACCAGACCCGTCATCTAAACACAAGGATAATGTGAACGCTAAAATGTACCGAATAAAAAAGTTCCTGCAGTACATGGCCGAGGGGAAGTCAAGACTGAGCACTCTTTGCTTTTTAAACGAAACCAGCCGGATTCACGCGTAAGTCATTTTCTTACTATGTGTCTCTTGTAATGATGTTTTTAGAAAAAATATAATAATGAAAATGAGTGTTTATAGAGGGCATATTCAAGCCTCTCTGAATGTCGTCCAACCTGTTGAAAGGGATGTGTGTTTGTGTTGTTTGTTTGTGTGCAGGTGGATCAGCTCTCTGCGCCACGCCAAAATGAAAGAGACAACCATAGAGTACTATGTACAGAACGTGTCTCAATTCTTAGTTTTCATTAGTGACACTCCTCCACCTTCCTGCCGTCTTTCAAAGACGGTACTTTTTGGTCTGCGCAGGGAGATGCAGAGTATCAAAAAATCGCTAAAGAGAAAGGTTGCCATGCACAGGACGTCCGTAAAAACAAAAAAAGAGCAAAGGGTGCTCAGCAAGGTGACAATTCTGCAGTGCCAGAGCCAGGCCAAGCAGGCCATCCCCAAAATTCTGTGTAAGTCCCCCCTCCATTTAACTCATTGTACTGACATATTGTAAAATGCATAAGAAATGTTCAACATGAACCCTGAGATTGTGCTCTGTGTTGTTTATAGCCCAGCTCGAAAGTGACGTGGCCACCACATCTTTGCAGTGGGAGTTTTATGGTCACCTTTCTGCGTATTTGGCAGCCCTTTATGGTCACCGAGGGGGGGTTTATCAAAATATGATGATCAGCGAGGTAGAGGAGGCCCAAGAATGCCCAAACGAAAATGTGTTCCTGATCAACGTGAGTGTATTGCTTCCTTTTTATGCATCAGGTGACCTTAATTTGTTTGATCTCTGTTCTGATTTGCTCTTTTTTTGTGTGTGTTTTTATTTTTTTGTGTGTCAACAGATACAGTTACACAAGACAAACCAGGCATTTGGCCCGGCACAGATTGCTGTTACAAAAGAGGAGTATGACTGGATGCTGCGTTTCTTGAAAATTCGCAGAAGACTTCCGGGTGGCAGTTCTGCCAAATATTTTTTCTTTACATCGACTACCAACGTCTGCAAGAAATTGGTGACTTATTTTCGGCATGCGTGGAAGTCAATGGGCCTCCCCGGCAACCCAAATTTCACAGATTTGAGAACCTCTATCGCCAGCCATGTAAGTGTTTTCTCTCGTGAGGGGGCATATTTCAGAGACATTCAGTTAGGTGTTGTCTCCTCAAACTGCTTTTGTTTTCTCCTTCTTTCTCTCTATTTCTAGGCCAAATTCACTCATTCTGAGGGCGACCGACTTAAGGTATCTAAATTTATGTGCCACGATGTCCAGACGGCGGACAAGTTCTATGTAACGAACTTGTCCGCAACGCAGGCTCTGGAGCACCGTAAGCTATTTGAGGCTGCGCTGTTAGGTGAGGACAACACTGTGGCTGGGGTTAAGCGGAGGCGCCATGGCCCTGAGGAGGAAACACATCGTAAGAGGGCAAAGACAACAGGGTCCTCTGAGGAAACATCTAGCGACACCACAGCTGACACGAGTCCCGAGACCAGCCAGGTAAATTGATATCCTGTAAACGTACTGAGTCTATAATGCCGTATTTATTGGCACAGTGATGATCAATCCTTCACCATGTATTTTCTTTGAAAGGGTGAAGAAGAGGTGGCCGGAAGCGCACAAGGCCAGAAGAAAACTTCACCAGTCGTCCTCTTGAAAAAACCAGTTGTTGTAGTTACTCCTATAAAATCATCATCAAAAAAAAGGGTCCTTCGCCCGCGCCGCATTTCCCCGATAAAAGTTTCACACTTAAATAAAATGAACAAACAAAAGGCAGCCAAGGCCAGGGTTAAGAAGGCAATTCGGAAATGCAGGGTGAAAAAGTAGGCGTTTTTAATCCCCCTGTCCCTCCCCCAGATTGACCGTTGTGTCGCTTTAATTTTTTTCATTTTTTTCTTAAATATTTTTTGGTCTTGTTTTGGTTATATACTTTAATAATAATAATAAAAGTAAAATGAATAATAAAAGTAATTAGTGTGTGTGTGTGCGTGTGTGATTTGGCTTTGTAATAAAACTTGTTTGCTGTGTTAAAATTTTGTCTTGTCATTTTTATCATTTTATTATTGTTGGTTAAATGCATCATAGTCACTTATATAGGTCTTTGACAAAATTCCCAGGTAACTTCTGTGGTGAGTTAACACTTTATAATAACTGTACATATAATATTTATCATTAATTAGGCATTAGTAAACAGTTAAATAATCATTCATAAACCATTCATATACATTAATGGGTATATCACTATTGTATTGTAAAGTATATACACTGCAAAAAATACTTTTCTTACTCAGTATTTTTGTCTTGTTTCCATTACAAATATCTAAAAATTCTTAAATCAAGAAGCATTTAATTGAAAAGTAAAATGAAATAAGAAATTATATTTTGTTTTAAGATAAAAAGAAAGTAATTTAAGTATTTTTTGCTTAAAACAAGCAAAATTGTCTGTCAATGGGGTAACTTGTTTGCCATTTTAATTAAGTTTTTTTTTAATCTTGTTTTCCATTGTTATTCAGATTTTTTGGCTTACCCCATTGGCAGATCATTTTGATTGTTTTAAGCACAAATGACTTAAATTACTTTTTTTTTATCTTAAAACAAAATAGAATTTCTTATGTCATTTTACTTCTCTAGTAAATGCTTCTTGATTTAAGAATTGTTAGATATTTGGACTGGAAACAACACAAAAATACTAAGTTTGAAACGCATTTTTTGCAGTGCAATTCTTTTAAAATGCATCATAGTCACTTATATAGGTCTTTGACAAAAATCCCAGTTAACTTATGTGGTGAGGTAACCCAGGTAAGCTTATCTGACAAAACTGTATGATGTACTGTAAATTTTGCCTAGTAACACTTTATAATAACGGTACATTATTCATCATTAGTTAGGCATTAGTAAACATTTAAATAATCATTCATAAACCATAAATATACATTAATGGGTATATCACTATTGTATTGTACAGTATATGCACTGCAAAAAAAAGCTTTTCTTACTCAGTGTTTTTGTCTTGTTTCCAGTCCAAATGTCTAAAAATTCTTAAATCATGAAGCTTTTATTAAAGAAGTAAAATGACATAAGAAATTATATTTTGTTTTAAGATAAAAAAATAAATTAATTTAAGTAATTTTTGCTTAAAACAAGCCAAATTATCTGCCAATGGGGTAAGCCAAATAAATTTTTTTTTTTCATTTGAATTAAGTATTGTCACTATCAAAATAGTTTTCATATGGACAAATCATTCATAACATCAGGGTGGTCCCATAACGTGGTCTAAATACATTGCCTCCATCTATGTTGTAAGCACACAGAACATCTTGAGTGATTAAGTACATAAGCAACCTATTGGATAGGGACATATATACTGTACATGTACAGCATATATGTCCCAGTCCAAAAGTACAAAAAATTTTCCAACCGTTAACTTATTTGAAAGGTACTCCTTATTGTCAATATCACTATTGTATTGTCACTATCAAAATAGTTTTCATGTGGACAAATCATTCATAACATCAGGGTGGTCCCATAACGTGGTCCCGGCTGGGTTAGAACCCATGTCCTGATGAGCAAAGGGCCCAAACCCCCCCAAAAAAATCCACACTGACCACTACCCCACAAAACATGTAGATTCTGTTTAAATTTTTTACTAAATGTTATACACTTTGGACAACATTTGTGAGTATTGTCCACAGACATGCAATGCTGTAAATACATTGCCTCCATCTATGTTGAAAGCACACAGAACATCTTGAGTGATTAAGTACATAAGCAACCTGTTGGATAGTGGACAAATCATTCATAACATCAGGGTGGTCCCATAACGTGGTCCCGGCTGGGTTAGAACCCCTGTCCTGATGAGCAAAGGGCCCAAACCCAAAAAAAAAATAATCCACACTGACCACTACCCCACAAAACATGTGGATTCTGATTAAATTTTTTACTAAATGTTATACACTTTGGACAACATTTGTGAGTATTGTCCACAGACATGCAATGCTGTAAATACATTGCCTCCATCTATGTTGTAAGCACACAGAACATCTTGAGTGATTAAGTACATAAGCAACCTATTGGATAGGGACATATATACTGTACATGTACAGCATATATGTCCCAGTCCAAAAGTACAAAAATTTTTCCAACCGTTGACTTATTTGAAAGGTACTTCTTATAGTCAATATCACTATTGTATTGTCACTATCAAAATAGTTTTCATGTGGACAAATCATTCATAACATCAGGGTGGTCCCATAACGTGGTCCCGGCTGGGTTAGAACCCATGTCCTGATGAGCAAAGGGCCCAAACCCCCCCAAAAAAATCCACACTGACCACTACCCCACAAAACATGTGGATTCTGTTTAAATTTTTTACTAAATGTTATACACTTTGGACAACATTTGTGAGTACTGTCCACAGACATGCAATGCTGTAAATACATTGCCTCCATCTATGTTGAAAGCACACAGAACATCTTGAGTGATTAAGTACATAAGCAACCTGTTGGATAGTGGACAAATCCTTCATAACATCAGGGTGGTCCCATAACGTGGTCCCGGCTGGGTTAGAACCCCTGTCCTGATGAGCAAAGGGCCCAAACCCCAAAAAAAAAAAATCCACACTGACCACTACCCCACAAAACATGTGGATTCTGATTAAATTTTTTACTAAATGTTATACACTTTGGACAACATTTGTGAGTATTGTCCACAGACATGCAATGCTGTAAATACATTGCCTCCATCTATGTTGTAAGCACACAGAACATCTTGAGTGATTAAGTACATAAGCAACCTGTTGGATAGTGGACAAATCATTCATAACATCAGGGTGGTCCCATAACGTGGTCCCGGCTGGGTTAGAACCCCTGTCCTGATGAGCAAAGGGCCCAAACCCCCCCAAAAAAAATCCACACTGACCACTACCCCACAAAACATGTGGATTCTGTTTAAATTTTTTACTAAATCTTATACACTTTGGACAACATTTGTGAGTATTGTCCACAGACATGCAATGCTGTAAATACATTGCCTCCATCTATGTTGAAAGCACACAGAACATCTTGAGTGATTAAGTACATAAGCAACCTGTTGGATAGTGGACAAATCATTCATAACATCAGGGTGGTCCCATAACGTGGTCCCGGCTGGGTTAGAACCCCTGTCCTGATGAGCAAAGGGCCCAAACCCAAAAAAAAATAATCCACACTGACCACTACCCCACAAAACATGTGGATTCTGATTAAATTTTTTACTAAATGTTATACACTTTGGACAACATTTGTGAGTATTGTCCACAGACATGCAATGCTGTAAATACATTGCCTCCATCTATGTTGTAAGCACACAGAACATCTTGAGTGATTAAGTACATAAGCAACCTATTGGATAGGGACATATATACTGTACATGTACAGCATATATGTCCCAGTCCAAAAGTACAAAAATTTTTCCAACCGTTGACTTATTTGAAAGGTACTCCTTATAGTCAATATCACTATTGTATTGTCACTATCAAAATAGTTTTCATGTGGACAAATCATTCATAACATCAGGGTGGTCCCATAACGTGGTCCCGGCTGGGTTAGAACCCATGACCTGATGAGCAAAGGGCCCAAACCCCCCCAAAAAAATCCACACTGACCACTACCCCACAAAACATGTGGATTCTGTTTAAATTTTTTACTAAATGTTATACACTTTGGACAACATTTGTGAGTACTGTCCACAGACATGCAATGCTGTAAATACATTGCCTCCATCTATGTTGAAAGCACACAGAACATCTTGAGTGATTAAGTACATAAGCAACCTGTTGGATAGTGGACAAATCATTCATAACATCAGGGTGGTCCCATAACGTGGTCCCGGCTGGGTTAGAACCCATGTCCTGATGAGCAAAGGGCCCAAACCCCCCCAAAAAAATAATCCACACTGACCACTACCCCACAAAACATGTGGATTCTGATTAAATTTTTTACTAAATGTTATACACTTTGGACAACATTTGTGAGTATTGTCCACAGACATGCAATGCTGTAAATACATTGCCTCCATCTATGTTGTAAGCACACAGAACATCTTGAGTGATTAAGTACATAAGCAACCTGTTGGATAGTGGACAAATCATTCATAACATCAGGGTGGTCCCATAACGTGGTCCCGGCTGGGTTAGAACCCCTGTCCTGATGAGCAAAGGGCCCAAACCCCCCAAAAAATTATCCACACTGACCACTACCCCACAAAACATGTGGATTCTGATTAAATTTTTTACTAAATGTTATACACTTTGGACAACATTTGTGAGTATTGTCCACAGACATGCAATGCTGTAAATACATTGCCTCCATCTATGTTGTAAGCACACAGAACATCTTGAGTGATTAAGTACATAAGCAACCTATTGGATAGGGACATATATACTGTACATGTACAGCATATATGTCCCAGTTCAAAAGTACAAACATTTTTCCAACCGTTAACTTATTTGAAAGGTACTCCTTATTGTCAATATCACTATTGTATTGTCACTATCAAAATAGTTTTCATGTGGACAAATCATTCATAACATCAGGGTGGTCCCATAACGTGGTCCCGGCTGGGTTAGAACCCATGTCCTGATGAGCAAAGGGCCCAAACCCCCCCAAAAAAATCCACACTGACCACTACCCCACAAAACATGTGGATTCTGTTTAAATTTTTTACTAAATGTTATACACTTTGGACAACATTTGTGAGTACTGTCCACAGACATGCAATGCTGTAAATACATTGCCTCCATCTATGTTGAAAGCACACAGAACATCTTGAGTGATTAAGTACATAAGCAACCTGTTGGATAGTGGACAAATCATTCATAACATCAGGGTGGTCCCATAACGTGGTCCCGGCTGGGTTAGAACCCATGTCCTGATGAGCAAAGGGCCCAAACCCCCCCAAAAAAATAATCCACACTGACCACTACCCCACAAAACATGTGGATTCTGATTAAATTTTTTACTAAATGTTATACACTTTGGACAACATTTGTGAGTATTGTCCACAGACATGCAATGCTGTAAATACATTGCCTCCATCTATGTTGTAAGCACACAGAACATCTTGAGTGATTAAGTACATAAGCAACCTGTTGGATAGTGGACAAATCATTCATAACATCAGGGTGGTCCCATAACGTGGTCCCGGCTGGGTTAGAACCCCTGTCCTGATGAGCAAAGGGCCCAAACCCCCAAAAAAATTATCCACACTGACCACTACCCCACAAAACATGTGGATTCTGATTAAAGTTTTTACTAAATGTTATACACTTTGGACAACATTTGTGAGTATTGTCCACAGACATGCAATGCTGTAAATACATTGCCTCCATCTATGTTGTAAGCACAAAGAACATCTTGAGTGATTAAGTACATAAGCAACCTATTGGGTACAGTAGGTTTCACCTCATAAAAGCACTGTATTTATGAAATATGACCTTTTGATGTATTGGCATCCCACCTGTAGCTTAATAAGTTACTCACTGGCCTTCCACATATATGTTGAAATCCGAAATTCCTTACAGGAATTCACTGGCCGAAAATGTCTAAGTCAAGTTACAACATCCCACCTGTAACTTATTTGACAGGAGTCCTATATGCTGTCTGTGGACGGTTGAGTTTTATGCTAATTTTGCATAATTAATAACTGTAATGTACATCAGTGTGCTGTGGTGTGTCCCCTGAGTGGTGTACAGTAGGTTTGACCACATATAACCACTGCATTTATGAAATATGACCATTTAATGTAATGTCCACAGGCAGCCTAGAGGCCGCGTCGAATAAGTTACAGGCGGGACTTGACCAACTGCATCCTTCCTGTGACTTATCTGAGAGGGGCGGGGGAAAAGCAATTTTAGGGCCATTTTTTCCCCGTTGCGGGGCCCCTGGAGGGTCTCGGGAGACGGGACCACCGTCCCACGCCTCAGGGGGAGAGGCCGCATCGAACCATAGGCGTCGTTTGGGGGCCAAAAAATTATTAGGGGGCGCCGCGCAGCGCTTAGGGACTCCTGTCCACAAAGTCCCTTTTATGCTATAGATTGGCACCAGGTTCCCGAATTAAGCATTAGGACAAATAGGCAGTCTGTGGATTTTGGCCAGTTCATTTAAGCTGCCATATGGCGCTTTAGGTGTACGAACGGATGAAAAGGCACCATTCCGGATCCTACGTTCAACTTATATGAATGGTTTTCCCTAATTTTTCGCAAATTGAACCCAGCGGGCACATAGGCTCCTAGGTGGCCACCACTAGGGGGCCAGGTTCCCTAAGTCATGTCTACGAAGTGCCTAAAGTGGCACCTAAGTGCCTACTCTTCACCGTAGTCTTCCTCTCGTCCCACGGACAGCCTATTCGTCCACCTAAGTGCCTATTTTTCATCAATATGTCCACAAAGTGTCTAAAGAGCCACCTAAGTGCCTACTCTTCACCGTAGTCTTCCTCTCGTCCCACGGACAGCCTATTCGTCCACCTAAGTGCCTATTTTTCATCAATATGTCCACAAAGTGTCTAAAGAGCCACCTAAGTGCCTACTCTTCACCGTAGTCTTCCTCTCGTCCCACGGACAGCCTATTCGTCCACCTAAGTGCCTATTTTTCATCAATATGTCCACAAAGTGTCTAAAGAGCCACCTAAGTGCCTACTCTTCACTGTATTCTTCCTCTCGTCCCACGGACAGCCTATTCGTCCAGCTAAGTGCCTATTTTTCACCAATATGTCCACGAAGTGTCTAAAGTGCCACCTAAGTGCTTACTCTTCACCGTAGTCTTCCTCTCGTCCCACGGACAGCCTATTCGTCCACCTAAGTGCCTATTTTTCATCAATATGTCCAAAAAGTGCCACCTAACTGCCTAGATAACCCAAACCCATTTGGGACTTTGACCGGGGTGGGTATCTGAAAAACCAAGCCAAACTGGCCCAAATTGGCATCCCACCTGTAGCTTAATAAGTTACTCACTGTCCTCCCTAAAAATCACACGTATTTCCCCTAAAACTCACATCCCACCTGTAACTTATTTGACAGGAGTCCTATATGCTGTCTGTGGACGGTTGAGTTTTATGCTAATATTGCATAAATAATAACTGCAATGTACATCAGTGTGCTGTGGTGTGTCCCCTGAGTGGTGTACAGTAGGTTTCACCTCATAAAAGCACTGTATTTATGAAATATGACCTTTTGATGTATTGGCATCCCACCTGTAACTTAATAAGTTACTCACTGGCCTTCAGCACATATGTTGAAATCCGAAATTCCTTACAGGAATTCACTGGCCGAAAATGTCTAAGTCAAGTTACAGCATCCCACCTGTAACTTATTTGACAAGACTCCTATATGCTGTCTGTGGATGGTTGAGTTTTATGCTAATTTTGCATAATTAATAACTGTAATGTACATCAGTGGGTGGGTCTGTGTCCCCTGAGTGGTGTACAGTAGGTTTGACCAGATAAAAGCACTGTATTTATGAAAAATGACCTTTTAATGTAATGTCCACAGACAGCATATAGGGGCTCTGTCAAATAAGTCACAGGAGGGCTCCAAACTTTGAACGGCTTTAACTTTGGAACCCGTGGGCCTAGCGACACCAAACTCGGGTCAAAGTAAGGTCCCGAGGGGCCCTCTCCAACGGCCCCTAGCCCGAGCTTCTAGCGCCCCCACGGTCCGAGATACGGGGCCCAACAGGAAAGGGTGCACTTCAGAAGGAAGGGTCCCAGAGGCTCGGGACCCTGGGGTCTGAGAGGGCCCCTAGGGGCCTCTCACCACCCCAAAGGACGATCCGCTGGGACTAGTCCTTTCCGAGATATCGACCGTTTTGTCCAAAAGTCCCTTATGTATAACCGGGTGTATCTTGGGAGTTAAGCCGAGTTGGAGCTCCAAACTCCGGGCACGAGGGGGGCCCATAGGGCCCCTTCTGACCCCACCGTCGCCAGCTCCTGGGACCTTCCGTTTCCGAGATACGGCCACTTCCTGTCCAGCTTTGACTGGGTGTATCTTGAAAAGCAAGCCGACTTGAAGCTCCAAACTCTGGGTATGGGGAGGTACCCTTGGGGCCCCCATGACCCCAGAGTATGGAGCTCCAAGTCGGCTTCGTTCCTTAGATATGGCAACTTCCTGTGGAATTTTGACTGGGCATAACTCCAAAACCAAGCCGAATTAGAGCTCCATACTCTGGGCATGGGGAGGTACCCATGGGCCCCCAATTTCCCCAGAGTATGGAGCCCCAAGTCGGCTTAGTTCCTGAGATATGGCAACTTCCTGTGGAAGTTTGACCGGGCATAACTCCAAAACCAAGCCGAATTAGAGCTCCATACGCAGGGCATGGGTAGGTACCCATGGGCCCCCCATGACCCCAGAGTATGGAGCCCCAAGTCGGCTTAGTTCCTGAGATATGGCAACTTCCTGTGGAAGTTTGACCGGGCATAACTCCAAAACCAAGCCGAATTAGAGCTCCATACGCAGGGCATGGGTAGGTACCCATGGGCCCCCCATGACCCCAGAGTAGGGAGCCCCAAGTCGGCTTAGTTCTCGAGAAACATCCGTTCAAAGTCAGCATCCCACCTGTAGCTTAATAAGTTACTCACTGGCCTTCAGCACATATGTTGAAATCCGAAATTCCTTACAGGAATTCACTGGCCGAAAATGTCTAAGTCAAGTTACAGCATCCCACCTGTAACTTATTTGACAGGACTCCTATATGCTGTCTGTGGACGGTTGAGTTTTATGCAAATTATGCATAATTAATAACTGTAATGTACATCAGTGTGTTGTGGTGTGTCCCCTGAGTGGTGTACGGTAGGTTTCACCTCTTAAAAGCACTGTATTTATGAAATATGACCTTTTGATGTATTGGCATCCCACCTGTAGCTTAATAAGTTACTCACTGGCCTTCAGCACATATGTTGAAATCCGAAATTCCTAACAGGAATTCACTGGCCGAAAATGTCTAAGTCAAGTTACAGCATCCCACCTGTAACTTATTTGACAAGACTCCTATATGCTGTCTGTGGACAGTTGAATTTTATGCTAATTTTGCATAATTAATAACTGTAATGTACATCAGTGTGTTGTGGTGTGTCCCCTGAGTGGTGTACAGTAGGTTTCACCTCTTAAAAGCACTGTATTTATGAAATATGACCTTTTGATGTATTGGCATCCCACCTGTAGCTTAATAAGTTACTCACTGGCCTTCAGCACATATGTTGAAATCCGAAATTCCTTACAGGAATTCACTGGCCGAAAATGTCTGTCAAGTTACAGCATCCCACCTGTAACTTATTTGAGAGGACTCCTATATGCTGTCTGTGGACAGTTGAATTTTATGCTAATTTTGCATAATTAATAACTGTAATGTACATCAGTGTGTTGTGGTGTGTCCCCTGAGTGGTGTACAGTAGGTTTCACCTCTTAAAAGCACTGTATTTATGAAATATGACCTTTTGATGTATTGGCATCCCACCTGTAGCTTAATAAGTTACTCACTGGCCTTCAGCACATATGTTGAAATCTGAAATTCCTTACAGGAATTCACTGGCCGAAAATGTCTAAGTCAAGTTACAGCATCCCACCTGTAACTTATTTGAGAGGACTCCTATATGCTGTCTGTGGACAGTTGAGTTTAATGCTAATTTTGCATAATTAATAACTGCAATGCACATCAGTGTGTTGTGCTGTGTCCCCTGAGTTGTGTACAGTAGGTTTGACCACATAAAAGCACTGTAGTTATGAAATATGACCTTATAATGTAATGTCCACAGACAGCATATAGGGGCTCTGTCGAATAAGTTACAGGCGGGACTTTAACCAAAACATCCCACCTGTAACTTATTTGACAGGAGTCCTATATGCTGTCTGTGGACGGTTGAGTTTTATGCTAATATTGCATAATTAATAACTGCAATGTACATCAGTGTGCTGTGGTGTGTCCCCTGAGTGGTGTACAGTAGGTTTGACCACATATAACCACTGCATTTATGAAATATGACCATTTAATGTAATGTCCACAGGCAGCCTAGAGGCCGCGTCGAATAAGTTACAGGCGGGACTTGACCAACTGCATCCTTCCTGTGACTTATCTGAGAGGGGCGGGGGAAAAGCAATTTTAGGGCCATTTTTTCCCCGTTGCGGGGCCCCTGGAGGGTCTCGGGAGACGGGACCACCGTCCCACGCCTCAGGGGGAGAGGCCGCATCGAACCATAGGCGTCGTTTGGGGGCCAAAAAATTATTAGGGGGCGCCGCGCAGCGCTTAGGGACTCCTGTCCACAAAGTCCCTTTTATGCTATAGATTGGCACCAGGTTCCCGAATTAAGCATTAGGACAAATAGGCAGTCTGTGGATTTTGGCCAGTTCATTTAAGCTGCCATATGGCGCTTTAGGTGTACGAACGGATGAAAAGGCACCATTCCGGATCCTACGTTCAACTTATATGAATGGTTTTCCCTAATTTTTCGCAAATTGAACCCAGCGGGCACATAGGCTCCTAGGTGGCCACCACTAGGGGGCCAGGTTCCCTAAGTCATGTCTACGAAGTGCCTAAAGTGGCACCTAAGTGCCTACTCTTCACCGTAGTCTTCCTCTCGTCCCACGGACAGCCTATTCGTCCACCTAAGTGCCTATTTTTCATCAATATGTCCACAAAGTGTCTAAAGAGCCACCTAAGTGCCTACTCTTCACCGTAGTCTTCCTCTCGTCCCACGGACAGCCTATTCGTCCACCTAAGTGCCTATTTTTCATCAATATGTCCACAAAGTGTCTAAAGAGCCACCTAAGTGCCTACTCTTCACCGTAGTCTTCCTCTCGTCCCACGGACAGCCTATTCGTCCACCTAAGTGCCTATTTTTCATCAATATGTCCACAAAGTGTCTAAAGAGCCACCTAAGTGCCTACTCTTCACTGTATTCTTCCTCTCGTCCCACGGACAGCCTATTCGTCCAGCTAAGTGCCTATTTTTCACCAATATGTCCACGAAGTGTCTAAAGTGCCACCTAAGTGCTTACTCTTCACCGTAGTCTTCCTCTCGTCCCACGGACAGCCTATTCGTCCACCTAAGTGCCTATTTTTCATCAATATGTCCAAAAAGTGCCACCTAACTGCCTAGATAACCCAAACCCATTTGGGACTTTGACCGGGGTGGGTATCTGAAAAACCAAGCCAAACTGGCCCAAATTGGCATCCCACCTGTAGCTTAATAAGTTACTCACTGTCCTCCCTAAAAATCACACGTATTTCCCCTAAAACTCACATCCCACCTGTAACTTATTTGACAGGAGTCCTATATGCTGTCTGTGGACGGTTGAGTTTTATGCTAATATTGCATAAATAATAACTGCAATGTACATCAGTGTGCTGTGGTGTGTCCCCTGAGTGGTGTACAGTAGGTTTCACCTCATAAAAGCACTGTATTTATGAAATATGACCTTTTGATGTATTGGCATCCCACCTGTAACTTAATAAGTTACTCACTGGCCTTCAGCACATATGTTGAAATCCGAAATTCCTTACAGGAATTCACTGGCCGAAAATGTCTAAGTCAAGTTACAGCATCCCACCTGTAACTTATTTGACAAGACTCCTATATGCTGTCTGTGGATGGTTGAGTTTTATGCTAATTTTGCATAATTAATAACTGTAATGTACATCAGTGGGTGGGTCTGTGTCCCCTGAGTGGTGTACAGTAGGTTTGACCAGATAAAAGCACTGTATTTATGAAAAATGACCTTTTAATGTAATGTCCACAGACAGCATATAGGGGCTCTGTCAAATAAGTCACAGGAGGGCTCCAAACTTTGAACGGCTTTAACTTTGGAACCCGTGGGCCTAGCGACACCAAACTCGGGTCAAAGTAAGGTCCCGAGGGGCCCTCTCCAACGGCCCCTAGCCCGAGCTTCTAGCGCCCCCACGGTCCGAGATACGGGGCCCAACAGGAAAGGGTGCACTTCAGAAGGAAGGGTCCCAGAGGCTCGGGACCCTGGGGTCTGAGAGGGCCCCTAGGGGCCTCTCACCACCCCAAAGGACGATCCGCTGGGACTAGTCCTTTCCGAGATATCGACCGTTTTGTCCAAAAGTCCCTTATGTATAACCGGGTGTATCTTGGGAGTTAAGCCGAGTTGGAGCTCCAAACTCCGGGCACGAGGGGGGCCCATAGGGCCCCTTCTGATCCCACCGTCGCCAGCTCCTGGGACCTTCCGTTTCCGAGATACGGCCACTTCCTGTCCAGCTTTGACTGGGTGTATCTTGAAAAGCAAGCCGACTTGAAGCTCCAAACTCTGGGTATGGGGAGGTACCCTTGGGGCCCCCATGACCCCAGAGTATGGAGCTCCAAGTCGGCTTCGTTCCTGAGATATGGCAACTTCCTGTGGAATTTTGACTGGGCATAACTCCAAAACCAAGCCGAATCAGAGCTCCATACTCTGGGCATGGGGAGGTACCCATGGGCCCCCAATTTCCCCAGAGTATGGAGCCCCAAGTCGGCTTAGTTCCTGAGATATGGCAACTTCCTGTGGAAGTTTGACCGGGCATAACTCCAAAACCAAGCCGAATTAGAGCTCCATACGCAGGGCATGGGTAGGTACCCATGGGCCCCCCATGACCCCAGAGTATGGAGCCCCAAGTCGGCTTAGTTCCTGAGATATGGCAACTTCCTGTGGAAGTTTGACCGGGCATAACTCCAAAACCAAGCCGAATTAGAGCTCCATACGCAGGGCATGGGTAGGTACCCATGGGCCCCCCATGACCCCAGAGTATGGAGCCCCAAGTCGGCTTAGTTCCCGAGATATGGCAACTTCCTGTGGAAGTTTGACCGGGTATATCTCAGAAACCAAGCCGACTTGGAGCTCCATACTCTGGGCATGGGTAGGTACCCATGGGCCCCCCATGACCCCAGAGTAGGGAGCCCCAAGTCGGCTTAGTTCTCGAGAAACATCCGTTCAAAGTCAGCATCCCACCTGTAGCTTAATAAGTTACTCACTGGCCTTCAGCACATATGTTGAAATCCGAAATTCCTTACAGGAATTCACTGGCCGAAAATGTCTAAGTCAAGTTACAGCATCCCACCTGTAACTTATTTGACAGGACTCCTATATGCTGTCTGTGGACGGTTGAGTTTTATGCAAATTATGCATAATTAATAACTGTAATGTACATCAGTGTGTTGTGGTGTGTCCCCTGAGTGGTGTACGGTAGGTTTCACCTCTTAAAAGCACTGTATTTATGAAATATGACCTTTTGATGTATTGGCATCCCACCTGTAGCTTAATAAGTTACTCACTGGCCTTCAGCACATATGTTGAAATCCGAAATTCCTTACAGGAATTCACTGGCCGAAAATGTCTAAGTCAAGTTACAGCATCCCACCTGTAACTTATTTGACAAGACTCCTATATGCTGTCTGTGGACAGTTGAATTTTATGCTAATTTTGCATAATTAATAACTGTAATGTACATCAGTGTGTTGTGTCCCCTGAGTGGTGTACAGTAGGTTTCACCTCTTAAAAGCACTGTATTTATGAAATATGACCTTTTGATGTATTGGCATCCCACCTGTAGCTTAATAAGTTACTCACTGGCCTTCAGCACATATGTTGAAATCCGAAATTCCTTACAGGAATTCACTGGCCGAAAATGTCTAAGTCAAGTTACAGCATCCCACCTGTAACTTATTTGACAAGACTCCTATATGCTGTCTGTGGACAGTTGAATTTTATGCTAATTTTGCATAATTAATAACTGTAATGTACATCAGTGTGTTGTGTCCCCTGAGTGGTGTACAGTAGGTTTCACCTCTTAAAAGCACTGTATTTATGAAATATGACCTTTTGATGTATTGGCATCCCACCTGTAGCTTAATAAGTTACTCACTGGCCTTCAGCACATATGTTGAAATCTGAAATTCCTTACAGGAATTCACTGGCCGAAAATGTCTAAGTCAAGTTACAGCATCCCACCTGTAACTTATTTGAGAGGACTCCTATATGCTGTCTGTGGACAGTTGAGTTTAATGCTAATTTTGCATAATTAATAACTGCAATGCACATCAGTGTGTTGTGCTGTGTCCCCTGAGTTGTGTACAGTAGGTTTGACCACATAAAAGCACTGTAGTTATGAAATATGACCTTATAATGTAATGTCCACAGACAGCATATAGGGGCTCTGTCGAATAAGTTACAGGCGGGACTTTAACCAAAACATCCCACCTGTAACTTATTTGACAGGAGTCCTATATGCTGTCTGTGGACGGTTGAGTTTTATGCTAATATTGCATAATTAATAACTGCAATGTACATCAGTGTGCTGTGGTGTGTCCCCTGAGTGGTGTACAGTAGGTTTGACCACATATAACCACTGCATTTATGAAATATGACCATTTAATGTAATGTCCACAGGCAGCCTAGAGGCCGCGTCGAATAAGTTACAGGCGGGACTTGACCAACTGCATCCTTCCTGTGACTTATCTGAGAGGGGCGGGGGAAAAGCAATTTTAGGGCCATTTTTTCCCCGTTGCGGGGCCCCTGGAGGGTCTCGGGAGACGGGACCACCGTCCCACGCCTCAGGGGGAGAGGCCGCATCGAACCATAGGCGTCGTTTGGGGGCCAAAAAATTATTAGGGGGCGCCGCGCAGCGCTTAGGGACTCCTGTCCACAAAGTCCCTTTTATGCTATAGATTGGCACCAGGTTCCCGAATTAAGCATTAGGACAAATAGGCAGTCTGTGGATTTTGGCCAGTTCATTTAAGCTGCCATATGGCGCTTTAGGTGTACGAACGGATGAAAAGGCACCATTCCGGATCCTACGTTCAACTTATATGAATGGTTTTCCCTAATTTTTCGCAAATTGAACCCAGCGGGCACATAGGCTCCTAGGTGGCCACCACTAGGGGGCCAGGTTCCCTAAGTCATGTCTACGAAGTGCCTAAAGTGGCACCTAAGTGCCTACTCTTCACCGTAGTCTTCCTCTCGTCCCACGGACAGCCTATTCGTCCACCTAAGTGCCTATTTTTCATCAATATGTCCACAAAGTGTCTAAAGAGCCACCTAAGTGCCTACTCTTCACCGTAGTCTTCCTCTCGTCCCACGGACAGCCTATTCGTCCACCTAAGTGCCTATTTTTCATCAATATGTCCACAAAGTGTCTAAAGAGCCACCTAAGTGCCTACTCTTCACCGTAGTCTTCCTCTCGTCCCACGGACAGCCTATTCGTCCACCTAAGTGCCTATTTTTCATCAATATGTCCACAAAGTGTCTAAAGAGCCACCTAAGTGCCTACTCTTCACTGTATTCTTCCTCTCGTCCCACGGACAGCCTATTCGTCCAGCTAAGTGCCTATTTTTCACCAATATGTCCACGAAGTGTCTAAAGTGCCACCTAAGTGCTTACTCTTCACCGTAGTCTTCCTCTCGTCCCACGGACAGCCTATTCGTCCACCTAAGTGCCTATTTTTCATCAATATGTCCAAAAAGTGCCACCTAACTGCCTAGATAACCCAAACCCATTTGGGACTTTGACCGGGGTGGGTATCTGAAAAACCAAGCCAAACTGGCCCAAATTGGCATCCCACCTGTAGCTTAATAAGTTACTCACTGTCCTCCCTAAAAATCACACGTATTTCCCCTAAAACTCACATCCCACCTGTAACTTATTTGACAGGAGTCCTATATGCTGTCTGTGGACGGTTGAGTTTTATGCTAATATTGCATAAATAATAACTGCAATGTACATCAGTGTGCTGTGGTGTGTCCCCTGAGTGGTGTACAGTAGGTTTCACCTCATAAAAGCACTGTATTTATGAAATATGACCTTTTGATGTATTGGCATCCCACCTGTAACTTAATAAGTTACTCACTGGCCTTCAGCACATATGTTGAAATCCGAAATTCCTTACAGGAATTCACTGGCCGAAAATGTCTAAGTCAAGTTACAGCATCCCACCTGTAACTTATTTGACAAGACTCCTATATGCTGTCTGTGGATGGTTGAGTTTTATGCTAATTTTGCATAATTAATAACTGTAATGTACATCAGTGGGTGGGTCTGTGTCCCCTGAGTGGTGTACAGTAGGTTTGACCAGATAAAAGCACTGTATTTATGAAAAATGACCTTTTAATGTAATGTCCACAGACAGCATATAGGGGCTCTGTCAAATAAGTCACAGGAGGGCTCCAAACTTTGAACGGCTTTAACTTTGGAACCCGTGGGCCTAGCGACACCAAACTCGGGTCAAAGTAAGGTCCCGAGGGGCCCTCTCCAACGGCCCCTAGCCCGAGCTTCTAGCGCCCCCACGGTCCGAGATACGGGGCCCAACAGGAAAGGGTGCACTTCAGAAGGAAGGGTCCCAGAGGCTCGGGACCCTGGGGTCTGAGAGGGCCCCTAGGGGCCTCTCACCACCCCAAAGGACGATCCGCTGGGACTAGTCCTTTCCGAGATATCGACCGTTTTGTCCAAAAGTCCCTTATGTATAACCGGGTGTATCTTGGGAGTTAAGCCGAGTTGGAGCTCCAAACTCCGGGCACGAGGGGGGCCCATAGGGCCCCTTCTGACCCCACCGTCGCCAGCTCCTGGGACCTTCCGTTTCCGAGATACGGCCACTTCCTGTCCAGCTTTGACTGGGTGTATCTTGAAAAGCAAGCCGACTTGAAGCTCCAAACTCTGGGTATGGGGAGGTACCCTTGGGGCCCCCATGACCCCAGAGTATGGAGCTCCAAGTCGGCTTCGTTCCTTAGATATGGCAACTTCCTGTGGAATTTTGACTGGGCATAACTCCAAAACCAAGCCGAATTAGAGCTCCATACTCTGGGCATGGGGAGGTACCCATGGGCCCCCAATTTCCCCAGAGTATGGAGCCCCAAGTCGGCTTAGTTCCTGAGATATGGCAACTTCCTGTGGAAGTTTGACCGGGCATAACTCCAAAACCAAGCCGAATTAGAGCTCCATACGCAGGGCATGGGTAGGTACCCATGGGCCCCCCATGACCCCAGAGTATGGAGCCCCAAGTCGGCTTAGTTCCTGAGATATGGCAACTTCCTGTGGAAGTTTGACCGGGCATAACTCCAAAACCAAGCCGAATTAGAGCTCCATACGCAGGGCATGGGTAGGTACCCATGGGCCCCCCATGACCCCAGAGTAGGGAGCCCCAAGTCGGCTTAGTTCTCGAGAAACATCCGTTCAAAGTCAGCATCCCACCTGTAGCTTAATAAGTTACTCACTGGCCTTCAGCACATATGTTGAAATCCGAAATTCCTTACAGGAATTCACTGGCCGAAAATGTCTAAGTCAAGTTACAGCATCCCACCTGTAACTTATTTGACAGGACTCCTATATGCTGTCTGTGGACGGTTGAGTTTTATGCAAATTATGCATAATTAATAACTGTAATGTACATCAGTGTGTTGTGGTGTGTCCCCTGAGTGGTGTACGGTAGGTTTCACCTCTTAAAAGCACTGTATTTATGAAATATGACCTTTTGATGTATTGGCATCCCACCTGTAGCTTAATAAGTTACTCACTGGCCTTCAGCACATATGTTGAAATCCGAAATTCCTAACAGGAATTCACTGGCCGAAAATGTCTGTCAAGTTACAGCATCCCACCTGTAACTTATTTGAGAGGACTCCTATATGCTGTCTGTGGACAGTTGAATTTTATGCTAATTTTGCATAATTAATAACTGTAATGTACATCAGTGTGTTGTGGTGTGTCCCCTGAGTGGTGTACAGTAGGTTTCACCTCTTAAAAGCACTGTATTTATGAAATATGACCTTTTGATGTATTGGCATCCCACCTGTAGCTTAATAAGTTACTCACTGGCCTTCAGCACATATGTTGAAATCTGAAATTCCTTACAGGAATTCACTGGCCGAAAATGTCTAAGTCAAGTTACAGCATCCCACCTGTAACTTATTTGAGAGGACTCCTATATGCTGTCTGTGGACAGTTGAGTTTAATGCTAATTTTGCATAATTAATAACTGCAATGCACATCAGTGTGTTGTGCTGTGTCCCCTGAGTTGTGTACAGTAGGTTTGACCACATAAAAGCACTGTAGTTATGAAATATGACCTTATAATGTAATGTCCACAGACAGCATATAGGGGCTCTGTCGAATAAGTTACAGGCGGGACTTTAACCAAAACATCCCACCTGTAACTTATTTGACAGGAGTCCTATATGCTGTCTGTGGACGGTTGAGTTTTATGCTAATATTGCATAATTAATAACTGCAATGTACATCAGTGTGCTGTGGTGTGTCCCCTGAGTGGTGTACAGTAGGTTTGACCACATATAACCACTGCATTTATGAAATATGACCATTTAATGTAATGTCCACAGGCAGCCTAGAGGCCGCGTCGAATAAGTTACAGGCGGGACTTGACCAACTGCATCCTTCCTGTGACTTATCTGAGAGGGGCGGGGGAAAAGCAATTTTAGGGCCATTTTTTCCCCGTTGCGGGGCCCCTGGAGGGTCTCGGGAGACGGGACCACCGTCCCACGCCTCAGGGGGAGAGGCCGCATCGAACCATAGGCGTCGTTTGGGGGCCAAAAAATTATTAGGGGGCGCCGCGCAGCGCTTAGGGACTCCTGTCCACAAAGTCCCTTTTATGCTATAGATTGGCACCAGGTTCCCGAATTAAGCATTAGGACAAATAGGCAGTCTGTGGATTTTGGCCAGTTCATTTAAGCTGCCATATGGCGCTTTAGGTGTACGAACGGATGAAAAGGCACCATTCCGGATCCTACGTTCAACTTATATGAATGGTTTTCCCTAATTTTTCGCAAATTGAACCCAGCGGGCACATAGGCTCCTAGGTGGCCACCACTAGGGGGCCAGGTTCCCTAAGTCATGTCTACGAAGTGCCTAAAGTGGCACCTAAGTGCCTACTCTTCACCGTAGTCTTCCTCTCGTCCCACGGACAGCCTATTCGTCCACCTAAGTGCCTATTTTTCATCAATATGTCCACAAAGTGTCTAAAGAGCCACCTAAGTGCCTACTCTTCACCGTAGTCTTCCTCTCGTCCCACGGACAGCCTATTCGTCCACCTAAGTGCCTATTTTTCATCAATATGTCCACAAAGTGTCTAAAGAGCCACCTAAGTGCCTACTCTTCACCGTAGTCTTCCTCTCGTCCCACGGACAGCCTATTCGTCCACCTAAGTGCCTATTTTTCATCAATATGTCCACAAAGTGTCTAAAGAGCCACCTAAGTGCCTACTCTTCACCGTAGTCTTCCTCTCGTCCCACGGACAGCCTATTCGTCCACCTAAGTGCCTATTTTTCATCAATATGTCCACAAAGTGTCTAAAGAGCCACCTAAGTGCCTACTCTTCACCGTAGTCTTCCTCTCGTCCCACGGACAGCCTATTCGTCCACCTAAGTGCCTATTTTTCATCAATATGTCCAAAAAGTGCCACCTAACTGCCTAGATAACCCAAACCCATATGGGACTTTGACCGGGTGGTATCTAGGGACCCGTCCTCCTAGTATGTTGCAGTGGGACCCCTAGGCTACCAGCATGTAAAGTTTGGGGCCCCTCGGACCCGTTTTCGTGCTTAATTGGCCCAATTGTCCACGATCAGCCTACATAAAATAGGTTGCAGGACGGACGTCTGGAAAGCAGGGGTCAAAAGGTCGCAGGGGCTCCAAATTTGGCACGGTGGTAGTCCAGGGGCCCCCGGGTCAGGATCCGAGACATCAGGGTCCTAGGTGGGCCCCGAGTGTTTTTCTTAACCCTAATCCTAATTTTCACTGGGCCCCTTGGAGAGGGTCTCTCTGTCTATGAGCGCAAGAGGCCTTTGTGAGAGAGTTTGACAAAGGGAGTCGGAAAAATGTCCCTGCGCTCTAGGGACCCGTCCTCCTAGTATGTTGCAGTGGGGCCCCTAGGCTACCAGCATGCGAAGTTTGGGCCCCCTTTGACCCTCGGGGGCCGAACAGTAGCAGAGGACACGTGCAACTTATTGCATGCGTTTTCATAGGTGGTTCGTGGACAGCGGACCAAAAGGGTCCGTTTGGCAGGGGTCAAAAGGTCGCAGGGGCTCCAAATTTGACAGGGTGGTAGTCCAGGGGCCCCTGGGTCAGGATCCCAGGTTTCAGGGTCCTAGGTGGGTGTTAAAATTTTCCCTGCACTCTAGAGACCCGTCCTCCTGATATGTGGCAGTGGGGCCCCTAGGCTACCAGCATGCAAAGTTTGGGGCCCCTCGGACCCGTTTTCGTGCTTAATTGGCCCAATTGTCCACGATCAGCCTACATAAAATAGGTTGCAGGACGGACGTTTGGAAAGCAGGGGTCAAAAGGTCGCAGGGGCTCCAAATTTGGCACGGTGGTAGTCCAGGGGCCCCCGGGTCAGGATCCGAGACATCAGGGTCCTAGGTGGGCCCCGAGTGTTTTTCTTAACCCTAACCCTAATTTTCACTGGGCCCCTTGGAGAGGGTCTCTCTGTCTATGAGCGCAAGAGGCCTTTGTGAGAGAGTTTGACAAAGGGAGTCGAAAAAATTTCCCTGCGCCCTAGGGACCCGTCCTCCTAGTATGTTGCAGTGGGGCCCCTAGGCTACCAGCATGCGAAGTTTGGGGCCCCTCGGACCCTCGGGGGCCGAACAGTAGCAGAGGACACGTGCAACTTATTGCATGCGTTTTCATAGGTGGTTCGTGGACAGCGGACCAAAAGGGTCCGTTTGGCAGGGGTCAAAAGGTCGAAGGGGCTCCAAATTTGACAGGGTGGTAGTCCAGGGGCCCCTGGGTCAGGATCCCAGGTTTCAGGGTCCTAGGTGGGTGTTAAAATTTTCCCTGCACTCTAGAGACCCGTCCTCCTGATATGTGGCAGTGGGGCCCCTAGGCTACCAGCATGCAAAGTTTGGGGCCCCTCGGACCCGTTTTCGTGCTTAATTGGCCCAATTGTCCACGATCAGCCTACATAAAATAGGTTGCAGGACGGACGTTTGGAAAGCAGGGGTCAAAAGGTCGCAGGGGCTCCAAATTTGGCACGGTGGTAGTCCAGGGGCCCCCGGGTCAGGATCCGAGACATCAGGGTCCTAGGTGGGCCCCGAGTGTTTTTCTTAACCCTAACCCTAATTTTCACTGGGCCCCTTGGAGAGGGTCTCTCTGTCTATGAGCGCAAGAGGCCTTTGTGAGAGAGTTTGACAAAGGGAGTCGAAAAAATTTCCCTGCGCCCTAGGGACCCGTCCTCCTAGTATGTTGCAGTGGGGCCCCTAGGCTACCAGCATGCGAAGTTTGGGGCCCCTCGGACCCTCGGGGGCCGAACAGTAGCAGAGGACACGTGCAACTTATTGCATGCGTTTTCATAGGTGGTTCGTGGACAGCGGACCAAAAGGGTCCGTTTGGCAGGGGTCAAAAGGTCGAAGGGGCTCCAAATTTGACAGGGTGGTAGTCCAGGGGCCCCTGGGTCAGGATCCCAGGTTTCAGGGTCCTAGGTGGGTGTTAAAATTTTCCCTGCACTCTAGAGACCCGTCCTCCTGATATGTGGCAGTGGGGCCCCTAGGCTACCAGCATGCAAAGTTTGGGGCCCCTCGGACCCGTTTTCGTGCTTAATTGGCCCAATTGTCCACGATCAGCCTACATAAAATAGGTTGCAGGACGGACGTTTGGAAAGCAGGGGTCAAAAGGTCGCAGGGGCTCCAAATTTGGCACGGTGGTAGTCCAGGGGCCCCCGGGTCAGGATCCGAGACATCAGGGTCCTAGGTGGGCCCCGAGTGTTTTTCTTAACCCTAACCCTAATTTTCACTGGGCCCCTTGGAGAGGGTCTCTCTGTCTATGAGCGCAAGAGGCCTTTGTGAGAGAGTTTGACAAAGGGAGTCGAAAAAATTTCCCTGCGCCCTAGGGACCCGTCCTCCTAGTATGTTGCAGTGGGGCCCCTAGGCTACCAGCATGCGAAGTTTGGGGCCCCTCGGACCCTCGGGGGCCGAACAGTAGCAGAGGACACGTGCAACTTATTGCATGCGTTTTCATAGGTGGTTCGTGGACAGCGGACCAAAAGGGTCCGTTTGGCAGGGGTCAAAAGGTCGCAGGGGCTCCAAATTTGACAGGGTGGTAGTCCAGGGGCCCCTGGGTCAGGATCCCAGGTTTCAGGGTCCTAGGTGGGTGTTAAAATTTTCCCTGCACTCTAGAGACCCGTCCTCCTGATATGTGGCAGTGGGGCCCCTAGGCTACCAGCATGCAAAGTTTGGGGCCCCTCGGACCCGTTTTCGTGCTTAATTGGCCCAATTGTCCACGATCAGCCTACATAAAATAGGTTGCAGGACGGACGTTTGGAAAGCAGGGGTCAAAAGGTCGCAGGGGCTCCAAATTTGGCACGGTGGTAGTCCAGGGGCCCCCGGGTCAGGATCCGAGACATCAGGGTCCTAGGTGGGCCCCGAGTGTTTTTCTTAACCCTAACCCTAATTTTCACTGGGCCCCTTGGAGAGGGTCTCTCTGTCTATGAGCGCAAGAGGCCTTTGTGAGAGAGTTTGACAAAGGGAGTTGAAAAAATTTCCCTGCGCCCTAGGGACCCGTCCTCCTAGTATGTTGCAGTGGGGCCCCTAGGCTACCAGCATGCGAAGTTTGGGGCCCCTCGGACCCTCGGGGGCCGAACAGTAGCAGAGGACACGTGCAACTTATTGCATGCGTTTTCATAGGTGGTTCGTGGACAGCGGACCAAAAGGGTCCGTTTGGCAGGGGTCAAAAGGTCGCAGGGGCTCCAAATTTGACAGGGTGGTAGTCCAGGGGCCCCTGGGTCAGGATCCCAGGTTTCAGGGTCCTAGGTGGGTGTTAAAATTTTCCCTGCACTCTAGAGACCCGTCCTCCTGATATGTGGCAGTGGGGCCCCTAGGCTACCAGCATGCAAAGTTTGGGGCCCCTCGGACCCGTTTTCGTGCTTAATTGGCCCAATTGTCCACGATCAGCCTACATAAAATAGGTTGCAGGACGGACGTTTGGAAAGCAGGGGTCAAAAGGTCGC
>NC_138723.1:652816-660316 GCF_965113295.1 Leuciscus leuciscus | reverse complement strand
CATTTTTCCGGACTCTGTCCGTTTTTTTCGGAGGTGGACTTTTTTTCCCTCCAGGACGCCTTTCTGCCCTCTCACTTTGTCCGAGCGGAGCGTTTGTCCCCTCCTCGACAAAACCCCCAAGGTCCGTTTTAGGACCGTCTTTGCTCCGACGGGAGCTCCGTCACGGCAGACGGATTCGATCGTGCCCGACACCGAGGCGCTCTCCCTGGTCGCCAGCCAGGGAGCCGCGCGTCTGTGGGAATCTGTTTGGACCGCCTCGTTTCGGACTCTGTCCGTTTTTTTCGGAGGTGGCCTTTCCTCCGAGGCGCCTTCGACGCCGCTCACCTCACCCCAGATAAGGCATCCTCCCCAGGATGTAGGTAACCCCGAACCGCACTTTCTCCAGGGGTGTGTCTCAAGCCCCTGGAGTCGTTTCGCCATTTACCCAGACCGACCGTTCGACAAGCATATGGTTGATTTACCTCGGGGATCGACCGAGGAGCCCCGGACGGACGAGCGAACCGCCACGCGCCGGCTTCCTACACACGGGTCTCGCTCCGCTCGGGCCTGGGCTCGAGACGGCACGGCCGCTCATAGGGGCGCGTGAGGAACCCCTCCGCCGAGGGGGGGGGAGGCCTCTGGATCGAGGCCGTAACCGGGAAGGGTGCTTTCGAAGCGAGGGAGGCGCAGGGCGAAGTTCGGCTCCGAGACGTGCTGGCGGGGTGGGGGCCCCCAAGGCAGCCCCACCAACCGTTCCAAGCCTCCCGACGCACACCGCGGCCGCCCCTGCTGCGGACATCCGTTTCAGACGGGCCAGCTGAGTCTCCCGAGGTCGACGCGGCCTGCTTTCCCCGGAGGGAGGCCGCGTCTAGAGTCGACGCGCAAATCGGGGAGGAGCAAGCTGCCCATAGCGGTCTCTCGACCGGGCAGTGGCCGTCCCCAGGCGCGTCCAAAGTTCCAATCGACCAGGCAACCCCTGAGTGACGGGCCCGGAGGAGGGGGTGCGCTCCTCCGTGCCCCGCAGGCAACCCGGGGGCGCCTGTTTTCCGTTACCTTCTTCCTGGGGATCCGAGTTTTAACCGGATGACGGGGGGTGGGGGGGGTGGGGGTATGCGTTTACTGGAAGTCTCTTTTGCCACTCTCTCTGGGCTGAGTCAGGCCCATCGTTTTCCCCAACCGTTGGACCGACCACCACGGTTCTCTGGTCTGGATTTTGTACCCACTCTGAGTGCCTCCAACTGCTCTTCCCCTCCTCCATACAGGCCCGAAGGTCCGTTTTAGGACCGACTTGGCTCCAGGCGGAGCTCCGGTAGGCACGCGCCGAACTGTCTGTGACCGGGACCGAGGCACCCTCCCTGGGCTGGCCAGGGTAGGGCTGAGAGCATGGAGCTCTGAACCCACCTCACATTTATGGACTTTGTCATTTCTTTGAATTTGACCCCCAGAGTCAATTGGGTGGGTCATTTGAGCTTGATTCGTTTCCCAGGAAGGCTGCCTCCTGCCTGGGACGCACTTTTCAGAAAACCAGCCTGTCATTTCCTGGAGGTTTCGTACTTCCAGAGATCCACCACGGGTGGAGATTGAACTCTCTACTCTCCCCAGCCAGAGTGCCCTTTGGCTGGGCCGGCTTTCTCCTGGAGGCCCTCTCCCCTCCAGGACTTCCAGAGCTCCACCGCGCGCGCACGGTGTAAACTGGACTTTATACCCGACCAGGGCAACTCTTAGTGGGACTCACGACGGTCTGATGAGGGCGGGCGGGTGTGTGCCTCCAACTGCTCTTCCCCTCCTCCATACAGGCCCGAAGGTCCGTTTTAGGACCGACTTGGCTCCAGGCGGAGCTCCGGTAGGCACGCGCCGAACTGTCTGTGACCGGGACCGAGGCACCCTCCCTGGGCTGGCCAGGGTAGGGCTGAGAGCATGGAGCTCTGAACCCACCTCACATTTATGGACTTTGTCATTTCTTTGAATTTGACCCCCAGAGTCAATTGGGTGGGTCATTTGAGCTTGATTCGTTTCCCAGGAAGGCTGCCTCCTGCCTGGGACGCACTTTTCAGAAAACCAGCCTGTCATTTCCTGGAGGTTTCGTACTTCCAGAGATCAACCACGGGTGGAGATTGAACTCTCTACTCTCCCCAGCCAGAGTGCCCTTTGGCTGGGCCGGCTTTCTCCTGGAGGCCCTCTCCCCTCCAGGACTTCCAGAGCTCCACCGCGCGCGCACGGTGTAAACTGGACTTTATACCCGACCAGGGCAACTCTTAGTGGGACTCACGACGGTCTGATGAGGGCGGGCGGGTGTGTGCCTCCAACTGCTCTTCCCCTCCTCCATACAGGCCCGAAGGTCCGTTTTAGGACCGACTTGGCTCCAGGCGGAGCTCCGGTAGGCACGCGCCGAACTGTCTGTGACCGGGACCGAGGCACCCTCCCCGGGCTGGCCAGGGTAGGGCTGAGAGCATGGAGCTCTGAACCCACCTCACATTTATGGACTTTGTCATTTCTTCGAATTTGACCCCCAGAGTCAATTGGGTGGGTCATTTGAGCTTGATTCGTTTCCCAGGGAGGCTGCAACCTGCCTGGGACGCACTTTTCAGAAAACCAGCCTGTCATTTCCTGGAGGTTTCGTACTTCCAGAGATCCACCACGGGTGGAGATTGAACTCTCTACTCTCCCCAGCCAGAGTGCCCCCTGGCTGGGCCAGCTTTCTCCTGGAGGCCCTCTCCCCTCCAGGACTTCCAGAGCTCCACCGCGCGCGCACGGTGTAAACTGGACTTTATACCCGACCAGGGGCAACTCTTAGTGGGACTCGCGACGGTCTGATGAGGGGGCGGGCGGGTGTGTGCCTCCAACTGCTCTTCCCCTCCTCCATACATGCCCGAAGGTCCGTTTTAGGACCGTCTTCGCACCAGGCGGAGCACCAGGGGTGGCGGGCAAATCTGACTCTGACCCAGGACGGGCCACCCTCCCTGGGACGGCCAGGGAGCTCCGAGAGCATGGAGCTTTGAACCCACTGCAAATTTTGGGACTCTGTCATTTTTTGAGAGCTCGGCACCAGAGTCCCTCTCTCCATGGGCTTTCGGGCTTTATTCGTGCCCAGGAAGGCCGCTCCACCCTCCTCCATACATGCCCGAAGGTCCGTTTTAGGACCGTCTTCGCTCCAGGCGGAGCTCCGGGGTGGCGGGCAAATCTGACTCTGACCCAGGACGGGCCACCCTCCCTGGGACGGCCAGGGAGCTCCGAGAGCATGGAGCTTTGAACCCACTGCAAATTTTGGGACTCTGTCATTTTTTGAGAGCTCGGCACCAGAGTCCCTCTCTCCATGGGCTTTCGGGCTTTATTCGTGCCCAGGAAGGCCGCTCCACCCTCCTCCATACATGCCCGAAGGTCCGTTTTAGGACCGTCTTCGCTCCAGGCGGAGCTCCGGGGTGGCGGGCAAATCTGACTCTGACCCAGGACGGGCCACCCTCCCTGGGCCGGCCAGGGAGCTCCGAGAGCATGGAGCTTTGAACCCACTGCAAATTTTGGGACTCTGTCATTTTTTGAAAGCTTGGCACCAGAGTCCCTCTCTCCATGGGCTTTCGGGCTTTATTCGTGCCCAGGAAGGCCGCTCCACCCTCCTCCATACATGCCCGAAGGTCCGTTTTAGGACCGTCTTCGCTCCAGGCGGAGCTCCGGGGTGGCGGGCAAATCTGACTCTGACCCAGGACGGGCCACCCTCCCTGGGCCGGCCAGGGAGCTCCGAGAGCATGGAGCTTTGAACCCACTGCAAATTTTGGGACTCTGTCATTTTTTGAGAGCTCGGCACCAGAGTCCCTCTCTCCATGGGCTTTCGGGCTTTATTCGTGCCCAGGAAGGCCGCTCCACCCTCCTCCATACATGCCCGAAGGTCCGTTTTAGGACCGTCTTCGCTCCAGGCGGAGCTCCGGGGTGGCGGGCAAATCTGACTCTGACCCAGGACGGGCTACCCTCCCTGGGCCGGCCAGGGAGCTCCGAGAGCATGGAGCTTTGAACCCACTGCAAATTTTGGGACTCTGTCATTTTTTGAAAGCTTGGCACCAGAGTCCCTCTCTCCATGGGCTTTCGGGCTTTATTCGTGCCCAGGAAGGCCGCTCCACCCTCCTCCATACATGCCCGAAGGTCCGTTTTAGGACCGTCTTCGCTCCAGGCGGAGCTCCGGGGTGGCGGGCAAATCTGACTCTGACCCAGGACGGGCCACCCTCCCTGGGCCGGCCAGGGAGCTCCGAGAGCATGGAGCTTTGAACCTACTGCAAATTTTGGGACTCTGTCATTTTTTGAGAGCTCGGCACCAGAGTCCCTCTCTCCATGGGCTTTCGGGCTTTATTCGTGCCCAGGAAGGTCGCTCCACCCTCCTCCATACATGCCCGAAGGTCCGTTTTAGGACCGTCTTCGCTCCAGGCGGAGCTCCGGGGTGGCGGGCAAATCTGACTCTGACCCAGGACGGGCCACCCTCCCTGGGCCGGCCAGGGAGCTCCGAGAGCATGGAGCTTTGAACCCACTGCAAATTTTGGGACTCTGTCATTTTTTGAGAGCTCGGCACCAGAGTCCCTCTCTCCATGGGCTTTCGGGCTTTATTCGTGCCCAGGAAGGCCGCTCCACCCTCCTCCATACATGCCCGAAGGTCCGTTTTAGGACCGTCTTCGCTCCAGGCGGAGCTCCGGGGTGGCGGGCAAATCTGACTCTGACCCAGGACGGGCCACCCTCCCTGGGCCGGCCAGGGAGCTCCGAGAGCATGGAGCTTTGAACCCACTGCAAATTTTGGGACTCTGTCATTTTTTGAAAGCTTGGCACCAGAGTCCCTCTCTCCATGGGCTTTCGGGCTTTATTCGTGCCCAGGAAGGCCGCTCCACCCTCCTCCATACATGCCCGAAGGTCCGTTTTAGGACCGTCTTCGCTCCAGGCGGAGCTCCGGGGTGGCGGGCAAATCTGACTCTGACCCAGGACGGGCCACCCTCCCTGGGCCGGCCAGGGAGCTCCGAGAGCATGGAGCTTTGAACCCACTGCAAATTTTGGGACTCTGTCATTTTTTGAGAGCTCGGCACCAGAGTCCCTCTCTCCATGGGCTTTCGGGCTTTATTCGTGCCCAGGAAGGTCGCTCCACCCTCCTCCATACATGCCCGAAGGTCCGTTTTAGGACCGTCTTCGCTCCAGGCGGAGCTCCGGGGTGGCGGGCAAATCTGACTCTGACCCAGGACGGGCCACCCTCCCTGGGCCGGCCAGGGAGGTCCGAGAGCATGGAGCTTTGAACCCACTGCAAATTTTTGGACTCTGTCATTTTTTGAAAGCTTGGCACCAGAGTCCCTCTCTCCATGGGCTTTCGGGCTTTATTCGTGCCCAGGAAGGTCGCTCCACTCTCCTCCATACATGCCCGAAGGTCCGTTTTAGGACCGTCTTCGCTCCAGGCGGAGCTCCGGGGTGGCGGGCAAATCTGACTCTGACCCAGGACGGGCCACCCTCCCTGGGCCGGCCAGGGAGGTCCGAGAGCATGGAGCTTTGAACCCACTGCAAATTTTTGGACTTTGTGCAATTTTTGAGAGCTTGACACCAGAGTCCCTTTCTCCATGGGCTTTGGGCTTTATTCGTGCCCAGGAGAGGTGCGCCATGCCTGGGATGCACTTTTCAGAAAAATCCACCCCCTCTTTTTTTCCTGGAGGTTTCATGCTTTTCAGAGCTCCACCACGGCGGAGATTGAACTCACTGCCCAGCCAGAGTGCACCCCACCCTGGCTTGGGTCACTGCCTTGAAGGCCCCTTGAGATTTGAACCCACTGCAAATTTTTGGGCTTTGTGCAATTTTTGAGAGCTTGACACCAGAGTCCCTTTCTCCATGGGCTTTGGGCTTTATTCGTGCCCAGGAGAGGTGTGCCATGCCTGGGATGCACTTTTCAGAAAAATCCACCCCCTCTTTTTTCCTGGAGGTTTCATGCTTTTCAGAGCTCCACCACGGCGGAGATTGAACTCACTGCCCAGCCAGAGTGCACCCCACCCTGGCTTGGGTCACTGCCTTGAAGGCCCCTTGAGATTTGAACCCACTGCAAATTTTTGGACTTTGTGCAATTTTTGAGAGCTTGACACCAGAGTCCCTTTCTCCATGGGCTTTGGGCTTTATTCGTGCCCAGGAGAGGTGCGCCATGCCTGGGATGCACTTTTCAGAAATATACCGGACTTGAAGTTTGAACTTTGACCGGATGTCACTCGAGACAAAACAAAAAAACAAAAAAATAAGCCGAGTCGGGGCTCCGTACTCTGGGCCTGTGTGCCCAGAGTATGGAGCCCCGACTCGGATTGGTTCCAGAGATATACCGGCTTGAAGTTTGAACTTTGACCGGATGTCACTCGAGACAAAAAACAAAAAAAAATAAAAAAAATAAGCCGAGTCGGGGCTCCGTACTCTGGGCCTGTGCGCCCAGAGTATGGAGCCCCGACTCGGATTGGTTCCAGAGATATACCGGCTTGAAGTTTGAACTTTGACCGGATGTCACTCGAGACAAAAAACAAAAAAAAATAAAAAAAATAAGCCGAGTCGGGGCTCCGTACTCTGGGCCTGTGCGCCCAGAGTATGGAGCCCCGACTCGGATTGGTTCCAGAGATATACCGGCTTGAAGTTTGAACTTTGACCGGATGTCACTCGAGACAAAAAACAAAAAAAAATAAAAAAAATAAGCCGAGTCGGGGCTCCGTACTCTGGGCCTGTGCGCCCAGAGTATGGAGCCCCGACTCGGATTGGTTCCAGAGATATACCGGCTTGAAGTGCCGTACTAGGGGACCCCCGTGTGCCCAGAGCATGGAGCCCCAACTCGGCTTCATCACTGAGAAGAGGCCCCGGTTCAAGCTCCTCATACACTCTACACTCTACCTTAAGAGAGTCATAGTTACTCCCGCCGTTTACCCGATTCGTGGAACCAGGATTTTGGGCGTGGGGGTGCACCACGGCCCACCACCCTACCCGCGTCAGGGAACCGGTGGACCCCCTGGATCTTTCCAGGGACCCACACTGACCCCCACCTTGGTCCGCCCTCTGCCCAGACCCGGAGAACCAGAGACCCGGGCAGGTACCCCCACCTAGGTCCACCCTCTGCCCGCCTCGGAGAACCAGAGCCCCGGGCAGGTACCCCCACCTAGGTCCACCCTCTGCCCGCCTCGGAGAACCAGAGCCCCGGGCAGGTACCCCCACCTAGGTCCACCCTCTGCCCGACTCGGAGAACCAGAGACCCGGGCAGGTACCCCCACCTTGGTCCACCCCTCTGCCCAGACCCGGAGAACCAGAGCCCCGGGCAGGTACCCCCACCTTGGTCCACCCCTCTGCCCGACTCGGAGAACCAGAGACCCGGGCAGGTATCCCCACCTTGGTCCACCCTCTGCCCCGACTCGGAGAACCAGAGACCCGGGCAGGTACCCCCACCTTGGTCCACCCCTCTGCCCCGACTCGGAGAACCAGAGACCCGGGCAGGTACCCCCACCTTGGTCCACCCCTCTGCCCGACTCGGAGAACCAGAGACCCGGGCAGGTA
>NC_138723.1:640316-645316 GCF_965113295.1 Leuciscus leuciscus | reverse complement strand
GATCAAAGGAACCATAACTGATTTAATGAGCCATTCGCAGTTTCACTGTACCGACCGTGTGCACTTAGACCTGCATGGCTTAATCTTTGAGACAAGCATATGCTACTGGCAGGATCAACCAGGTAAGCGCCCTTTGGAAGGAGAACCGCGACGACGCTGGCTTCCTACACACGGGTCTCGCTCCGCTCGGGGCCCCCGGGGGGGCTCGAAGACGGCGCGGCCGCTCATAGGTGCGCGTGCGGAACCCTCCTCCGCGGGGGGCAGAGGGGGTGGGTGGCCGCTGGGTCGAGGCCGTAACCGGGAAGGGTGCTTTTCAGGCGGGGAGGCGCGGGGCGAAGGTCGGCTCGAAGACCGGAGAGAGGGTGTTCCCAACCGGTCCGAACCTTCCCACGCGCCCACGTCCTCCGCCACCGTGGCGGACATTCGTTCCAGACGGGCCGTCTGAGTCTCCCGAGGTCGACGCGGCCTGCTTTCCCCGGAGGGAGGCCGCGTCTAGAGTCGACACGCAAGACGGGGAGGAGCAAGCTGCCCAGAGCGGTCTTTCGACCGGGCAGGGGCCATCCCCAGGCGCGTCCGAAGTTCCAATCGACCAGGCAACCCCCACCGAGTGACGGGCCCCGGAGGAGGGGGTGCGCTCCTCCGGGCCCCGCAGGCAACCCGGAGGCGCCTGTTCTTACGGGAAGTCCGTTACCTTGTCCGAGCGGGGCGGTTGTCCCCTTCTCGACAAAACCCCGAAGGTCCGTTTTAGGACCGTCTTTGCTCCGACGGGAGCTCCGTCGCACGGACCGATTCGACCGCGCCCGAGTCTGAGGCGCCCTCCCTGGGTGTCGGCCAGGGAGGCGGGTCCCCGTGGGGATCTCGTTTGACCGCATTTTTCCGGACTCTGTCCGTTTTTTTCGGAGGTGGACTTTTTTTCCCTCCAGGACGCCTTTCTGCCCTCTCACTTTGTCCGAGCGGAGCGTTTGTCCCCTCCTCGACAAAACCCCCAAGGTCCGTTTTAGGACCGTCTTTGCTCCGACGGGAGCTCCGTCACGGCAGACGGATTCGATCGTGCCCGACACCGAGGCGCTCTCCCTGGTCGCCAGCCAGGGAGCCGCGCGTCTGTGGGAATCTGTTTGGACCGCCTCGTTTCGGACTCTGTCCGTTTTTTTCGGAGGTGGCCTTTCCTCCGAGGCGCCTTCGACGCCGCTCACCTCACCCCAGATAAGGCATCCTCCCCAGGATGTAGGTAACCCCGAACCGCACTTTCTCCAGGGGTGTGTCTCAAGCCCCTGGAGTCGTTTCGCCATTTACCCAGACCGACCGTTCGACAAGCATATGGTTGATTTACCTCGGGGATCGACCGAGGAGCCCCGGACGGACGAGCGAACCGCCACGCGCCGGCTTCCTACACACGGGTCTCGCTCCGCTCGGGCCTGGGCTCGAGACGGCACGGCCGCTCATAGGGGCGCGTGAGGAACCCCTCCGCCGAGGGGGGGGGAGGCCTCTGGATCGAGGCCGTAACCGGGAAGGGTGCTTTCGAAGCGAGGGAGGCGCAGGGCGAAGTTCGGCTCCGAGACGTGCTGGCGGGGTGGGGGCCCCCAAGGCAGCCCCACCAACCGTTCCAAGCCTCCCGACGCACACCGCGGCCGCCCCTGCTGCGGACATCCGTTTCAGACGGGCCAGCTGAGTCTCCCGAGGTCGACGCGGCCTGCTTTCCCCGGAGGGAGGCCGCGTCTAGAGTCGACGCGCAAATCGGGGAGGAGCAAGCTGCCCATAGCGGTCTCTCGACCGGGCAGTGGCCGTCCCCAGGCGCGTCCAAAGTTCCAATCGACCAGGCAACCCCTGAGTGACGGGCCCGGAGGAGGGGGTGCGCTCCTCCGTGCCCCGCAGGCAACCCGGGGGCGCCTGTTTTCCGTTACCTTCTTCCTGGGGATCCGAGTTTTAACCGGATGACGGGGGGTGGGGGGGGTGGGGGTATGCGTTTACTGGAAGTCTCTTTTGCCACTCTCTCTGGGCTGAGTCAGGCCCATCGTTTTCCCCAACCGTTGGACCGACCACCACGGTTCTCTGGTCTGGATTTTGTACCCACTCTGAGTGCCTCCAACTGCTCTTCCCCTCCTCCATACAGGCCCGAAGGTCCGTTTTAGGACCGACTTGGCTCCAGGCGGAGCTCCGGTAGGCACGCGCCGAACTGTCTGTGACCGGGACCGAGGCACCCTCCCTGGGCTGGCCAGGGTAGGGCTGAGAGCATGGAGCTCTGAACCCACCTCACATTTATGGACTTTGTCATTTCTTTGAATTTGACCCCCAGAGTCAATTGGGTGGGTCATTTGAGCTTGATTCGTTTCCCAGGAAGGCTGCCTCCTGCCTGGGACGCACTTTTCAGAAAACCAGCCTGTCATTTCCTGGAGGTTTCGTACTTCCAGAGATCCACCACGGGTGGAGATTGAACTCTCTACTCTCCCCAGCCAGAGTGCCCTTTGGCTGGGCCGGCTTTCTCCTGGAGGCCCTCTCCCCTCCAGGACTTCCAGAGCTCCACCGCGCGCGCACGGTGTAAACTGGACTTTATACCCGACCAGGGCAACTCTTAGTGGGACTCACGACGGTCTGATGAGGGCGGGCGGGTGTGTGCCTCCAACTGCTCTTCCCCTCCTCCATACAGGCCCGAAGGTCCGTTTTAGGACCGACTTGGCTCCAGGCGGAGCTCCGGTAGGCACGCGCCGAACTGTCTGTGACCGGGACCGAGGCACCCTCCCTGGGCTGGCCAGGGTAGGGCTGAGAGCATGGAGCTCTGAACCCACCTCACATTTATGGACTTTGTCATTTCTTTGAATTTGACCCCCAGAGTCAATTGGGTGGGTCATTTGAGCTTGATTCGTTTCCCAGGAAGGCTGCCTCCTGCCTGGGACGCACTTTTCAGAAAACCAGCCTGTCATTTCCTGGAGGTTTCGTACTTCCAGAGATCAACCACGGGTGGAGATTGAACTCTCTACTCTCCCCAGCCAGAGTGCCCTTTGGCTGGGCCGGCTTTCTCCTGGAGGCCCTCTCCCCTCCAGGACTTCCAGAGCTCCACCGCGCGCGCACGGTGTAAACTGGACTTTATACCCGACCAGGGCAACTCTTAGTGGGACTCACGACGGTCTGATGAGGGCGGGCGGGTGTGTGCCTCCAACTGCTCTTCCCCTCCTCCATACAGGCCCGAAGGTCCGTTTTAGGACCGACTTGGCTCCAGGCGGAGCTCCGGTAGGCACGCGCCGAACTGTCTGTGACCGGGACCGAGGCACCCTCCCCGGGCTGGCCAGGGTAGGGCTGAGAGCATGGAGCTCTGAACCCACCTCACATTTATGGACTTTGTCATTTCTTCGAATTTGACCCCCAGAGTCAATTGGGTGGGTCATTTGAGCTTGATTCGTTTCCCAGGGAGGCTGCAACCTGCCTGGGACGCACTTTTCAGAAAACCAGCCTGTCATTTCCTGGAGGTTTCGTACTTCCAGAGATCCACCACGGGTGGAGATTGAACTCTCTACTCTCCCCAGCCAGAGTGCCCCCTGGCTGGGCCAGCTTTCTCCTGGAGGCCCTCTCCCCTCCAGGACTTCCAGAGCTCCACCGCGCGCGCACGGTGTAAACTGGACTTTATACCCGACCAGGGGCAACTCTTAGTGGGACTCGCGACGGTCTGATGAGGGGGCGGGCGGGTGTGTGCCTCCAACTGCTCTTCCCCTCCTCCATACATGCCCGAAGGTCCGTTTTAGGACCGTCTTCGCACCAGGCGGAGCACCAGGGGTGGCGGGCAAATCTGACTCTGACCCAGGACGGGCCACCCTCCCTGGGACGGCCAGGGAGCTCCGAGAGCATGGAGCTTTGAACCCACTGCAAATTTTGGGACTCTGTCATTTTTTGAGAGCTCGGCACCAGAGTCCCTCTCTCCATGGGCTTTCGGGCTTTATTCGTGCCCAGGAAGGCCGCTCCACCCTCCTCCATACATGCCCGAAGGTCCGTTTTAGGACCGTCTTCGCTCCAGGCGGAGCTCCGGGGTGGCGGGCAAATCTGACTCTGACCCAGGACGGGCCACCCTCCCTGGGACGGCCAGGGAGCTCCGAGAGCATGGAGCTTTGAACCCACTGCAAATTTTGGGACTCTGTCATTTTTTGAAAGCTTGGCACCAGAGTCCCTCTCTCCATGGGCTTTCGGGCTTTATTCGTGCCCAGGAAGGCCGCTCCACCCTCCTCCATACATGCCCGAAGGTCCGTTTTAGGACCGTCTTCGCTCCAGGCGGAGCTCCGGGGTGGCGGGCAAATCTGACTCTGACCCAGGACGGGCCACCCTCCCTGGGCCGGCCAGGGAGCTCCGAGAGCATGGAGCTTTGAACCCACTGCAAATTTTGGGACTCTGTCATTTTTTGAGAGCTCGGCACCAGAGTCCCTCTCTCCATGGGCTTTCGGGCTTTATTCGTGCCCAGGAAGGTCGCTCCACCCTCCTCCATACATGCCCGAAGGTCCGTTTTAGGACCGTCTTCGCTCCAGGCGGAGCTCCGGGGTGGCGGGCAAATCTGACTCTGACCCAGGACGGGCCACCCTCCCTGGGCCGGCCAGGGAGGTCCGAGAGCATGGAGCTTTGAACCCACTGCAAATTTTTGGACTCTGTCATTTTTTGAAAGCTTGGCACCAGAGTCCCTCTCTCCATGGGCTTTCGGGCTTTATTCGTGCCCAGGAAGGTCGCTCCACTCTCCTCCATACATGCCCGAAGGTCCGTTTTAGGACCGTCTTCGCTCCAGGCGGAGCTCCGGGGTGGCGGGCAAATCTGACTCTGACCCAGGACGGGCCACCCTCCCTGGGCCGGCCAGGGAGGTCCGAGAGCATGGAGCTTTGAACCCACTGCAAATTTTTGGACTTTGTGCAATTTTTGAGAGCTTGACACCAGAGTCCCTTTCTCCATGGGCTTTGGGCTTTATTCGTGCCCAGGAGAGGTGCGCCATGCCTGGGATGCACTTTTCAGAAAAATCCACCCCCTCTTTTTTT
>NC_138723.1:625316-630316 GCF_965113295.1 Leuciscus leuciscus | reverse complement strand
CCTCCAGGACGCCTTTCTGCCCTCTCACTTTGTCCGAGCGGAGCGTTTGTCCCCTCCTCGACAAAACCCCCAAGGTCCGTTTTAGGACCGTCTTTGCTCCGACGGGAGCTCCGTCACGGCAGACGGATTCGATCGTGCCCGACACCGAGGCGCTCTCCCTGGTCGCCAGCCAGGGAGCCGCGCGTCTGTGGGAATCTGTTTGGACCGCCTCGTTTCGGACTCTGTCCGTTTTTTTCGGAGGTGGCCTTTCCTCCGAGGCGCCTTCGACGCCGCTCACCTCACCCCAGATAAGGCATCCTCCCCAGGATGTAGGTAACCCCGAACCGCACTTTCTCCAGGGGTGTGTCTCAAGCCCCTGGAGTCGTTTCGCCATTTACCCAGACCGACCGTTCGACAAGCATATGGTTGATTTACCTCGGGGATCGACCGAGGAGCCCCGGACGGACGAGCGAACCGCCACGCGCCGGCTTCCTACACACGGGTCTCGCTCCGCTCGGGCCTGGGCTCGAGACGGCACGGCCGCTCATAGGGGCGCGTGAGGAACCCCTCCGCCGAGGGGGGGGGAGGCCTCTGGATCGAGGCCGTAACCGGGAAGGGTGCTTTCGAAGCGAGGGAGGCGCAGGGCGAAGTTCGGCTCCGAGACGTGCTGGCGGGGTGGGGGCCCCCAAGGCAGCCCCACCAACCGTTCCAAGCCTCCCGACGCACACCGCGGCCGCCCCTGCTGCGGACATCCGTTTCAGACGGGCCAGCTGAGTCTCCCGAGGTCGACGCGGCCTGCTTTCCCCGGAGGGAGGCCGCGTCTAGAGTCGACGCGCAAATCGGGGAGGAGCAAGCTGCCCATAGCGGTCTCTCGACCGGGCAGTGGCCGTCCCCAGGCGCGTCCAAAGTTCCAATCGACCAGGCAACCCCTGAGTGACGGGCCCGGAGGAGGGGGTGCGCTCCTCCGTGCCCCGCAGGCAACCCGGGGGCGCCTGTTTTCCGTTACCTTCTTCCTGGGGATCCGAGTTTTAACCGGATGACGGGGGGTGGGGGGGGTGGGGGTATGCGTTTACTGGAAGTCTCTTTTGCCACTCTCTCTGGGCTGAGTCAGGCCCATCGTTTTCCCCAACCGTTGGACCGACCACCACGGTTCTCTGGTCTGGATTTTGTACCCACTCTGAGTGCCTCCAACTGCTCTTCCCCTCCTCCATACAGGCCCGAAGGTCCGTTTTAGGACCGACTTGGCTCCAGGCGGAGCTCCGGTAGGCACGCGCCGAACTGTCTGTGACCGGGACCGAGGCACCCTCCCTGGGCTGGCCAGGGTAGGGCTGAGAGCATGGAGCTCTGAACCCACCTCACATTTATGGACTTTGTCATTTCTTTGAATTTGACCCCCAGAGTCAATTGGGTGGGTCATTTGAGCTTGATTCGTTTCCCAGGAAGGCTGCCTCCTGCCTGGGACGCACTTTTCAGAAAACCAGCCTGTCATTTCCTGGAGGTTTCGTACTTCCAGAGATCCACCACGGGTGGAGATTGAACTCTCTACTCTCCCCAGCCAGAGTGCCCTTTGGCTGGGCCGGCTTTCTCCTGGAGGCCCTCTCCCCTCCAGGACTTCCAGAGCTCCACCGCGCGCGCACGGTGTAAACTGGACTTTATACCCGACCAGGGCAACTCTTAGTGGGACTCACGACGGTCTGATGAGGGCGGGCGGGTGTGTGCCTCCAACTGCTCTTCCCCTCCTCCATACAGGCCCGAAGGTCCGTTTTAGGACCGACTTGGCTCCAGGCGGAGCTCCGGTAGGCACGCGCCGAACTGTCTGTGACCGGGACCGAGGCACCCTCCCTGGGCTGGCCAGGGTAGGGCTGAGAGCATGGAGCTCTGAACCCACCTCACATTTATGGACTTTGTCATTTCTTTGAATTTGACCCCCAGAGTCAATTGGGTGGGTCATTTGAGCTTGATTCGTTTCCCAGGAAGGCTGCCTCCTGCCTGGGACGCACTTTTCAGAAAACCAGCCTGTCATTTCCTGGAGGTTTCGTACTTCCAGAGATCAACCACGGGTGGAGATTGAACTCTCTACTCTCCCCAGCCAGAGTGCCCTTTGGCTGGGCCGGCTTTCTCCTGGAGGCCCTCTCCCCTCCAGGACTTCCAGAGCTCCACCGCGCGCGCACGGTGTAAACTGGACTTTATACCCGACCAGGGCAACTCTTAGTGGGACTCACGACGGTCTGATGAGGGCGGGCGGGTGTGTGCCTCCAACTGCTCTTCCCCTCCTCCATACAGGCCCGAAGGTCCGTTTTAGGACCGACTTGGCTCCAGGCGGAGCTCCGGTAGGCACGCGCCGAACTGTCTGTGACCGGGACCGAGGCACCCTCCCCGGGCTGGCCAGGGTAGGGCTGAGAGCATGGAGCTCTGAACCCACCTCACATTTATGGACTTTGTCATTTCTTCGAATTTGACCCCCAGAGTCAATTGGGTGGGTCATTTGAGCTTGATTCGTTTCCCAGGGAGGCTGCAACCTGCCTGGGACGCACTTTTCAGAAAACCAGCCTGTCATTTCCTGGAGGTTTCGTACTTCCAGAGATCCACCACGGGTGGAGATTGAACTCTCTACTCTCCCCAGCCAGAGTGCCCCCTGGCTGGGCCAGCTTTCTCCTGGAGGCCCTCTCCCCTCCAGGACTTCCAGAGCTCCACCGCGCGCGCACGGTGTAAACTGGACTTTATACCCGACCAGGGGCAACTCTTAGTGGGACTCGCGACGGTCTGATGAGGGGGCGGGCGGGTGTGTGCCTCCAACTGCTCTTCCCCTCCTCCATACATGCCCGAAGGTCCGTTTTAGGACCGTCTTCGCACCAGGCGGAGCACCAGGGGTGGCGGGCAAATCTGACTCTGACCCAGGACGGGCCACCCTCCCTGGGACGGCCAGGGAGCTCCGAGAGCATGGAGCTTTGAACCCACTGCAAATTTTGGGACTCTGTCATTTTTTGAGAGCTCGGCACCAGAGTCCCTCTCTCCATGGGCTTTCGGGCTTTATTCGTGCCCAGGAAGGCCGCTCCACCCTCCTCCATACATGCCCGAAGGTCCGTTTTAGGACCGTCTTCGCTCCAGGCGGAGCTCCGGGGTGGCGGGCAAATCTGACTCTGACCCAGGACGGGCCACCCTCCCTGGGACGGCCAGGGAGCTCCGAGAGCATGGAGCTTTGAACCCACTGCAAATTTTGGGACTCTGTCATTTTTTGAGAGCTCGGCACCAGAGTCCCTCTCTCCATGGGCTTTCGGGCTTTATTCGTGCCCAGGAAGGCCGCTCCACCCTCCTCCATACATGCCCGAAGGTCCGTTTTAGGACCGTCTTCGCTCCAGGCGGAGCTCCGGGGTGGCGGGCAAATCTGACTCTGACCCAGGACGGGCCACCCTCCCTGGGCCGGCCAGGGAGCTCCGAGAGCATGGAGCTTTGAACCCACTGCAAATTTTGGGACTCTGTCATTTTTTGAAAGCTTGGCACCAGAGTCCCTCTCTCCATGGGCTTTCGGGCTTTATTCGTGCCCAGGAAGGTCGCTCCACTCTCCTCCATACATGCCCGAAGGTCCGTTTTAGGACCGTCTTCGCTCCAGGCGGAGCTCCGGGGTGGCGGGCAAATCTGACTCTGACCCAGGACGGGCCACCCTCCCTGGGCCGGCCAGGGAGGTCCGAGAGCATGGAGCTTTGAACCCACTGCAAATTTTTGGACTTTGTGCAATTTTTGAGAGCTTGACACCAGAGTCCCTTTCTCCATGGGCTTTGGGCTTTATTCGTGCCCAGGAGAGGTGCGCCATGCCTGGGATGCACTTTTCAGAAAAATCCACCCCCTCTTTTTTTCCTGGAGGTTTCATGCTTTTCAGAGCTCCACCACGGCGGAGATTGAACTCACTGCCCAGCCAGAGTGCACCCCACCCTGGCTTGGGTCACTGCCTTGAAGGCCCCTTGAGATTTGAACCCACTGCAAATTTTTGGGCTTTGTGCAATTTTTGAGAGCTTGACACCAGAGTCCCTTTCTCCATGGGCTTTGGGCTTTATTCGTGCCCAGGAGAGGTGTGCCATGCCTGGGATGCACTTTTCAGAAAAATCCACCCCCTCTTTTTTCCTGGAGGTTTCATGCTTTTCAGAGCTCCACCACGGCGGAGATTGAACTCACTGCCCAGCCAGAGTGCACCCCACCCTGGCTTGGGTCACTGCCTTGAAGGCCCCTTGAGATTTGAACCCACTGCAAATTTTTGGACTTTGTGCAATTTTTGAGAGCTTGACACCAGAGTCCCTTTCTCCATGGGCTTTGGGCTTTATTCGTGCCCAGGAGAGGTGCGCCATGCCTGGGATGCACTTTTCAGAAATATACCGGACTTGAAGTTTGAACTTTGACCGGATGTCACTCGAGACAAAACAAAAAAACAAAAAAATAAGCCGAGTCGGGGCTCCGTACTCTGGGCCTGTGTGCCCAGAGTATGGAGCCCCGACTCGGATTGGTTCCAGAGATATACCGGCTTGAAGTTTGAACTTTGACCGGATGTCACTCGAGACAAAAAACAAAAAAAAATAAAAAAAATAAGCCGAGTCGGGGCTCCGTACTCTGGGCCTGTGCGCCCAGAGTATGGAGCCCCGACTCGGATTGGTTCCAGAGATATACCGGCTTGAAGTTTGAACTTTGACCGGATGTCACTCGAGACAAAAAACAAAAAAAAATAAAAAAAATAAGCCGAGTCGGGGCTCCGTACTCTGGGCCTGTGCGCCCAGAGTATGGAGCCCCGACTCGGATTGGTTCCAGAGATATACCGGCTTGAAGTGCCGTACTAGGGGACCCCCGTGTGCCCAGAGCATGGAGCCCCAACTCGGCTTCATCACTGAGAAGAGGCCCCGGTTCAAGCTCCTCATACACTCTACACTCTACCTTAAGAGAGTCATAGTTACTCCCGCCGTTTACCCGATTCGTGGAACCAGGATTTTGGGCGTGGGGGTGCACCACGGCCCACCACCCTACCCGCGTCAGGGAAC
>NC_138723.1:618810-625116 GCF_965113295.1 Leuciscus leuciscus | reverse complement strand
GAGGGGAGCCGGGTCGGCGCTCGTTTGCATGTATTAGCTCTGGAATTGCCACAGTTATCCAAGTAGCGGGTGGAGCGATCAAAGGAACCATAACTGATTTAATGAGCCATTCGCAGTTTCACTGTACCGACCGTGTGCACTTAGACCTGCATGGCTTAATCTTTGAGACAAGCATATGCTACTGGCAGGATCAACCAGGTAAGCGCCCTTTGGAAGGAGAACCGCGACGACGCTGGCTTCCTACACACGGGTCTCGCTCCGCTCGGGGCCCCCGGGGGGGCTCGAAGACGGCGCGGCCGCTCATAGGTGCGCGTGCGGAACCCTCCTCCGCGGGGGGCAGAGGGGGTGGGTGGCCGCTGGGTCGAGGCCGTAACCGGGAAGGGTGCTTTTCAGGCGGGGAGGCGCGGGGCGAAGGTCGGCTCGAAGACCGGAGAGAGGGTGTTCCCAACCGGTCCGAACCTTCCCACGCGCCCACGTCCTCCGCCACCGTGGCGGACATTCGTTCCAGACGGGCCGTCTGAGTCTCCCGAGGTCGACGCGGCCTGCTTTCCCCGGAGGGAGGCCGCGTCTAGAGTCGACACGCAAGACGGGGAGGAGCAAGCTGCCCAGAGCGGTCTTTCGACCGGGCAGGGGCCATCCCCAGGCGCGTCCGAAGTTCCAATCGACCAGGCAACCCCCACCGAGTGACGGGCCCCGGAGGAGGGGGTGCGCTCCTCCGGGCCCCGCAGGCAGCCCGGAGGCGCCTGTTCTTACGGGAAGTCCGTTACCTTGTCCGAGCGGGGCGGTTGTCCCCTTCTCGACAAAACCCCGAAGGTCCGTTTTAGGACCGTCTTTGCTCCGACGGGAGCTCCGTCGCACGGACCGATTCGACCGCGCCCGAGTCTGAGGCGCCCTCCCTGGGTGTCGGCCAGGGAGGCGGGTCCCCGTGGGGATCTCGTTTGACCGCATTTTTCCGGACTCTGTCCGTTTTTTTCCGGAGGTGGACTTTTTTTCCTCCAGGACGCCTTTCTGCCCTCTCACTTTGTCCGAGCGGAGCGTTTGTCCCCTCCTCGACAAAACCCCCAAGGTCCGTTTTAGGACCGTCTTTGCTCCGACGGGAGCTCCGTCACGGCAGACGGATTCGATCGTGCCCGACACCGAGGCGCTCTCCCTGGTCGCCAGCCAGGGAGCCGCGCGTTTGTGGGAATCTGTTTGGACCGCCTCGTTTCGGACTCTGTCCGTTTTTTTCGGAGGTGGCCTTTCCTCCGAGGCGCCTTCGACGCCGCTCACCTCACCCCAGATAAGGCATCCTCCCCAGGATGTAGGTAACCCCGAACCGCACTTTCTCCAGGGGTGTGTCTCAAGCCCCTGGAGTCGTTTCGCCATTTACCCAGACCGACCGTTCGACAAGCATATGGTTGATTTACCTCGGGGATCGACCGAGGGAGCCCCGGACGGACGAGCGAACCGCCACGCGCCGGCTTCCTACACACGGGTCTCGCTCCGCTCGGGCCTGGGCTCGAGACGGCACGGCCGCTCATAGGGGCGCGTGAGGAACCCCTCCGCCGAGGGGAGGGGGGGGGAGGCCTCTGGATCGAGGCCGTAACCGGGAAGGGTGCTTTCGAAGCGAGGGAGGCGCAGGGCGAAGTTCGGCTCCGAGACGTGCTGGCGGGGTGGGGGCCCCCAAGGAAGCCCCACCAACCGTTCCAAGCCTCCCGACGCACACCGCGGCCGCCCCTGCTGCGGACATCCGTTTCAGACGGGCCAGCTGAGTCTCCCGAGGTCGACGCGGCCTGCTTTCCCCGGAGGGAGGCCGCGTCTAGAGTCGACGCGCAAATCGGGGAGGAGCAAGCTGCCCATAGCGGTCTCTCGACCGGGCAGTGGCCGTCCCCAGGCGCGTCCAAAGTTCCAATCGACCAGGCAACCCCTGAGTGACGGGCCCGGAGGAGGGGGTGCGCTCCTCCGTGCCCCGCAGGCAACCCGGGGGCGCCTGTTTTCCGTTACCTTCTTCCTGGGGATCCGAGTTCTAACCGGATGACGGGGGGGTGGGGGGGTGGGGGTATGCGTTTACTGGAAGTCTCTTTTGCCCCCCCGCGACAAAGTGCACTCTCTCTGGGCTGAGTCAGGCCCATCGTTTTCCCCAACCGTTGGACCGACCACCACGGTTCTCTGGTCTGGATTTTGTACCCACTCTGAGTGCCTCCAACTGCTCTTCCCCTCCTCCATACAGGCCCGAAGGTCCGTTTTAGGACCGACTTGGCTCCAGGCGGAGCTCCGGTAGGCACGCGCCGAACTGTCTGTGACCGGGACCGAGGCACCCTCCCTGGGCTGGCCAGGGTAGGGCTGAGAGCATGGAGCTCTGAACCCACCTCACATTTATGGACTTTGTCATTTCTTTGAATTTGACCCCCAGAGTCAATTGGGTGGGTCATTTGAGCTTGATTCGTTTCCCAGGAAGGCTGCCTCCTGCCTGGGACGCACTTTTCAGAAAACCAGCCTGTCATTTCCTGGAGGTTTCGTACTTCCAGAGATCCACCACGGGTGGAGATTGAACTCTCTACTCTCCCCAGCCAGAGTGCCCTTTGGCTGGGCCGGCTTTCTCCTGGAGGCCCTCTCCCCTCCAGGACTTCCAGAGCTCCACCGCGCGCGCACGGTGTAAACTGGACTTTATACCCGACCAGGGCAACTCTTAGTGGGACTCACGACGGTCTGATGAGGGCGGGCGGGTGTGTGCCTCCAACTGCTCTTCCCCTCCTCCATACAGGCCCGAAGGTCCGTTTTAGGACCGACTTGGCTCCAGGCGGAGCTCCGGTAGGCACGCGCCGAACTGTCTGTGACCGGGACCGAGGCACCCTCCCTGGGCTGGCCAGGGTAGGGCTGAGAGCATGGAGCTCTGAACCCACCTCACATTTATGGACTTTGTCATTTCTTTGAATTTGACCCCCAGAGTCAATTGGGTGGGTCATTTGAGCTTGATTCGTTTCCCAGGAAGGCTGCCTCCTGCCTGGGACGCACTTTTCAGAAAACAAGCCTGTCATTTCCTGGAGGTTTCGTACTTCCAGAGATCCACCACGGGTGGAGATTGAACTCTCTACTCTCCCCAGCCAGAGTGCCCTTTGGCTGGGCCGGCTTTCTCCTGGAGGCCCTCTCCCCTCCAGGACTTCCAGAGCTCCACCGCGCGCGCACGGTGTAAACTGGACTTTATACCCGACCAGGGCAACTCTTAGTGGGACTCACGACGGTCTGATGAGGGCGGGCGGGTGTGTGCCTCCAACTGCTCTTCCCCTCCTCCATACAGGCCCGAAGGTCCGTTTTAGGACCGACTTGGCTCCAGGCGGAGCTCCGGTAGGCACGCGCCGAACTGTCTGTGACCGGGACCGAGGCACCCTCCCCGGGCTGGCCAGGGTAGGACTGAGAGCATGGAGCTCTGAACCCACCTCACATTTATGGACTTTGTCATTTCTTCGAATTTGACCCCCAGAGTCAATTGGGTGGGTCATTTGAGCTTGATTCGTTTCCCAGGGAGGCTGCAACCTGCCTGGGACGCACTTTTCAGAAAACCAGCCTGTCATTTCCTGGAGGTTTCGTACTTCCAGAGATCCACCACGGGTGGAGATTGAACTCTCTACTCTCCCCAGCCAGAGTGCCCCCTGGCTGGGCCAGCTTTCTCCTGGAGGCCCTCTCCCCTCCAGGACTTCCAGAGCTCCACCGCGCGCGCACGGTGTAAACTGGACTTTATACCCGACCAGGGGCAACTCTTAGTGGGACTCACGACGGTCTGATGAGGGGGCGGGCGGGTGTGTGCCTCCAACTGCTCTTCCCCTCCTCCATACATGCCCGAAGGTCCGTTTTAGGACCGTCTTCGCACCAGGCGGAGCACCAGGGGTGGCGGGCAAATCTGACTCTGACCCAGGACGGGCCACCCTCCCTGGGACGGCCAGGGAGCTCCGAGAGCATGGAGCTTTGAACCCACTGCAAATTTTGGGACTCTGTCATTTTTTGAGAGCTCGGCACCAGAGTCCCTCTCTCCATGGGCTTTCGGGCTTTATTCGTGCCCAGGAAGGCCGCTCCACCCTCCTCCATACATGCCCGAAGGTCCGTTTTAGGACCGTCTTCGCTCCAGGCGGAGCTCCGGGGTGGCGGGCAAATCTGACTCTGACCCAGGACGGGCCACCCTCCCTGGGACGGCCAGGGAGCTCCGAGAGCATGGAGCTTTGAACCCACTGCAAATTTTGGGACTCTGTCATTTTTTGAGAGCTCGGCACCAGAGTCCCTCTCTCCATGGGCTTTCGGGCTTTATTCGTGCCCAGGAAGGCCGCTCCACCCTCCTCCATACATGCCCGAAGGTCCGTTTTAGGACCGTCTTCGCTCCAGGCGGAGCTCCGGGGTGGCGGGCAAATCTGACTCTGACCCAGGACGGGCCACCCTCCCTGGGACGGCCAGGGAGCTCCGAGAGCATGGAGCTTTGAACCCACTGCAAATTTTGGGACTCTGTCATTTTTTGAGAGCTCGGCACCAGAGTCCCTCTCTCCATGGGCTTTCGGGCTTTATTCGTGCCCAGGAAGGCCGCTCCACCCTCCTCCATACATGCCCGAAGGTCCGTTTTAGGACCGTCTTCGCACCAGGCGGAGCACCAGGGGTGGCGGGCAAATCTGACTCTGACCCAGGACGGGCCACCCTCCCTGGGACGGCCAGGGAGCTCCGAGAGCATGGAGCTTTGAACCCACTGCAAATTTTGGGACTCTGTCATTTTTTGAGAGCTCGGCACCAGAGTCCCTCTCTCCATGGGCTTTCGGGCTTTATTCGTGCCCAGGAAGGCCGCTCCACCCTCCTCCATACATGCCCGAAGGTCCGTTTTAGGACCGTCTTCGCTCCAGGCGGAGCTCCGGGGTGGCGGGCAAATCTGACTCTGACCCAGGACGGGCCACCCTCCCTGGGACGGCCAGGGAGCTCCGAGAGCATGGAGCTTTGAACCCACTGCAAATTTTGGGACTCTGTCATTTTTTGAGAGCTCGGCACCAGAGTCCCTCTCTCCATGGGCTTTCGGGCTTTATTCGTGCCCAGGAAGGCCGCTCCACCCTCCTCCATACATGCCCGAAGGTCCGTTTTAGGACCGTCTTCGCTCCAGGCGGAGCTCCGGGGTGGCGGGCAAATCTGACTCTGACCCAGGATGGGCCACCCTCCCTGGGCCGGCCAGGGAGCTCCGAGAGCATGGAGCTTTGAACCCACTGCAAATTTTGGGACTCTGTCATTTTTTGAGAGCTCGGCACCAGAGTCCCTCTCTCCATGGGCTTTCGGGCTTTATTCGTGCCCAGGAAGGCCGCTCCACCCTCCTCCATACATGCCCGAAGGTCCGTTTTAGGACCGTCTTCGCTCCAGGCGGAGCTCCGGGGTGGCGGGCAAATCTGACTCTGACCCAGGATGGGCCACCCTCCCTGGGCCGGCCAGGGAGCTCCGAGAGCATGGAGCTTTGAACCCACTGCAAATTTTGGGACTCTGTCATTTTTTGAGAGCTCGGCACCAGAGTCCCTCTCTCCATGGGCTTTCGGGCTTTATTCGTGCCCAGGAAGGCCGCTCCACCCTCCTCCATACATGCCCGAAGGTCCGTTTTAGGACCGTCTTCGCTCCAGGCGGAGCTCCGGGGTGGCGGGCAAATCTGACTCTGACCCAGGACGGGCCACCCTCCCTGGGCCGGCCAGGGAGGTCTGAGAGCATGGAGCTTTGAACCCACTGCAAATTTTGGGACTCTGTCATTTTTTGAGAGCTCGGCACCAGAGTCCCTCTCCCCATGGGCTTTCGGGCTTTATTCGTGCCCAGGAAGGCCGCTCCACCCTCCTCCATACATGCCCGAAGGTCCGTTTTAGGACCGTCTTCGCTCCAGGCGGAGCTCCGGGGTGGCGGGCAAATCTGACTCTGACCCAGGACGGGCCACCCTCCCTGGGCCGGCCAGGGAGGTCTGAGAGCATGGAGCTTTGAACCCACTGCAAATTTTGGGACTCTGTCATTTTTTGAAAGCTTGGCACCAGAGTCCCTCTCTCCATGGGCTTTCGGGCATTATTCGTGCCCAGGAAGGTCGCTCCACCCTCCTCCATACATGCCCGAAGGTCCGTTTTAAGACCGTCTTCGCTCCAGGCGGAGCTCCGGGGTGGCGGGCAAATCTGACTCTGACCCAGGACGGGCCACCCTCCCTGGGCCGGCCAGGGAGCTCCGAGAGCATGGAGCTTTGAACCCACTGCAAATTTTGGGACTCTGTCATTTTTTGAGAGCTCGGCACCAGAGTCCCTCTCTCCATGGGCTTTCGGGCTTTATTCGTGCCCAGGAAGGCCG
>NC_138723.1:601310-608810 GCF_965113295.1 Leuciscus leuciscus | reverse complement strand
TCCTCCGCCACCGTGGCGGACATTCGTTCCAGACGGGCCGTCTGAGTCTCCCGAGGTCGACGCGGCCTGCTTTCCCCGGAGGGAGGCCGCGTCTAGAGTCGACACGCAAGACGGGGAGGAGCAAGCTGCCCAGAGCGGTCTTTCGACCGGGCAGGGGCCATCCCCAGGCGCGTCCGAAGTTCCAATCGACCAGGCAACCCCCACCGAGTGACGGGCCCCGGAGGAGGGGGTGCGCTCCTCCGGGCCCCGCAGGCAGCCCGGAGGCGCCTGTTCTTACGGGAAGTCCGTTACCTTGTCCGAGCGGGGCGGTTGTCCCCTTCTCGACAAAACCCCGAAGGTCCGTTTTAGGACCGTCTTTGCTCCGACGGGAGCTCCGTCGCACGGACCGATTCGACCGCGCCCGAGTCTGAGGCGCCCTCCCTGGGTGTCGGCCAGGGAGGCGGGTCCCCGTGGGGATCTCGTTTGACCGCATTTTTCCGGACTCTGTCCGTTTTTTTCCGGAGGTGGACTTTTTTTCCTCCAGGACGCCTTTCTGCCCTCTCACTTTGTCCGAGCGGAGCGTTTGTCCCCTCCTCGACAAAACCCCCAAGGTCCGTTTTAGGACCGTCTTTGCTCCGACGGGAGCTCCGTCACGGCAGACGGATTCGATCGTGCCCGACACCGAGGCGCTCTCCCTGGTCGCCAGCCAGGGAGCCGCGCGTTTGTGGGAATCTGTTTGGACCGCCTCGTTTCGGACTCTGTCCGTTTTTTTCGGAGGTGGCCTTTCCTCCGAGGCGCCTTCGACGCCGCTCACCTCACCCCAGATAAGGCATCCTCCCCAGGATGTAGGTAACCCCGAACCGCACTTTCTCCAGGGGTGTGTCTCAAGCCCCTGGAGTCGTTTCGCCATTTACCCAGACCGACCGTTCGACAAGCATATGGTTGATTTACCTCGGGGATCGACCGAGGGAGCCCCGGACGGACGAGCGAACCGCCACGCGCCGGCTTCCTACACACGGGTCTCGCTCCGCTCGGGCCTGGGCTCGAGACGGCACGGCCGCTCATAGGGGCGCGTGAGGAACCCCTCCGCCGAGGGGAGGGGGGGGGAGGCCTCTGGATCGAGGCCGTAACCGGGAAGGGTGCTTTCGAAGCGAGGGAGGCGCAGGGCGAAGTTCGGCTCCGAGACGTGCTGGCGGGGTGGGGGCCCCCAAGGAAGCCCCACCAACCGTTCCAAGCCTCCCGACGCACACCGCGGCCGCCCCTGCTGCGGACATCCGTTTCAGACGGGCCAGCTGAGTCTCCCGAGGTCGACGCGGCCTGCTTTCCCCGGAGGGAGGCCGCGTCTAGAGTCGACGCGCAAATCGGGGAGGAGCAAGCTGCCCATAGCGGTCTCTCGACCGGGCAGTGGCCGTCCCCAGGCGCGTCCAAAGTTCCAATCGACCAGGCAACCCCTGAGTGACGGGCCCGGAGGAGGGGGTGCGCTCCTCCGTGCCCCGCAGGCAACCCGGGGGCGCCTGTTTTCCGTTACCTTCTTCCTGGGGATCCGAGTTCTAACCGGATGACGGGGGGGTGGGGGGGTGGGGGTATGCGTTTACTGGAAGTCTCTTTTGCCCCCCCGCGACAAAGTGCACTCTCTCTGGGCTGAGTCAGGCCCATCGTTTTCCCCAACCGTTGGACCGACCACCACGGTTCTCTGGTCTGGATTTTGTACCCACTCTGAGTGCCTCCAACTGCTCTTCCCCTCCTCCATACAGGCCCGAAGGTCCGTTTTAGGACCGACTTGGCTCCAGGCGGAGCTCCGGTAGGCACGCGCCGAACTGTCTGTGACCGGGACCGAGGCACCCTCCCTGGGCTGGCCAGGGTAGGGCTGAGAGCATGGAGCTCTGAACCCACCTCACATTTATGGACTTTGTCATTTCTTTGAATTTGACCCCCAGAGTCAATTGGGTGGGTCATTTGAGCTTGATTCGTTTCCCAGGAAGGCTGCCTCCTGCCTGGGACGCACTTTTCAGAAAACCAGCCTGTCATTTCCTGGAGGTTTCGTACTTCCAGAGATCCACCACGGGTGGAGATTGAACTCTCTACTCTCCCCAGCCAGAGTGCCCTTTGGCTGGGCCGGCTTTCTCCTGGAGGCCCTCTCCCCTCCAGGACTTCCAGAGCTCCACCGCGCGCGCACGGTGTAAACTGGACTTTATACCCGACCAGGGCAACTCTTAGTGGGACTCACGACGGTCTGATGAGGGCGGGCGGGTGTGTGCCTCCAACTGCTCTTCCCCTCCTCCATACAGGCCCGAAGGTCCGTTTTAGGACCGACTTGGCTCCAGGCGGAGCTCCGGTAGGCACGCGCCGAACTGTCTGTGACCGGGACCGAGGCACCCTCCCTGGGCTGGCCAGGGTAGGGCTGAGAGCATGGAGCTCTGAACCCACCTCACATTTATGGACTTTGTCATTTCTTTGAATTTGACCCCCAGAGTCAATTGGGTGGGTCATTTGAGCTTGATTCGTTTCCCAGGAAGGCTGCCTCCTGCCTGGGACGCACTTTTCAGAAAACAAGCCTGTCATTTCCTGGAGGTTTCGTACTTCCAGAGATCCACCACGGGTGGAGATTGAACTCTCTACTCTCCCCAGCCAGAGTGCCCTTTGGCTGGGCCGGCTTTCTCCTGGAGGCCCTCTCCCCTCCAGGACTTCCAGAGCTCCACCGCGCGCGCACGGTGTAAACTGGACTTTATACCCGACCAGGGCAACTCTTAGTGGGACTCACGACGGTCTGATGAGGGCGGGCGGGTGTGTGCCTCCAACTGCTCTTCCCCTCCTCCATACAGGCCCGAAGGTCCGTTTTAGGACCGACTTGGCTCCAGGCGGAGCTCCGGTAGGCACGCGCCGAACTGTCTGTGACCGGGACCGAGGCACCCTCCCCGGGCTGGCCAGGGTAGGACTGAGAGCATGGAGCTCTGAACCCACCTCACATTTATGGACTTTGTCATTTCTTCGAATTTGACCCCCAGAGTCAATTGGGTGGGTCATTTGAGCTTGATTCGTTTCCCAGGGAGGCTGCAACCTGCCTGGGACGCACTTTTCAGAAAACCAGCCTGTCATTTCCTGGAGGTTTCGTACTTCCAGAGATCCACCACGGGTGGAGATTGAACTCTCTACTCTCCCCAGCCAGAGTGCCCCCTGGCTGGGCCAGCTTTCTCCTGGAGGCCCTCTCCCCTCCAGGACTTCCAGAGCTCCACCGCGCGCGCACGGTGTAAACTGGACTTTATACCCGACCAGGGGCAACTCTTAGTGGGACTCACGACGGTCTGATGAGGGGGCGGGCGGGTGTGTGCCTCCAACTGCTCTTCCCCTCCTCCATACATGCCCGAAGGTCCGTTTTAGGACCGTCTTCGCACCAGGCGGAGCACCAGGGGTGGCGGGCAAATCTGACTCTGACCCAGGACGGGCCACCCTCCCTGGGACGGCCAGGGAGCTCCGAGAGCATGGAGCTTTGAACCCACTGCAAATTTTGGGACTCTGTCATTTTTTGAGAGCTCGGCACCAGAGTCCCTCTCTCCATGGGCTTTCGGGCTTTATTCGTGCCCAGGAAGGCCGCTCCACCCTCCTCCATACATGCCCGAAGGTCCGTTTTAGGACCGTCTTCGCTCCAGGCGGAGCTCCGGGGTGGCGGGCAAATCTGACTCTGACCCAGGACGGGCCACCCTCCCTGGGACGGCCAGGGAGCTCCGAGAGCATGGAGCTTTGAACCCACTGCAAATTTTGGGACTCTGTCATTTTTTGAGAGCTCGGCACCAGAGTCCCTCTCTCCATGGGCTTTCGGGCTTTATTCGTGCCCAGGAAGGCCGCTCCACCCTCCTCCATACATGCCCGAAGGTCCGTTTTAGGACCGTCTTCGCTCCAGGCGGAGCTCCGGGGTGGCGGGCAAATCTGACTCTGACCCAGGACGGGCCACCCTCCCTGGGACGGCCAGGGAGCTCCGAGAGCATGGAGCTTTGAACCCACTGCAAATTTTGGGACTCTGTCATTTTTTGAGAGCTCGGCACCAGAGTCCCTCTCTCCATGGGCTTTCGGGCTTTATTCGTGCCCAGGAAGGCCGCTCCACCCTCCTCCATACATGCCCGAAGGTCCGTTTTAGGACCGTCTTCGCACCAGGCGGAGCACCAGGGGTGGCGGGCAAATCTGACTCTGACCCAGGACGGGCCACCCTCCCTGGGACGGCCAGGGAGCTCCGAGAGCATGGAGCTTTGAACCCACTGCAAATTTTGGGACTCTGTCATTTTTTGAGAGCTCGGCACCAGAGTCCCTCTCTCCATGGGCTTTCGGGCTTTATTCGTGCCCAGGAAGGCCGCTCCACCCTCCTCCATACATGCCCGAAGGTCCGTTTTAGGACCGTCTTCGCTCCAGGCGGAGCTCCGGGGTGGCGGGCAAATCTGACTCTGACCCAGGACGGGCCACCCTCCCTGGGACGGCCAGGGAGCTCCGAGAGCATGGAGCTTTGAACCCACTGCAAATTTTGGGACTCTGTCATTTTTTGAGAGCTCGGCACCAGAGTCCCTCTCTCCATGGGCTTTCGGGCTTTATTCGTGCCCAGGAAGGCCGCTCCACCCTCCTCCATACATGCCCGAAGGTCCGTTTTAGGACCGTCTTCGCTCCAGGCGGAGCTCCGGGGTGGCGGGCAAATCTGACTCTGACCCAGGATGGGCCACCCTCCCTGGGCCGGCCAGGGAGCTCCGAGAGCATGGAGCTTTGAACCCACTGCAAATTTTGGGACTCTGTCATTTTTTGAGAGCTCGGCACCAGAGTCCCTCTCTCCATGGGCTTTCGGGCTTTATTCGTGCCCAGGAAGGCCGCTCCACCCTCCTCCATACATGCCCGAAGGTCCGTTTTAGGACCGTCTTCGCTCCAGGCGGAGCTCCGGGGTGGCGGGCAAATCTGACTCTGACCCAGGATGGGCCACCCTCCCTGGGCCGGCCAGGGAGCTCCGAGAGCATGGAGCTTTGAACCCACTGCAAATTTTGGGACTCTGTCATTTTTTGAGAGCTCGGCACCAGAGTCCCTCTCTCCATGGGCTTTCGGGCTTTATTCGTGCCCAGGAAGGCCGCTCCACCCTCCTCCATACATGCCCGAAGGTCCGTTTTAGGACCGTCTTCGCTCCAGGCGGAGCTCCGGGGTGGCGGGCAAATCTGACTCTGACCCAGGACGGGCCACCCTCCCTGGGCCGGCCAGGGAGGTCTGAGAGCATGGAGCTTTGAACCCACTGCAAATTTTGGGACTCTGTCATTTTTTGAGAGCTCGGCACCAGAGTCCCTCTCCCCATGGGCTTTCGGGCTTTATTCGTGCCCAGGAAGGCCGCTCCACCCTCCTCCATACATGCCCGAAGGTCCGTTTTAGGACCGTCTTCGCTCCAGGCGGAGCTCCGGGGTGGCGGGCAAATCTGACTCTGACCCAGGACGGGCCACCCTCCCTGGGCCGGCCAGGGAGGTCTGAGAGCATGGAGCTTTGAACCCACTGCAAATTTTGGGACTCTGTCATTTTTTGAAAGCTTGGCACCAGAGTCCCTCTCTCCATGGGCTTTCGGGCATTATTCGTGCCCAGGAAGGTCGCTCCACCCTCCTCCATACATGCCCGAAGGTCCGTTTTAAGACCGTCTTCGCTCCAGGCGGAGCTCCGGGGTGGCGGGCAAATCTGACTCTGACCCAGGACGGGCCACCCTCCCTGGGCCGGCCAGGGAGCTCCGAGAGCATGGAGCTTTGAACCCACTGCAAATTTTGGGACTCTGTCATTTTTTGAGAGCTCGGCACCAGAGTCCCTCTCTCCATGGGCTTTCGGGCTTTATTCGTGCCCAGGAAGGCCGCTCCACCCTCCTCCATACATGCCCGAAGGTCCGTTTTAGGACCGTCTTCGCTCCAGGAGGAGCTCCGGGGTGGCGGGCAAATCTGACTCTGACCCAGGACGGGCCACCCTCCCTGGGCCGGCCAGGGAGCTCCGAGAGCATGGAGCTTTGAACCCACTGCAAATTTTGGGACTCTGTCATTTTTTGAGAGCTCGGCACCAGAGTCCCTCTCTCCATGGGCTTTCGGGCTTTATTCGTGCCCAGGAAGGCCGCTCCACCCTCCTCCATACATGCCCGAAGGTCCGTTTTAGGACCGTCTTCGCTCCAGGCGGAGCTCCGGGGTGGCGGGCAAATCTGACTCTGACCCAGGACGGGCCACCCTCCCTGGGCCGGCCAGGGAGGTCTGAGAGCATGGAGCTTTGAACCCACTGCAAATTTTTGGACTCTGTCATTTTTTTGAAAGCTTGACACCAGAGTCCCTTTCTCCATGGGCTTTGGGCTTTATTCGTGCCCAGGAGAGGTGCGCCATGCCTGGGATGCACTTTTCAGAAAAATCCACCCCCTCTTTTTTTCCTGGAGGTTTCATGCTTTTCAGAGCTCCACCACGGCGGAGATTGAACTCACTGCCCAGCCAGAGTGCACCCCACCCTGGCTTGGGTCACTGCCTTGAAGGCCCCTTGAGATTTGAACCCACTGCAAATTTTTGGACTTTGGGCAATTTTTGAGAGCTTGACACCAGAGTCCCTTTCTCCATGGGCTTTGGGCTTTATTCGTGCCCAGGAGAGGTGTGCCATGCCTGGGATGCACTTTTCAGAAAAATCCACCCCCTCTTTTTTTCCTGGAGGTTTCATGCTTTTCAGAGCTCCACCACGGCGGAGATTGAACTCACTGCCCAGCCAGAGTGCACCCCACCCTGGCTTGGGTCACTGCCTTGAAGGCCCCTTGAGATTTGAACCCACTGCAAATTTTTGGACTTTGTGCAATTTTTGAGAGCTTGACACCAGAGTCCCTTTCTCCATGGGCTTTGGGCTTTATTCGTGCCCAGGAGAGGTGCGCCATGCCTGGGATGCACTTTTCAGAAATATACCGGCTTGAAGTTTGAACTTTGACCGGATGTCACTCGAGACAAAAAACAAAAAAAAATAAAAAAAATAAGCCGAGTCGGGGCTCCGTACTCTGGGCCTGTGTGCCCAGAGTATGGAGCCCCGACTCGGATTGGTTCCAGAGATATACCGGCTTGAAGTTTGAACTTTGACCGGATGTCACTCGAGACAAAAAACAAAAAAAAATAAAAAAAATAAGCCGAGTCGGGGCTCCGTACTCTGGGCCTGTGTGCCCAGAGTATGGAGCCCCGACTCGGATTGGTTCCAGAGATATACCGGCTTGAAGTTTGAACTTTGACCGGATGTCACTCGAGACAAAAAACAAAAAAAAATAAAAAAAATAAGCCGAGTCGGGGCTCCGTACTCTGGGCCTGTGCGCCCAGAGTATGGAGCCCCGACTCGGATTGGTTCCAGAGATATACCGGCTTGAAGTGCCGTACTAGGGGACCCCCGTGTGCCCAGAGCATGGAGCCCCAACTCGGCTTCATCACTGAGAAGAGGCCCCGGTTCAAGCTCCTCATACACTCTACACTCTACCTTAAGAGAGTCATAGTTACTCCCGCCGTTTACCCGATTCGTGGAACCAGG
>NC_138723.1:586310-593810 GCF_965113295.1 Leuciscus leuciscus | reverse complement strand
CTCCGGAATCGAACCCTGATTCCCCGTTACCCGTGGTCACCATGGTAGGCGCCGAATGTACCATCGAAAGTTGATAGGGCAGACATTCGAATGAGTCGTCGCCGCCGCAGAGGGCGCGCGATCGGCCCGAGGTTATCTAGAGTCACCAAAGCGGCCGGGGCGGCCGGAGCCGACCCCGGATGGGTTTTGGATCTGATAAATGCACGCGTCCCCGACCCCCCGAGGGGAGCCGGGTCGGCGCTCGTTTGCATGTATTAGCTCTGGAATTGCCACAGTTATCCAAGTAGCGGGTGGAGCGATCAAAGGAACCATAACTGATTTAATGAGCCATTCGCAGTTTCACTGTACCGACCGTGTGCACTTAGACCTGCATGGCTTAATCTTTGAGACAAGCATATGCTACTGGCAGGATCAACCAGGTAAGCGCCCTTTGGAAGGAGAACCGCGACGACGCTGGCTTCCTACACACGGGTCTCGCTCCGCTCGGGGCCCCCGGGGGGGCTCGAAGACGGCGCGGCCGCTCATAGGTGCGCGTGCGGAACCCTCCTCCGCGGGGGGCAGAGGGGGTGGGTGGCCGCTGGGTCGAGGCCGTAACCGGGAAGGGTGCTTTTCAGGCGGGGAGGCGCGGGGCGAAGGTCGGCTCGAAGACCGGAGAGAGGGTGTTCCCAACCGGTCCGAACCTTCCCACGCGCCCACGTCCTCCGCCACCGTGGCGGACATTCGTTCCAGACGGGCCGTCTGAGTCTCCCGAGGTCGACGCGGCCTGCTTTCCCCGGAGGGAGGCCGCGTCTAGAGTCGACACGCAAGACGGGGAGGAGCAAGCTGCCCAGAGCGGTCTTTCGACCGGGCAGGGGCCATCCCCAGGCGCGTCCGAAGTTCCAATCGACCAGGCAACCCCCACCGAGTGACGGGCCCCGGAGGAGGGGGTGCGCTCCTCCGGGCCCCGCAGGCAACCCGGAGGCGCCTGTTCTTACGGGAAGTCCGTTACCTTGTCCGAGCGGGGCGGTTGTCCCCTTCTCGACAAAACCCCGAAGGTCCGTTTTAGGACCGTCTTTGCTCCGACGGGAGCTCCGTCGCACGGACCGATTCGACCGCGCCCGAGTCTGAGGCGCCCTCCCTGGGTGTCGGCCAGGGAGGCGGGTCCCCGTGGGGATCTCGTTTGACCGCATTTTTCCGGACTCTGTCCGTTTTTTTTCCGGAGGTGGACTTTTTTTCCCTCCAGGACGCCTTTCTGCCCTCTCACTTTGTCCGAGCGGAGCGTTTGTCCCCTCCTCGACAAAACCCCCAAGGTCCGTTTTAGGACCGTCTTTGCTCCGACGGGAGCTCCGTCACGGCAGACGGATTCGATCGTGCCCGACACCGAGGCGCTCTCCCTGGTCGCCAGCCAGGGAGCCGCGCGTTTGTGGGAATCTGTTTGGACCGCCTCGTTTCGGACTCTGTCCGTTTTTTTCGGAGGTGGCCTTTCCTCCGAGGCGCCTTCGACGCCGCTCACCTCACCCCAGATAAGGCATCCTCCCCAGGATGTAGGTAACCCCGAACCGCACTTTCTCCAGGGGTGTGTCTCAAGCCCCTGGAGTCGTTTCGCCATTTACCCAGACCGACCGTTCGACAAGCATATGGTTGATTTACCTCGGGGATCGACCGAGGAGCCCCGGACGGACGAGCGAACCGCCACGCGCCGGCTTCCTACACACGGGTCTCGCTCCGCTCGGGCCTGGGCTCGAGACGGCACGGCCGCTCATAGGGGCGCGTGAGGAACCCCTCCGCCGAGGGGAGGGGGGGGGAGGCCTCTGGATCGAGGCCGTAACCGGGAAGGGTGCTTTCGAAGCGAGGGAGGCGCAGGGCGAAGTTCGGCTCCGAGACGTGCTGGCGGGGTGGGGGCCCCCAAGGAAGCCCCACCAACCGTTCCAAGCCTCCCGACGCACACCGCGGCCGCCCCTGCTGCGGACATCCGTTTCAGACGGGCCAGCTGAGTCTCCCGAGGTCGACGCGGCCTGCTTTCCCCGGAGGGAGGCCGCGTCTAGAGTCGACGCGCAAATCGGGGAGGAGCAAGCTGCCCATAGCGGTCTCTCGACCGGGCAGTGGCCGTCCCCAGGCGCGTCCAAAGTTCCAATCGACCAGGCAACCCCTGAGTGACGGGCCCGGAGGAGGGGGTGCGCTCCTCCGTGCCCCGCAGGCAACCCGGGGGCGCCTGTTTTCCGTTACCTTCTTCCTGGGGATCCGAGTTCTAACCGGATGACGGGGGGGTGGGGGGGTGGGGGTATGCGTTTACTGGAAGTCTCTTTTGCCCCCCCGCGACAAAGTGCACTCTCTCTGGGCTGAGTCAGGCCCATCGTTTTCCCCAACCGTTGGACCGACCACCACGGTTCTCTGGTCTGGATTTTGTACCCACTCTGAGTGCCTCCAACTGCTCTTCCCCTCCTCCATACAGGCCCGAAGGTCCGTTTTAGGACCGACTTGGCTCCAGGCGGAGCTCCGGTAGGCACGCGCCGAACTGTCTGTGACCGGGACCGAGGCACCCTCCCTGGGCTGGCCAGGGTAGGGCTGAGAGCATGGAGCTCTGAACCCACCTCACATTTATGGACTTTGTCATTTCTTTGAATTTGACCCCCAGAGTCAATTGGGTGGGTCATTTGAGCTTGATTCGTTTCCCAGGAAGGCTGCCTCCTGCCTGGGACGCACTTTTCAGAAAACCAGCCTGTCATTTCCTGGAGGTTTCGTACTTCCAGAGATCCACCACGGGTGGAGATTGAACTCTCTACTCTCCCCAGCCAGAGTGCCCTTTGGCTGGGCCGGCTTTCTCCTGGAGGCCCTCTCCCCTCCAGGACTTCCAGAGCTCCACCGCGCGCGCACGGTGTAAACTGGACTTTATACCCGACCAGGGCAACTCTTAGTGGGACTCACGACGGTCTGATGAGGGCGGGCGGGTGTGTGCCTCCAACTGCTCTTCCCCTCCTCCATACAGGCCCGAAGGTCCGTTTTAGGACCGACTTGGCTCCAGGCGGAGCTCCGGTAGGCACGCGCCGAACTGTCTGTGACCGGGACCGAGGCACCCTCCCTGGGCTGGCCAGGGTAGGGCTGAGAGCATGGAGCTCTGAACCCACCTCACATTTATGGACTTTGTCATTTCTTTGAATTTGACCCCCAGAGTCAATTGGGTGGGTCATTTGAGCTTGATTCGTTTCCCAGGAAGGCTGCCTCCTGCCTGGGACGCACTTTTCAGAAAACAAGCCTGTCATTTCCTGGAGGTTTCGTACTTCCAGAGATCCACCACGGGTGGAGATTGAACTCTCTACTCTCCCCAGCCAGAGTGCCCTTTGGCTGGGCCGGCTTTCTCCTGGAGGCCCTCTCCCCTCCAGGACTTCCAGAGCTCCACCGCGCGCGCACGGTGTAAACTGGACTTTATACCCGACCAGGGCAACTCTTAGTGGGACTCACGACGGTCTGATGAGGGCGGGCGGGTGTGTGCCTCCAACTGCTCTTCCCCTCCTCCATACAGGCCCGAAGGTCCGTTTTAGGACCGACTTGGCTCCAGGCGGAGCTCCGGTAGGCACGCGCCGAACTGTCTGTGACCGGGACCGAGGCACCCTCCCCGGGCTGGCCAGGGTAGGACTGAGAGCATGGAGCTCTGAACCCACCTCACATTTATGGACTTTGTCATTTCTTCGAATTTGACCCCCAGAGTCAATTGGGTGGGTCATTTGAGCTTGATTCGTTTCCCAGGGAGGCTGCAACCTGCCTGGGACGCACTTTTCAGAAAACCAGCCTGTCATTTCCTGGAGGTTTCGTACTTCCAGAGATCCACCACGGGTGGAGATTGAACTCTCTACTCTCCCCAGCCAGAGTGCCCCCTGGCTGGGCCAGCTTTCTCCTGGAGGCCCTCTCCCCTCCAGGACTTCCAGAGCTCCACCGCGCGCGCACGGTGTAAACTGGACTTTATACCCGACCAGGGGCAACTCTTAGTGGGACTCACGACGGTCTGATGAGGGGGCGGGCGGGTGTGTGCCTCCAACTGCTCTTCCCCTCCTCCATACATGCCCGAAGGTCCGTTTTAGGACCGTCTTCGCACCAGGCGGAGCACCAGGGGTGGCGGGCAAATCTGACTCTGTCCCAGGATGGGCCACCCTCCCTGGGACGGCCAGGGAGCTCCGAGAGCATGGAGCTTTGAACCCACTGCAAATTTTGGGACTCTGTCATTTTTTGAGAGCTCGGCACCAGAGTCCCTCTCTCCATGGGCTTTCGGGCTTTATTCGTGCCCAGGAAGGCCGCTCCACCCTCCTCCATACATGCCCGAAGGTCCGTTTTAGGACCGTCTTCGCTCCAGGCGGAGCTCCGGGGTGGCGGGCAAATCTGACTCTGACCCAGGACGGGCCACCCTCCCTGGGACGGCCAGGGAGCTCCGAGAGCATGGAGCTTTGAACCCACTGCAAATTTTGGGACTCTGTCATTTTTTGAAAGCTTGGCACCAGAGTCCCTCTCTCCATGGGCTTTCGGGCTTTATTCGTGCCCAGGAAGGCCGCTCCACCCTCCTCCATACATGCCCGAAGGTCCGTTTTAGGACCGTCTTCGCTCCAGGCGGAGCTCCGGGGTGGCGGGCAAATCTGACTCTGACCCAGGACGGGCCACCCTCCCTGGGCCGGCCAGGGAGCTCCGAGAGCATGGAGCTTTGAACCCACTGCAAATTTTGGGACTCTGTCATTTTTTGAGAGCTCGGCACCAGAGTCCCTCTCTCCATGGGCTTTCGGGCTTTATTCGTGCCCAGGAAGGCCGCTCCACCCTCCTCCATACATGCCCGAAGGTCCGTTTTAGGACCGTCTTCGCTCCAGGCGGAGCTCCGGGGTGGCGGGCAAATCTGACTCTGACCCAGGACGGGCCACCCTCCCTGGGCCGGCCAGGGAGCTCCGAGAGCATGGAGCTTTGAACCCACTGCAAATTTTGGGACTCTGTCATTTTTTGAGAGCTCGGCACCAGAGTCCCTCTCTCCATGGGCTTTCGGGCTTTATTCGTGCCCAGGAAGGCCGCTCCACCCTCCTCCATACATGCCCGAAGGTCCGTTTTAGGACCGTCTTCGCTCCAGGCGGAGCTCCGGGGTGGCGGGCAAATCTGACTCTGACCCAGGACGGGCCACCCTCCCTGGGCCGGCCAGGGAGCTCCGAGAGCATGGAGCTTTGAACCCACTGCAAATTTTGGGACTCTGTCATTTTTTGAGAGCTCGGCACCAGAGTCCCTCTCTCCATGGGCTTTCGGGCTTTATTCGTGCCCAGGAAGGCCGCTCCACCCTCCTCCATACATGCCCGAAGGTCCGTTTTAGGACCGTCTTCGCTCCAGGCGGAGCTCCGGGGTGGCGGGCAAATCTGACTCTGACCCAGGACGGGCCACCCTCCCTGGGCCGGCCAGGGAGCTCCGAGAGCATGGAGCTTTGAACCCACTGCAAATTTTGGGACTCTGTCATTTTTTGAGAGCTCGGCACCAGAGTCCCTCTCTCCATGGGCTTTCGGGCTTTATTCGTGCCCAGGAAGGCCGCTCCACCCTCCTCCATACATGCCCGAAGGTCCGTTTTAGGACCGTCTTCGCTCCAGGCGGAGCTCCGGGGTGGCGGGCAAATCTGACTCTGACCCAGGACGGGCCACCCTCCCTGGGCCGGCCAGGGAGCTCCGAGAGCATGGAGCTTTGAACCCACTGCAAATTTTGGGACTCTGTCATTTTTTGAGAGCTCGGCACCAGAGTCCCTCTCTCCATGGGCTTTCGGGCTTTATTCGTGCCCAGGAAGGCCGCTCCACCCTCCTCCATACATGCCCGAAGGTCCGTTTTAGGACCGTCTTCGCTCCAGGCGGAGCTCCGGGGTGGCGGGGAAATCTGACTCTGACCCAGGACGGGCCACCCTCCCTGGGCCGGCCAGGGAGCTCCGAGAGCATGGAGCTTTGAACCCACTGCAAATTTTGGGACTCTGTCATTTTTTGAAAGCTTGGCACCAGAGTCCCTCTCTCCATGGGCTTTCGGGCTTTATTCGTGCCCAGGAAGGCCGCTCCACCCTCCTCCATACATGCCCGAAGGTCCGTTTTAGGACCGTCTTCGCTCCAGGCGGAGCTCCGGGGTGGCGGGCAAATCTGACTCTGACCCAGGACGGGCCACCCTCCCTGGGCCGGCCAGGGAGCTCCGAGAGCATGGAGCTTTGAACCCACTGCAAATTTTGGGACTCTGTCATTTTTTGAAAGCTTGGCACCAGAGTCCCTCTCTCCATGGGCTTTCGGGCTTTATTCGTGCCCAGGAAGGTCGCTCCACTCTCCTCCATACATGCCCGAAGGTCCGTTTTAGGACCGCCTTCGCTCCAGGCGGAGCTCCGGGGTGGCGGGCAAATCTGACTCTGACCCAGGACGGGCCACCCTCCCTGGGCCGGCCAGGGAGGTCCGAGAGCATGGAGCTTTGAACCCACTGCAAATTTTTGGACTTTGTGCAATTTTTGAGAGCTTGACACCAGAGTCCCTTTCTCCATGGGCTTTGGGCTTTATTCGTGCCCAGGAGAGGTGCGCCATGCCTGGGATGCACTTTTCAGAAAAATCCACCCCCTCTTTTTTTCCTGGAGGTTTCATGCTTTTCAGAGCTCCACCACGGCGGAGATTGAACTCACTGCCCAGCCAGAGTGCACCCCACCCTGGCTTGGGTCACTGCCTTGAAGGCCCCTTGAGATTTGAACCCACTGCAAATTTTTGGACTTTGTGCAATTTTTGAGAGCTTGACACCAGAGTCCCTTTCTCCATGGGCTTTGGGCTTTATTCGTGCCCAGGAGAGGTGCGCCATGCCTGGGATGCACTTTTCAGAAAAATCCACCCCCTCTTTTTTTCCTGGAGGTTTCATGCTTTTCAGAGCTCCACCACGGCGGAGATTGAACTCACTGCCCAGCCAGAGTGCACCCCACCCTGGCTTGGGTCACTGCCTTGAAGGCCCCTTGAGATTTGAACCCACTGCAAATTTTTGGACTTTGTGCAATTTTTGAGAGCTTGACACCAGAGTCCCTTTCTCCATGGGCTTTGGGCTTTATTCGTGCCCAGGAGAGGTGCGCCATGCCTGGGATGCACTTTTCAGAAAAATCCACCCCCTCTTTTTTTCCTGGAGGTTTCATGCTTTTCAGAGCTCCACCACGGCGGAGATTGAACTCACTGCCCAGCCAGAGTGCACCCCACCCTGGCTTGGGTCACTGCCTTGAAGGCCCCTTGAGATTTGAACCCACTGCAAATTTTTGGGCTTTGTGCAATTTTTGAGAGCTTGACACCAGAGTCCCTTTCTCCATGGGCTTTGGGCTTTATTCGTGCCCAGGAGAGGTGTGCCATGCCTGGGATGCACTTTTCAGAAATATACCGGCTTGAAGTTTGAACTTTGACCGGATGTCACTCGAGACAAAACAAAAAAACAAAAAAATAAGCCGAGTCGGGGCTCCGTACTCTGGGCCTGTGTGCCCAGAGTATGGAGCCCCGACTCGGATTGGTTCCAGAGATATACCGG
>NC_138723.1:571310-576310 GCF_965113295.1 Leuciscus leuciscus | reverse complement strand
TAGCGGTCTCTCGACCGGGCAGTGGCCGTCCCCAGGCGCGTCCAAAGTTCCAATCGACCAGGCAACCCCTGAGTGACGGGCCCGGAGGAGGGGGTGCGCTCCTCCGTGCCCCGCAGGCAACCCGGGGGCGCCTGTTTTCCGTTACCTTCTTCCTGGGGATCCGAGTTCTAACCGGATGACGGGGGGGTGGGGGGGTGGGGGTATGCGTTTACTGGAAGTCTCTTTTGCCCCCCCGCGACAAAGTGCACTCTCTCTGGGCTGAGTCAGGCCCATCGTTTTCCCCAACCGTTGGACCGACCACCACGGTTCTCTGGTCTGGATTTTGTACCCACTCTGAGTGCCTCCAACTGCTCTTCCCCTCCTCCATACAGGCCCGAAGGTCCGTTTTAGGACCGACTTGGCTCCAGGCGGAGCTCCGGTAGGCACGCGCCGAACTGTCTGTGACCGGGACCGAGGCACCCTCCCTGGGCTGGCCAGGGTAGGGCTGAGAGCATGGAGCTCTGAACCCACCTCACATTTATGGACTTTGTCATTTCTTTGAATTTGACCCCCAGAGTCAATTGGGTGGGTCATTTGAGCTTGATTCGTTTCCCAGGAAGGCTGCCTCCTGCCTGGGACGCACTTTTCAGAAAACCAGCCTGTCATTTCCTGGAGGTTTCGTACTTCCAGAGATCCACCACGGGTGGAGATTGAACTCTCTACTCTCCCCAGCCAGAGTGCCCTTTGGCTGGGCCGGCTTTCTCCTGGAGGCCCTCTCCCCTCCAGGACTTCCAGAGCTCCACCGCGCGCGCACGGTGTAAACTGGACTTTATACCCGACCAGGGCAACTCTTAGTGGGACTCACGACGGTCTGATGAGGGCGGGCGGGTGTGTGCCTCCAACTGCTCTTCCCCTCCTCCATACAGGCCCGAAGGTCCGTTTTAGGACCGACTTGGCTCCAGGCGGAGCTCCGGTAGGCACGCGCCGAACTGTCTGTGACCGGGACCGAGGCACCCTCCCTGGGCTGGCCAGGGTAGGGCTGAGAGCATGGAGCTCTGAACCCACCTCACATTTATGGACTTTGTCATTTCTTTGAATTTGACCCCCAGAGTCAATTGGGTGGGTCATTTGAGCTTGATTCGTTTCCCAGGAAGGCTGCCTCCTGCCTGGGACGCACTTTTCAGAAAACAAGCCTGTCATTTCCTGGAGGTTTCGTACTTCCAGAGATCCACCACGGGTGGAGATTGAACTCTCTACTCTCCCCAGCCAGAGTGCCCTTTGGCTGGGCCGGCTTTCTCCTGGAGGCCCTCTCCCCTCCAGGACTTCCAGAGCTCCACCGCGCGCGCACGGTGTAAACTGGACTTTATACCCGACCAGGGCAACTCTTAGTGGGACTCACGACGGTCTGATGAGGGCGGGCGGGTGTGTGCCTCCAACTGCTCTTCCCCTCCTCCATACAGGCCCGAAGGTCCGTTTTAGGACCGACTTGGCTCCAGGCGGAGCTCCGGTAGGCACGCGCCGAACTGTCTGTGACCGGGACCGAGGCACCCTCCCCGGGCTGGCCAGGGTAGGACTGAGAGCATGGAGCTCTGAACCCACCTCACATTTATGGACTTTGTCATTTCTTCGAATTTGACCCCCAGAGTCAATTGGGTGGGTCATTTGAGCTTGATTCGTTTCCCAGGGAGGCTGCAACCTGCCTGGGACGCACTTTTCAGAAAACCAGCCTGTCATTTCCTGGAGGTTTCGTACTTCCAGAGATCCACCACGGGTGGAGATTGAACTCTCTACTCTCCCCAGCCAGAGTGCCCCCTGGCTGGGCCAGCTTTCTCCTGGAGGCCCTCTCCCCTCCAGGACTTCCAGAGCTCCACCGCGCGCGCACGGTGTAAACTGGACTTTATACCCGACCAGGGGCAACTCTTAGTGGGACTCACGACGGTCTGATGAGGGGGCGGGCGGGTGTGTGCCTCCAACTGCTCTTCCCCTCCTCCATACATGCCCGAAGGTCCGTTTTAGGACCGTCTTCGCACCAGGCGGAGCACCAGGGGTGGCGGGCAAATCTGACTCTGACCCAGGACGGGCCACCCTCCCTGGGACGGCCAGGGAGCTCCGAGAGCATGGAGCTTTGAACCCACTGCAAATTTTGGGACTCTGTCATTTTTTGAGAGCTCGGCACCAGAGTCCCTCTCTCCATGGGCTTTCGGGCTTTATTCGTGCCCAGGAAGGCCGCTCCACCCTCCTCCATACATGCCCGAAGGTCCGTTTTAGGACCGTCTTCGCTCCAGGCGGAGCTCCGGGGTGGCGGGCAAATCTGACTCTGACCCAGGACGGGCCACCCTCCCTGGGACGGCCAGGGAGCTCCGAGAGCATGGAGCTTTGAACCCACTGCAAATTTTGGGACTCTGTCATTTTTTGAGAGCTCGGCACCAGAGTCCCTCTCTCCATGGGCTTTCGGGCTTTATTCGTGCCCAGGAAGGCCGCTCCACCCTCCTCCATACATGCCCGAAGGTCCGTTTTAGGACCGTCTTCGCTCCAGGCGGAGCTCCGGGGTGGCGGGCAAATCTGACTCTGACCCAGGACGGGCCACCCTCCCTGGGACGGCCAGGGAGCTCCGAGAGCATGGAGCTTTGAACCCACTGCAAATTTTGGGACTCTGTCATTTTTTGAGAGCTCGGCACCAGAGTCCCTCTCTCCATGGGCTTTCGGGCTTTATTCGTGCCCAGGAAGGCCGCTCCACCCTCCTCCATACATGCCCGAAGGTCCGTTTTAGGACCGTCTTCGCACCAGGCGGAGCACCAGGGGTGGCGGGCAAATCTGACTCTGACCCAGGACGGGCCACCCTCCCTGGGACGGCCAGGGAGCTCCGAGAGCATGGAGCTTTGAACCCACTGCAAATTTTGGGACTCTGTCATTTTTTGAGAGCTCGGCACCAGAGTCCCTCTCTCCATGGGCTTTCGGGCTTTATTCGTGCCCAGGAAGGCCGCTCCACCCTCCTCCATACATGCCCGAAGGTCCGTTTTAGGACCGTCTTCGCTCCAGGCGGAGCTCCGGGGTGGCGGGCAAATCTGACTCTGACCCAGGACGGGCCACCCTCCCTGGGACGGCCAGGGAGCTCCGAGAGCATGGAGCTTTGAACCCACTGCAAATTTTGGGACTCTGTCATTTTTTGAGAGCTCGGCACCAGAGTCCCTCTCTCCATGGGCTTTCGGGCTTTATTCGTGCCCAGGAAGGCCGCTCCACCCTCCTCCATACATGCCCGAAGGTCCGTTTTAGGACCGTCTTCGCTCCAGGCGGAGCTCCGGGGTGGCGGGCAAATCTGACTCTGACCCAGGATGGGCCACCCTCCCTGGGCCGGCCAGGGAGCTCCGAGAGCATGGAGCTTTGAACCCACTGCAAATTTTGGGACTCTGTCATTTTTTGAGAGCTCGGCACCAGAGTCCCTCTCTCCATGGGCTTTCGGGCTTTATTCGTGCCCAGGAAGGCCGCTCCACCCTCCTCCATACATGCCCGAAGGTCCGTTTTAGGACCGTCTTCGCTCCAGGCGGAGCTCCGGGGTGGCGGGCAAATCTGACTCTGACCCAGGATGGGCCACCCTCCCTGGGCCGGCCAGGGAGCTCCGAGAGCATGGAGCTTTGAACCCACTGCAAATTTTGGGACTCTGTCATTTTTTGAGAGCTCGGCACCAGAGTCCCTCTCTCCATGGGCTTTCGGGCTTTATTCGTGCCCAGGAAGGCCGCTCCACCCTCCTCCATACATGCCCGAAGGTCCGTTTTAGGACCGTCTTCGCTCCAGGCGGAGCTCCGGGGTGGCGGGCAAATCTGACTCTGACCCAGGACGGGCCACCCTCCCTGGGCCGGCCAGGGAGGTCTGAGAGCATGGAGCTTTGAACCCACTGCAAATTTTGGGACTCTGTCATTTTTTGAGAGCTCGGCACCAGAGTCCCTCTCCCCATGGGCTTTCGGGCTTTATTCGTGCCCAGGAAGGCCGCTCCACCCTCCTCCATACATGCCCGAAGGTCCGTTTTAGGACCGTCTTCGCTCCAGGCGGAGCTCCGGGGTGGCGGGCAAATCTGACTCTGACCCAGGACGGGCCACCCTCCCTGGGCCGGCCAGGGAGGTCTGAGAGCATGGAGCTTTGAACCCACTGCAAATTTTGGGACTCTGTCATTTTTTGAAAGCTTGGCACCAGAGTCCCTCTCTCCATGGGCTTTCGGGCATTATTCGTGCCCAGGAAGGTCGCTCCACCCTCCTCCATACATGCCCGAAGGTCCGTTTTAAGACCGTCTTCGCTCCAGGCGGAGCTCCGGGGTGGCGGGCAAATCTGACTCTGACCCAGGACGGGCCACCCTCCCTGGGCCGGCCAGGGAGCTCCGAGAGCATGGAGCTTTGAACCCACTGCAAATTTTGGGACTCTGTCATTTTTTGAGAGCTCGGCACCAGAGTCCCTCTCTCCATGGGCTTTCGGGCTTTATTCGTGCCCAGGAAGGCCGCTCCACCCTCCTCCATACATGCCCGAAGGTCCGTTTTAGGACCGTCTTCGCTCCAGGAGGAGCTCCGGGGTGGCGGGCAAATCTGACTCTGACCCAGGACGGGCCACCCTCCCTGGGCCGGCCAGGGAGCTCCGAGAGCATGGAGCTTTGAACCCACTGCAAATTTTGGGACTCTGTCATTTTTTGAGAGCTCGGCACCAGAGTCCCTCTCTCCATGGGCTTTCGGGCTTTATTCGTGCCCAGGAAGGCCGCTCCACCCTCCTCCATACATGCCCGAAGGTCCGTTTTAGGACCGTCTTCGCTCCAGGCGGAGCTCCGGGGTGGCGGGCAAATCTGACTCTGACCCAGGACGGGCCACCCTCCCTGGGCCGGCCAGGGAGGTCTGAGAGCATGGAGCTTTGAACCCACTGCAAATTTTTGGACTCTGTCATTTTTTTGAAAGCTTGACACCAGAGTCCCTTTCTCCATGGGCTTTGGGCTTTATTCGTGCCCAGGAGAGGTGCGCCATGCCTGGGATGCACTTTTCAGAAAA
>NC_138723.1:553810-563810 GCF_965113295.1 Leuciscus leuciscus | reverse complement strand
CTCGGCGCAGGGTAGGCACACGCTGATCCGCCCATTGTGGCGCGCGTGCAGCCCCGGACATCTAAGGGCATCACAGACCTGTTATTGCTCCATCTCGCGTGGCTGAACGCCACTTGTCCCTCTAAGAAGTTGGACGCCGACCGCTCGGGGCCGCGTAACTAGTTAGCATGCCGGAGTCTCGTTCGTTATCGGAATGAACCAGACAAATCGCTCCACCAACTAAGAACGGCCATGCACCACCACCCACAGAATCGAGAAAGAGCTATCAATCTGTCAATCCTTTCCGTGTCCGGGCCGGGTGAGCTTTCCCGTGTTGAGTCAAATTAAGCCGCAGGCTCCACTCCTGGTGGTGCCCTTCCGTCAATTCCTTTAAGTTTCAGCTTTGCAACCATACTCCCCCCGGAACCCAAAGACTCGTGGTTTCCCGCACGCTGCCCGGCGGGTCATGGGAATAACGCCGCCGGATCGCGGGTCGGCATCGTTTACGGTCGGAACTACGACGGTATCTGATCGTCTTCGAACCTCCGACTTTCGTTCTTGATTAATGAAAACATTCTTGGCAAATGCTTTCGCTCTCGTCCGTCTTGCGCCGGTCCAAGAATTTCACCTCTAGCGGCGCAATACGAATGCCCCCGGCCGTCCCTCTCAATCATGGCCCCGGGTTCCAGAAACCCACAAAATAGAACCGGAGTCCTATTCCATTATTCCTAGCTGCGGTATTCAGCGGCGACGGGCGGCCTGCTTTGAACACTCTAATTTTTTCAAAGTAAACGCTTCGGGCCCCGAGGACCGGACACCCAGTTAAGGGCATCCGGGGGGCGCCGTGAGGCAGGGGTCCGGGACAGGCGGTGGCTCGCCTCGCGGCGGACCGCCGGCCCGCTCCCGAGATCCAACTACGAGCTTTTTAACTGCAGCAACTTTAGTATACGCTATTGGAGCTGGAATTACCGCGGCTGCTGGCACCAGACTTGCCCTCCAATGGGTCCTCGCCCATGGGTTTAGGATACGCTCATTCCAATTACAGGGCCTCGAAAGAGACCTGTATTGTTATTTTTCGTCACTACCTCTCCGTGTCGGAAATGGGTAATTTGCGCGCCTGCTGCCTTCCTTGGATGTGGTAGCCGTTTCTCAGGCTCCCTCTCCGGAATCGAACCCTGATTCCCCGTTACCCGTGGTCACCATGGTAGGCGCCGAATGTACCATCGAAAGTTGATAGGGCAGACATTCGAATGAGTCGTCGCCGCCGCAGAGGGCGCGCGATCGGCCCGAGGTTATCTAGAGTCACCAAAGCGGCCGGGGCGGCCGGAGCCGACCCCGGATGGGTTTTGGATCTGATAAATGCACGCGTCCCCGACCCCCCGAGGGGAGCCGGGTCGGCGCTCGTTTGCATGTATTAGCTCTGGAATTGCCACAGTTATCCAAGTAGCGGGTGGAGCGATCAAAGGAACCATAACTGATTTAATGAGCCATTCGCAGTTTCACTGTACCGACCGTGTGCACTTAGACCTGCATGGCTTAATCTTTGAGACAAGCATATGCTACTGGCAGGATCAACCAGGTAAGCGCCCTTTGGAAGGAGAACCGCGACGACGCTGGCTTCCTACACACGGGTCTCGCTCCGCTCGGGGCCCCCGGGGGGGCTCGAAGACGGCGCGGCCGCTCATAGGTGCGCGTGCGGAACCCTCCTCCGCGGGGGGCAGAGGGGGTGGGTGGCCGCTGGGTCGAGGCCGTAACCGGGAAGGGTGCTTTTCAGGCGGGGAGGCGCGGGGCGAAGGTCGGCTCGAAGACCGGAGAGAGGGTGTTCCCAACCGGTCCGAACCTTCCCACGCGCCCACGTCCTCCGCCACCGTGGCGGACATTCGTTCCAGACGGGCCGTCTGAGTCTCCCGAGGTCGACGCGGCCTGCTTTCCCCGGAGGGAGGCCGCGTCTAGAGTCGACACGCAAGACGGGGAGGAGCAAGCTGCCCAGAGCGGTCTTTCGACCGGGCAGGGGCCATCCCCAGGCGCGTCCGAAGTTCCAATCGACCAGGCAACCCCCACCGAGTGACGGGCCCCGGAGGAGGGGGTGCGCTCCTCCGGGCCCCGCAGGCAACCCGGAGGCGCCTGTTCTTACGGGAAGTCCGTTACCTTGTCCGAGCGGGGCGGTTGTCCCCTTCTCGACAAAACCCCGAAGGTCCGTTTTAGGACCGTCTTTGCTCCGACGGGAGCTCCGTCGCACGGACCGATTCGACCGCGCCCGAGTCTGAGGCGCCCTCCCTGGGTGTCGGCCAGGGAGGCGGGTCCCCGTGGGGATCTCGTTTGACCGCATTTTTCCGGACTCTGTCCGTTTTTTTTCCGGAGGTGGACTTTTTTTCCCTCCAGGACGCCTTTCTGCCCTCTCACTTTGTCCGAGCGGAGCGTTTGTCCCCTCCTCGACAAAACCCCCAAGGTCCGTTTTAGGACCGTCTTTGCTCCGACGGGAGCTCCGTCACGGCAGACGGATTCGATCGTGCCCGACACCGAGGCGCTCTCCCTGGTCGCCAGCCAGGGAGCCGCGCGTTTGTGGGAATCTGTTTGGACCGCCTCGTTTCGGACTCTGTCCGTTTTTTTCGGAGGTGGCCTTTCCTCCGAGGCGCCTTCGACGCCGCTCACCTCACCCCAGATAAGGCATCCTCCCCAGGATGTAGGTAACCCCGAACCGCACTTTCTCCAGGGGTGTGTCTCAAGCCCCTGGAGTCGTTTCGCCATTTACCCAGACCGACCGTTCGACAAGCATATGGTTGATTTACCTCGGGGATCGACCGAGGAGCCCCGGACGGACGAGCGAACCGCCACGCGCCGGCTTCCTACACACGGGTCTCGCTCCGCTCGGGCCTGGGCTCGAGACGGCACGGCCGCTCATAGGGGCGCGTGAGGAACCCCTCCGCCGAGGGGAGGGGGGGGGAGGCCTCTGGATCGAGGCCGTAACCGGGAAGGGTGCTTTCGAAGCGAGGGAGGCGCAGGGCGAAGTTCGGCTCCGAGACGTGCTGGCGGGGTGGGGGCCCCCAAGGAAGCCCCACCAACCGTTCCAAGCCTCCCGACGCACACCGCGGCCGCCCCTGCTGCGGACATCCGTTTCAGACGGGCCAGCTGAGTCTCCCGAGGTCGACGCGGCCTGCTTTCCCCGGAGGGAGGCCGCGTCTAGAGTCGACGCGCAAATCGGGGAGGAGCAAGCTGCCCATAGCGGTCTCTCGACCGGGCAGTGGCCGTCCCCAGGCGCGTCCAAAGTTCCAATCGACCAGGCAACCCCTGAGTGACGGGCCCGGAGGAGGGGGTGCGCTCCTCCGTGCCCCGCAGGCAACCCGGGGGCGCCTGTTTTCCGTTACCTTCTTCCTGGGGATCCGAGTTCTAACCGGATGACGGGGGGGTGGGGGGGTGGGGGTATGCGTTTACTGGAAGTCTCTTTTGCCCCCCCGCGACAAAGTGCACTCTCTCTGGGCTGAGTCAGGCCCATCGTTTTCCCCAACCGTTGGACCGACCACCACGGTTCTCTGGTCTGGATTTTGTACCCACTCTGAGTGCCTCCAACTGCTCTTCCCCTCCTCCATACAGGCCCGAAGGTCCGTTTTAGGACCGACTTGGCTCCAGGCGGAGCTCCGGTAGGCACGCGCCGAACTGTCTGTGACCGGGACCGAGGCACCCTCCCTGGGCTGGCCAGGGTAGGGCTGAGAGCATGGAGCTCTGAACCCACCTCACATTTATGGACTTTGTCATTTCTTTGAATTTGACCCCCAGAGTCAATTGGGTGGGTCATTTGAGCTTGATTCGTTTCCCAGGAAGGCTGCCTCCTGCCTGGGACGCACTTTTCAGAAAACCAGCCTGTCATTTCCTGGAGGTTTCGTACTTCCAGAGATCCACCACGGGTGGAGATTGAACTCTCTACTCTCCCCAGCCAGAGTGCCCTTTGGCTGGGCCGGCTTTCTCCTGGAGGCCCTCTCCCCTCCAGGACTTCCAGAGCTCCACCGCGCGCGCACGGTGTAAACTGGACTTTATACCCGACCAGGGCAACTCTTAGTGGGACTCACGACGGTCTGATGAGGGCGGGCGGGTGTGTGCCTCCAACTGCTCTTCCCCTCCTCCATACAGGCCCGAAGGTCCGTTTTAGGACCGACTTGGCTCCAGGCGGAGCTCCGGTAGGCACGCGCCGAACTGTCTGTGACCGGGACCGAGGCACCCTCCCTGGGCTGGCCAGGGTAGGGCTGAGAGCATGGAGCTCTGAACCCACCTCACATTTATGGACTTTGTCATTTCTTTGAATTTGACCCCCAGAGTCAATTGGGTGGGTCATTTGAGCTTGATTCGTTTCCCAGGAAGGCTGCCTCCTGCCTGGGACGCACTTTTCAGAAAACAAGCCTGTCATTTCCTGGAGGTTTCGTACTTCCAGAGATCCACCACGGGTGGAGATTGAACTCTCTACTCTCCCCAGCCAGAGTGCCCTTTGGCTGGGCCGGCTTTCTCCTGGAGGCCCTCTCCCCTCCAGGACTTCCAGAGCTCCACCGCGCGCGCACGGTGTAAACTGGACTTTATACCCGACCAGGGCAACTCTTAGTGGGACTCACGACGGTCTGATGAGGGCGGGCGGGTGTGTGCCTCCAACTGCTCTTCCCCTCCTCCATACAGGCCCGAAGGTCCGTTTTAGGACCGACTTGGCTCCAGGCGGAGCTCCGGTAGGCACGCGCCGAACTGTCTGTGACCGGGACCGAGGCACCCTCCCCGGGCTGGCCAGGGTAGGACTGAGAGCATGGAGCTCTGAACCCACCTCACATTTATGGACTTTGTCATTTCTTCGAATTTGACCCCCAGAGTCAATTGGGTGGGTCATTTGAGCTTGATTCGTTTCCCAGGGAGGCTGCAACCTGCCTGGGACGCACTTTTCAGAAAACCAGCCTGTCATTTCCTGGAGGTTTCGTACTTCCAGAGATCCACCACGGGTGGAGATTGAACTCTCTACTCTCCCCAGCCAGAGTGCCCCCTGGCTGGGCCAGCTTTCTCCTGGAGGCCCTCTCCCCTCCAGGACTTCCAGAGCTCCACCGCGCGCGCACGGTGTAAACTGGACTTTATACCCGACCAGGGGCAACTCTTAGTGGGACTCACGACGGTCTGATGAGGGGGCGGGCGGGTGTGTGCCTCCAACTGCTCTTCCCCTCCTCCATACATGCCCGAAGGTCCGTTTTAGGACCGTCTTCGCACCAGGCGGAGCACCAGGGGTGGCGGGCAAATCTGACTCTGACCCAGGACGGGCCACCCTCCCTGGGACGGCCAGGGAGCTCCGAGAGCATGGAGCTTTGAACCCACTGCAAATTTTGGGACTCTGTCATTTTTTGAGAGCTCGGCACCAGAGTCCCTCTCTCCATGGGCTTTCGGGCTTTATTCGTGCCCAGGAAGGCCGCTCCACCCTCCTCCATACATGCCCGAAGGTCCGTTTTAGGACCGTCTTCGCTCCAGGCGGAGCTCCGGGGTGGCGGGCAAATCTGACTCTGACCCAGGACGGGCCACCCTCCCTGGGACGGCCAGGGAGCTCCGAGAGCATGGAGCTTTGAACCCACTGCAAATTTTGGGACTCTGTCATTTTTTGAGAGCTCGGCACCAGAGTCCCTCTCTCCATGGGCTTTCGGGCTTTATTCGTGCCCAGGAAGGCCGCTCCACCCTCCTCCATACATGCCCGAAGGTCCGTTTTAGGACCGTCTTCGCACCAGGCGGAGCACCAGGGGTGGCGGGCAAATCTGACTCTGACCCAGGACGGGCCACCCTCCCTGGGACGGCCAGGGAGCTCCGAGAGCATGGAGCTTTGAACCCACTGCAAATTTTGGGACTCTGTCATTTTTTGAGAGCTCGGCACCAGAGTCCCTCTCTCCATGGGCTTTCGGGCTTTATTCGTGCCCAGGAAGGCCGCTCCACCCTCCTCCATACATGCCCGAAGGTCCGTTTTAGGACCGTCTTCGCTCCAGGCGGAGCTCCGGGGTGGCGGGCAAATCTGACTCTGACCCAGGACGGGCCACCCTCCCTGGGACGGCCAGGGAGCTCCGAGAGCATGGAGCTTTGAACCCACTGCAAATTTTGGGACTCTGTCATTTTTTGAGAGCTCGGCACCAGAGTCCCTCTCTCCATGGGCTTTCGGGCTTTATTCGTGCCCAGGAAGGCCGCTCCACCCTCCTCCATACATGCCCGAAGGTCCGTTTTAGGACCGTCTTCGCTCCAGGCGGAGCTCCGGGGTGGCGGGCAAATCTGACTCTGAAACAGGATGGGCCACCCTCCCTGGGCCGGCCAGGGAGCTCCGAGAGCATGGAGCTTTGAACCCACTGCAAATTTTGGGACTCTGTCATTTTTTGAGAGCTCGGCACCAGAGTCCCTCTCTCCATGGGCTTTCGGGCTTTATTCGTGCCCAGGAAGGCCGCTCCACCCTCCTCCATACATGCCCGAAGGTCCGTTTTAGGACCGTCTTCGCTCCAGGCGGAGCTCCGGGGTGGCGGGCAAATCTGACTCTGACCCAGGATGGGCCACCCTCCCTGGGCCGGCCAGGGAGCTCCGAGAGCATGGAGCTTTGAACCCACTGCAAATTTTGGGACTCTGTCATTTTTTGAGAGCTCGGCACCAGAGTCCCTCTCTCCATGGGCTTTCGGGCTTTATTCGTGCCCAGGAAGGCCGCTCCACCCTCCTCCATACATGCCCGAAGGTCCGTTTTAGGACCGTCTTCGCTCCAGGCGGAGCTCCGGGGTGGCGGGCAAATCTGACTCTGACCCAGGACGGGCCACCCTCCCTGGGCCGGCCAGGGAGGTCTGAGAGCATGGAGCTTTGAACCCACTGCAAATTTTGGGACTCTGTCATTTTTTGAGAGCTCGGCACCAGAGTCCCTCTCCCCATGGGCTTTCGGGCTTTATTCGTGCCCAGGAAGGCCGCTCCACCCTCCTCCATACATGCCCGAAGGTCCGTTTTAGGACCGTCTTCGCTCCAGGCGGAGCTCCGGGGTGGCGGGCAAATCTGACTCTGACCCAGGACGGGCCACCCTCCCTGGGCCGGCCAGGGAGGTCTGAGAGCATGGAGCTTTGAACCCACTGCAAATTTTGGGACTCTGTCATTTTTTGAAAGCTTGGCACCAGAGTCCCTCTCTCCATGGGCTTTCGGGCATTATTCGTGCCCAGGAAGGTCGCTCCACCCTCCTCCATACATGCCCGAAGGTCCGTTTTAAGACCGTCTTCGCTCCAGGCGGAGCTCCGGGGTGGCGGGCAAATCTGACTCTGACCCAGGACGGGCCACCCTCCCTGGGCCGGCCAGGGAGCTCCGAGAGCATGGAGCTTTGAACCCACTGCAAATTTTGGGACTCTGTCATTTTTTGAGAGCTCGGCACCAGAGTCCCTCTCTCCATGGGCTTTCGGGCTTTATTCGTGCCCAGGAAGGCCGCTCCACCCTCCTCCATACATGCCCGAAGGTCCGTTTTAGGACCGTCTTCGCTCCAGGAGGAGCTCCGGGGTGGCGGGCAAATCTGACTCTGACCCAGGACGGGCCACCCTCCCTGGGCCGGCCAGGGAGCTCCGAGAGCATGGAGCTTTGAACCCACTGCAAATTTTGGGACTCTGTCATTTTTTGAGAGCTCGGCACCAGAGTCCCTCTCTCCATGGGCTTTCGGGCTTTATTCGTGCCCAGGAAGGCCGCTCCACCCTCCTCCATACATGCCCGAAGGTCCGTTTTAGGACCGTCTTCGCTCCAGGAGGAGCTCCGGGGTGGCGGGCAAATCTGACTCTGACCCAGGACGGGCCACCCTCCCTGGGCCGGCCAGGGAGCTCCGAGAGCATGGAGCTTTGAACCCACTGCAAATTTTGGGACTCTGTCATTTTTTGAGAGCTCGGCACCAGAGTCCCTCTCTCCATGGGCTTTCGGGCTTTATTCGTGCCCAGGAAGGCCGCTCCACCCTCCTCCATACATGCCCGAAGGTCCGTTTTAGGACCGTCTTCGCTCCAGGAGGAGCTCCGGGGTGGCGGGCAAATCTGACTCTGACCCAGGACGGGCCACCCTCCCTGGGCCGGCCAGGGAGCTCCGAGAGCATGGAGCTTTGAACCCACTGCAAATTTTGGGACTCTGTCATTTTTTGAGAGCTCGGCACCAGAGTCCCTCTCTCCATGGGCTTTCGGGCTTTATTCGTGCCCAGGAAGGCCGCTCCACCCTCCTCCATACATGCCCGAAGGTCCGTTTTAGGACCGTCTTCGCTCCAGGCGGAGCTCCGGGGTGGCGGGCAAATCTGACTCTGACCCAGGACGGGCCACCCTCCCTGGGCCGGCCAGGGAGGTCTGAGAGCATGGAGCTTTGAACCCACTGCAAATTTTGGGACTGTCATTTTTTGAAAGCTTGGCACCAGAGTCCCTCTCTCCATGGGCTTTCGGGCATTATTCGTGCCCAGGAAGGTCGCTCCACCCTCCTCCATACATGCCCGAAGGTCCGTTTTAGGACCGTCTTCGCTCCAGGCGGAGCTCCGGGGTGGCGGGCAAATCTGACTCTGACCCAGGACGGGCCACCCTCCCTGGGCCGGCCAGGGAGGTCTGAGAGCATGGAGCTTTGAACCCACTGCAAATTTTTGGACTCTGTCATTTTTTTGAAAGCTTGACACCAGAGTCCCTTTCTCCATGGGCTTTGGGCTTTATTCGTGCCCAGGAGAGGTGCGCCATGCCTGGGATGCACTTTTCAGAAAAATCCACCCCCTCTTTTTTTCCTGGAGGTTTCATGCTTTTCAGAGCTCCACCACGGCGGAGATTGAACTCACTGCCCAGCCAGAGTGCACCCCACCCTGGCTTGGGTCACTGCCTTGAAGGCCCCTTGAGATTTGAACCCACTGCAAATTTTTGGACTTTGGGCAATTTTTGAGAGCTTGACACCAGAGTCCCTTTCTCCATGGGCTTTGGGCTTTATTCGTGCCCAGGAGAGGTGTGCCATGCCTGGGATGCACTTTTCAGAAAAATCCACCCCCTCTTTTTTTCCTGGAGGTTTCATGCTTTTCAGAGCTCCACCACGGCGGAGATTGAACTCACTGCCCAGCCAGAGTGCACCCCACCCTGGCTTGGGTCACTGCCTTGAAGGCCCCTTGAGATTTGAACCCACTGCAAATTTTTGGACTTTGTGCAATTTTTGAGAGCTTGACACCAGAGTCCCTTTCTCCATGGGCTTTGGGCTTTATTCGTGCCCAGGAGAGGTGCGCCATGCCTGGGATGCACTTTTCAGAAATATACCGGCTTGAAGTTTGAACTTTGACCGGATGTCACTCGAGACAAAAAACAAAAAAAAATAAAAAAAATAAGCCGAGTCGGGGCTCCGTACTCTGGGCCTGTGTGCCCAGAGTATGGAGCCCCGACTCGGATTGGTTCCAGAGATATACCGGCTTGAAGTTTGAACTTTGACCGGATGTCACTCGAGACAAAAAACAAAAAAAAATAAAAAAAATAAGCCGAGTCGGGGCTCCGTACTCTGGGCCTGTGTGCCCAGAGTATGGAGCCCCGACTCGGATTGGTTCCAGAGATATACCGGCTTGAAGTTTGAACTTTGACCGGATGTCACTCGAGACAAAAAACAAAAAAAAATAAAAAAAATAAGCCGAGTCGGGGCTCCGTACTCTGGGCCTGTGCGCCCAGAGTATGGAGCCCCGACTCGGATTGGTTCCAGAGATATACCGGCTTGAAGTGCCGTACTAGGGGACCCCCGTGTGCCCAGAGCATGGAGCCCCAACTCGGCTTCATCACTGAGAAGAGGCCCCGGTTCAAGCTCCTCATACACTCTACACTCTACCTTAAGAGAGTCATAGTTACTCCCGCCGTTTACCCGATTCGTGGAACCAGGATTTTGGGCGTGGGGGTGCACCACGGCCCACCACCCTACCCGCGTCAGGGAACCGGTGGACCCCCTGGATCTTTCCAGGGACCCACACTGACCCCCACCTTGGTCCGCCCTCTGCCCAGACCCGGAGAACCAGAGACCCGGGCAGGTACCCCCACCTAGGTCC
>NC_138723.1:538810-546310 GCF_965113295.1 Leuciscus leuciscus | reverse complement strand
TAAATGCACGCGTCCCCGACCCCCCGAGGGGAGCCGGGTCGGCGCTCGTTTGCATGTATTAGCTCTGGAATTGCCACAGTTATCCAAGTAGCGGGTGGAGCGATCAAAGGAACCATAACTGATTTAATGAGCCATTCGCAGTTTCACTGTACCGACCGTGTGCACTTAGACCTGCATGGCTTAATCTTTGAGACAAGCATATGCTACTGGCAGGATCAACCAGGTAAGCGCCCTTTGGAAGGAGAACCGCGACGACGCTGGCTTCCTACACACGGGTCTCGCTCCGCTCGGGGCCCCCGGGGGGGCTCGAAGACGGCGCGGCCGCTCATAGGTGCGCGTGCGGAACCCTCCTCCGCGGGGGGCAGAGGGGGTGGGTGGCCGCTGGGTCGAGGCCGTAACCGGGAAGGGTGCTTTTCAGGCGGGGAGGCGCGGGGCGAAGGTCGGCTCGAAGACCGGAGAGAGGGTGTTCCCAACCGGTCCGAACCTTCCCACGCGCCCACGTCCTCCGCCACCGTGGCGGACATTCGTTCCAGACGGGCCGTCTGAGTCTCCCGAGGTCGACGCGGCCTGCTTTCCCCGGAGGGAGGCCGCGTCTAGAGTCGACACGCAAGACGGGGAGGAGCAAGCTGCCCAGAGCGGTCTTTCGACCGGGCAGGGGCCATCCCCAGGCGCGTCCGAAGTTCCAATCGACCAGGCAACCCCCACCGAGTGACGGGCCCCGGAGGAGGGGGTGCGCTCCTCCGGGCCCCGCAGGCAGCCCGGAGGCGCCTGTTCTTACGGGAAGTCCGTTACCTTGTCCGAGCGGGGCGGTTGTCCCCTTCTCGACAAAACCCCGAAGGTCCGTTTTAGGACCGTCTTTGCTCCGACGGGAGCTCCGTCGCACGGACCGATTCGACCGCGCCCGAGTCTGAGGCGCCCTCCCTGGGTGTCGGCCAGGGAGGCGGGTCCCCGTGGGGATCTCGTTTGACCGCATTTTTCCGGACTCTGTCCGTTTTTTTCCGGAGGTGGACTTTTTTTCCTCCAGGACGCCTTTCTGCCCTCTCACTTTGTCCGAGCGGAGCGTTTGTCCCCTCCTCGACAAAACCCCCAAGGTCCGTTTTAGGACCGTCTTTGCTCCGACGGGAGCTCCGTCACGGCAGACGGATTCGATCGTGCCCGACACCGAGGCGCTCTCCCTGGTCGCCAGCCAGGGAGCCGCGCGTTTGTGGGAATCTGTTTGGACCGCCTCGTTTCGGACTCTGTCCGTTTTTTTCGGAGGTGGCCTTTCCTCCGAGGCGCCTTCGACGCCGCTCACCTCACCCCAGATAAGGCATCCTCCCCAGGATGTAGGTAACCCCGAACCGCACTTTCTCCAGGGGTGTGTCTCAAGCCCCTGGAGTCGTTTCGCCATTTACCCAGACCGACCGTTCGACAAGCATATGGTTGATTTACCTCGGGGATCGACCGAGGGAGCCCCGGACGGACGAGCGAACCGCCACGCGCCGGCTTCCTACACACGGGTCTCGCTCCGCTCGGGCCTGGGCTCGAGACGGCACGGCCGCTCATAGGGGCGCGTGAGGAACCCCTCCGCCGAGGGGAGGGGGGGGGAGGCCTCTGGATCGAGGCCGTAACCGGGAAGGGTGCTTTCGAAGCGAGGGAGGCGCAGGGCGAAGTTCGGCTCCGAGACGTGCTGGCGGGGTGGGGGCCCCCAAGGAAGCCCCACCAACCGTTCCAAGCCTCCCGACGCACACCGCGGCCGCCCCTGCTGCGGACATCCGTTTCAGACGGGCCAGCTGAGTCTCCCGAGGTCGACGCGGCCTGCTTTCCCCGGAGGGAGGCCGCGTCTAGAGTCGACGCGCAAATCGGGGAGGAGCAAGCTGCCCATAGCGGTCTCTCGACCGGGCAGTGGCCGTCCCCAGGCGCGTCCAAAGTTCCAATCGACCAGGCAACCCCTGAGTGACGGGCCCGGAGGAGGGGGTGCGCTCCTCCGTGCCCCGCAGGCAACCCGGGGGCGCCTGTTTTCCGTTACCTTCTTCCTGGGGATCCGAGTTCTAACCGGATGACGGGGGGGTGGGGGGGTGGGGGTATGCGTTTACTGGAAGTCTCTTTTGCCCCCCCGCGACAAAGTGCACTCTCTCTGGGCTGAGTCAGGCCCATCGTTTTCCCCAACCGTTGGACCGACCACCACGGTTCTCTGGTCTGGATTTTGTACCCACTCTGAGTGCCTCCAACTGCTCTTCCCCTCCTCCATACAGGCCCGAAGGTCCGTTTTAGGACCGACTTGGCTCCAGGCGGAGCTCCGGTAGGCACGCGCCGAACTGTCTGTGACCGGGACCGAGGCACCCTCCCTGGGCTGGCCAGGGTAGGGCTGAGAGCATGGAGCTCTGAACCCACCTCACATTTATGGACTTTGTCATTTCTTTGAATTTGACCCCCAGAGTCAATTGGGTGGGTCATTTGAGCTTGATTCGTTTCCCAGGAAGGCTGCCTCCTGCCTGGGACGCACTTTTCAGAAAACCAGCCTGTCATTTCCTGGAGGTTTCGTACTTCCAGAGATCCACCACGGGTGGAGATTGAACTCTCTACTCTCCCCAGCCAGAGTGCCCTTTGGCTGGGCCGGCTTTCTCCTGGAGGCCCTCTCCCCTCCAGGACTTCCAGAGCTCCACCGCGCGCGCACGGTGTAAACTGGACTTTATACCCGACCAGGGCAACTCTTAGTGGGACTCACGACGGTCTGATGAGGGCGGGCGGGTGTGTGCCTCCAACTGCTCTTCCCCTCCTCCATACAGGCCCGAAGGTCCGTTTTAGGACCGACTTGGCTCCAGGCGGAGCTCCGGTAGGCACGCGCCGAACTGTCTGTGACCGGGACCGAGGCACCCTCCCTGGGCTGGCCAGGGTAGGGCTGAGAGCATGGAGCTCTGAACCCACCTCACATTTATGGACTTTGTCATTTCTTTGAATTTGACCCCCAGAGTCAATTGGGTGGGTCATTTGAGCTTGATTCGTTTCCCAGGAAGGCTGCCTCCTGCCTGGGACGCACTTTTCAGAAAACAAGCCTGTCATTTCCTGGAGGTTTCGTACTTCCAGAGATCCACCACGGGTGGAGATTGAACTCTCTACTCTCCCCAGCCAGAGTGCCCTTTGGCTGGGCCGGCTTTCTCCTGGAGGCCCTCTCCCCTCCAGGACTTCCAGAGCTCCACCGCGCGCGCACGGTGTAAACTGGACTTTATACCCGACCAGGGCAACTCTTAGTGGGACTCACGACGGTCTGATGAGGGCGGGCGGGTGTGTGCCTCCAACTGCTCTTCCCCTCCTCCATACAGGCCCGAAGGTCCGTTTTAGGACCGACTTGGCTCCAGGCGGAGCTCCGGTAGGCACGCGCCGAACTGTCTGTGACCGGGACCGAGGCACCCTCCCCGGGCTGGCCAGGGTAGGACTGAGAGCATGGAGCTCTGAACCCACCTCACATTTATGGACTTTGTCATTTCTTCGAATTTGACCCCCAGAGTCAATTGGGTGGGTCATTTGAGCTTGATTCGTTTCCCAGGGAGGCTGCAACCTGCCTGGGACGCACTTTTCAGAAAACCAGCCTGTCATTTCCTGGAGGTTTCGTACTTCCAGAGATCCACCACGGGTGGAGATTGAACTCTCTACTCTCCCCAGCCAGAGTGCCCCCTGGCTGGGCCAGCTTTCTCCTGGAGGCCCTCTCCCCTCCAGGACTTCCAGAGCTCCACCGCGCGCGCACGGTGTAAACTGGACTTTATACCCGACCAGGGGCAACTCTTAGTGGGACTCACGACGGTCTGATGAGGGGGCGGGCGGGTGTGTGCCTCCAACTGCTCTTCCCCTCCTCCATACATGCCCGAAGGTCCGTTTTAGGACCGTCTTCGCACCAGGCGGAGCACCAGGGGTGGCGGGCAAATCTGACTCTGACCCAGGACGGGCCACCCTCCCTGGGACGGCCAGGGAGCTCCGAGAGCATGGAGCTTTGAACCCACTGCAAATTTTGGGACTCTGTCATTTTTTGAGAGCTCGGCACCAGAGTCCCTCTCTCCATGGGCTTTCGGGCTTTATTCGTGCCCAGGAAGGCCGCTCCACCCTCCTCCATACATGCCCGAAGGTCCGTTTTAGGACCGTCTTCGCTCCAGGCGGAGCTCCGGGGTGGCGGGCAAATCTGACTCTGACCCAGGACGGGCCACCCTCCCTGGGACGGCCAGGGAGCTCCGAGAGCATGGAGCTTTGAACCCACTGCAAATTTTGGGACTCTGTCATTTTTTGAGAGCTCGGCACCAGAGTCCCTCTCTCCATGGGCTTTCGGGCTTTATTCGTGCCCAGGAAGGCCGCTCCACCCTCCTCCATACATGCCCGAAGGTCCGTTTTAGGACCGTCTTCGCACCAGGCGGAGCACCAGGGGTGGCGGGCAAATCTGACTCTGACCCAGGACGGGCCACCCTCCCTGGGACGGCCAGGGAGCTCCGAGAGCATGGAGCTTTGAACCCACTGCAAATTTTGGGACTCTGTCATTTTTTGAGAGCTCGGCACCAGAGTCCCTCTCTCCATGGGCTTTCGGGCTTTATTCGTGCCCAGGAAGGCCGCTCCACCCTCCTCCATACATGCCCGAAGGTCCGTTTTAGGACCGTCTTCGCTCCAGGCGGAGCTCCGGGGTGGCGGGCAAATCTGACTCTGACCCAGGACGGGCCACCCTCCCTGGGACGGCCAGGGAGCTCCGAGAGCATGGAGCTTTGAACCCACTGCAAATTTTGGGACTCTGTCATTTTTTGAGAGCTCGGCACCAGAGTCCCTCTCTCCATGGGCTTTCGGGCTTTATTCGTGCCCAGGAAGGCCGCTCCACCCTCCTCCATACATGCCCGAAGGTCCGTTTTAGGACCGTCTTCGCTCCAGGCGGAGCTCCGGGGTGGCGGGCAAATCTGACTCTGACCCAGGATGGGCCACCCTCCCTGGGCCGGCCAGGGAGCTCCGAGAGCATGGAGCTTTGAACCCACTGCAAATTTTGGGACTCTGTCATTTTTTGAGAGCTCGGCACCAGAGTCCCTCTCTCCATGGGCTTTCGGGCTTTATTCGTGCCCAGGAAGGCCGCTCCACCCTCCTCCATACATGCCCGAAGGTCCGTTTTAGGACCGTCTTCGCTCCAGGCGGAGCTCCGGGGTGGCGGGCAAATCTGACTCTGACCCAGGATGGGCCACCCTCCCTGGGCCGGCCAGGGAGCTCCGAGAGCATGGAGCTTTGAACCCACTGCAAATTTTGGGACTCTGTCATTTTTTGAGAGCTCGGCACCAGAGTCCCTCTCTCCATGGGCTTTCGGGCTTTATTCGTGCCCAGGAAGGCCGCTCCACCCTCCTCCATACATGCCCGAAGGTCCGTTTTAGGACCGTCTTCGCTCCAGGCGGAGCTCCGGGGTGGCGGGCAAATCTGACTCTGACCCAGGACGGGCCACCCTCCCTGGGCCGGCCAGGGAGGTCTGAGAGCATGGAGCTTTGAACCCACTGCAAATTTTGGGACTCTGTCATTTTTTGAGAGCTCGGCACCAGAGTCCCTCTCCCCATGGGCTTTCGGGCTTTATTCGTGCCCAGGAAGGCCGCTCCACCCTCCTCCATACATGCCCGAAGGTCCGTTTTAGGACCGTCTTCGCTCCAGGCGGAGCTCCGGGGTGGCGGGCAAATCTGACTCTGACCCAGGACGGGCCACCCTCCCTGGGCCGGCCAGGGAGGTCTGAGAGCATGGAGCTTTGAACCCACTGCAAATTTTGGGACTCTGTCATTTTTTGAAAGCTTGGCACCAGAGTCCCTCTCTCCATGGGCTTTCGGGCATTATTCGTGCCCAGGAAGGTCGCTCCACCCTCCTCCATACATGCCCGAAGGTCCGTTTTAAGACCGTCTTCGCTCCAGGCGGAGCTCCGGGGTGGCGGGCAAATCTGACTCTGACCCAGGACGGGCCACCCTCCCTGGGCCGGCCAGGGAGCTCCGAGAGCATGGAGCTTTGAACCCACTGCAAATTTTGGGACTCTGTCATTTTTTGAGAGCTCGGCACCAGAGTCCCTCTCTCCATGGGCTTTCGGGCTTTATTCGTGCCCAGGAAGGCCGCTCCACCCTCCTCCATACATGCCCGAAGGTCCGTTTTAGGACCGTCTTCGCTCCAGGAGGAGCTCCGGGGTGGCGGGCAAATCTGACTCTGACCCAGGACGGGCCACCCTCCCTGGGCCGGCCAGGGAGCTCCGAGAGCATGGAGCTTTGAACCCACTGCAAATTTTGGGACTCTGTCATTTTTTGAGAGCTCGGCACCAGAGTCCCTCTCTCCATGGGCTTTCGGGCTTTATTCGTGCCCAGGAAGGCCGCTCCACCCTCCTCCATACATGCCCGAAGGTCCGTTTTAGGACCGTCTTCGCTCCAGGAGGAGCTCCGGGGTGGCGGGCAAATCTGACTCTGACCCAGGACGGGCCACCCTCCCTGGGCCGGCCAGGGAGCTCCGAGAGCATGGAGCTTTGAACCCACTGCAAATTTTGGGACTCTGTCATTTTTTGAGAGCTCGGCACCAGAGTCCCTCTCTCCATGGGCTTTCGGGCTTTATTCGTGCCCAGGAAGGCCGCTCCACCCTCCTCCATACATGCCCGAAGGTCCGTTTTAGGACCGTCTTCGCTCCAGGAGGAGCTCCGGGGTGGCGGGCAAATCTGACTCTGACCCAGGACGGGCCACCCTCCCTGGGCCGGCCAGGGAGCTCCGAGAGCATGGAGCTTTGAACCCACTGCAAATTTTGGGACTCTGTCATTTTTTGAGAGCTCGGCACCAGAGTCCCTCTCTCCATGGGCTTTCGGGCTTTATTCGTGCCCAGGAAGGCCGCTCCACCCTCCTCCATACATGCCCGAAGGTCCGTTTTAGGACCGTCTTCGCTCCAGGCGGAGCTCCGGGGTGGCGGGCAAATCTGACTCTGACCCAGGACGGGCCACCCTCCCTGGGCCGGCCAGGGAGGTCTGAGAGCATGGAGCTTTGAACCCACTGCAAATTTTGGGACTGTCATTTTTTGAAAGCTTGGCACCAGAGTCCCTCTCTCCATGGGCTTTCGGGCATTATTCGTGCCCAGGAAGGTCGCTCCACCCTCCTCCATACATGCCCGAAGGTCCGTTTTAGGACCGTCTTCGCTCCAGGCGGAGCTCCGGGGTGGCGGGCAAATCTGACTCTGACCCAGGACGGGCCACCCTCCCTGGGCCGGCCAGGGAGGTCTGAGAGCATGGAGCTTTGAACCCACTGCAAATTTTTGGACTCTGTCATTTTTTTGAAAGCTTGACACCAGAGTCCCTTTCTCCATGGGCTTTGGGCTTTATTCGTGCCCAGGAGAGGTGCGCCATGCCTGGGATGCACTTTTCAGAAAAATCCACCCCCTCTTTTTTTCCTGGAGGTTTCATGCTTTTCAGAGCTCCACCACGGCGGAGATTGAACTCACTGCCCAGCCAGAGTGCACCCCACCCTGGCTTGGGTCACTGCCTTGAAGGCCCCTTGAGATTTGAAC
>NC_138723.1:521310-528810 GCF_965113295.1 Leuciscus leuciscus | reverse complement strand
AGATAAGGCATCCTCCCCAGGATGTAGGTAACCCCGAACCGCACTTTCTCCAGGGGTGTGTCTCAAGCCCCTGGAGTCGTTTCGCCATTTACCCAGACCGACCGTTCGACAAGCATATGGTTGATTTACCTCGGGGATCGACCGAGGGAGCCCCGGACGGACGAGCGAACCGCCACGCGCCGGCTTCCTACACACGGGTCTCGCTCCGCTCGGGCCTGGGCTCGAGACGGCACGGCCGCTCATAGGGGCGCGTGAGGAACCCCTCCGCCGAGGGGAGGGGGGGGGAGGCCTCTGGATCGAGGCCGTAACCGGGAAGGGTGCTTTCGAAGCGAGGGAGGCGCAGGGCGAAGTTCGGCTCCGAGACGTGCTGGCGGGGTGGGGGCCCCCAAGGAAGCCCCACCAACCGTTCCAAGCCTCCCGACGCACACCGCGGCCGCCCCTGCTGCGGACATCCGTTTCAGACGGGCCAGCTGAGTCTCCCGAGGTCGACGCGGCCTGCTTTCCCCGGAGGGAGGCCGCGTCTAGAGTCGACGCGCAAATCGGGGAGGAGCAAGCTGCCCATAGCGGTCTCTCGACCGGGCAGTGGCCGTCCCCAGGCGCGTCCAAAGTTCCAATCGACCAGGCAACCCCTGAGTGACGGGCCCGGAGGAGGGGGTGCGCTCCTCCGTGCCCCGCAGGCAACCCGGGGGCGCCTGTTTTCCGTTACCTTCTTCCTGGGGATCCGAGTTCTAACCGGATGACGGGGGGGTGGGGGGGTGGGGGTATGCGTTTACTGGAAGTCTCTTTTGCCCCCCCGCGACAAAGTGCACTCTCTCTGGGCTGAGTCAGGCCCATCGTTTTCCCCAACCGTTGGACCGACCACCACGGTTCTCTGGTCTGGATTTTGTACCCACTCTGAGTGCCTCCAACTGCTCTTCCCCTCCTCCATACAGGCCCGAAGGTCCGTTTTAGGACCGACTTGGCTCCAGGCGGAGCTCCGGTAGGCACGCGCCGAACTGTCTGTGACCGGGACCGAGGCACCCTCCCTGGGCTGGCCAGGGTAGGGCTGAGAGCATGGAGCTCTGAACCCACCTCACATTTATGGACTTTGTCATTTCTTTGAATTTGACCCCCAGAGTCAATTGGGTGGGTCATTTGAGCTTGATTCGTTTCCCAGGAAGGCTGCCTCCTGCCTGGGACGCACTTTTCAGAAAACCAGCCTGTCATTTCCTGGAGGTTTCGTACTTCCAGAGATCCACCACGGGTGGAGATTGAACTCTCTACTCTCCCCAGCCAGAGTGCCCTTTGGCTGGGCCGGCTTTCTCCTGGAGGCCCTCTCCCCTCCAGGACTTCCAGAGCTCCACCGCGCGCGCACGGTGTAAACTGGACTTTATACCCGACCAGGGCAACTCTTAGTGGGACTCACGACGGTCTGATGAGGGCGGGCGGGTGTGTGCCTCCAACTGCTCTTCCCCTCCTCCATACAGGCCCGAAGGTCCGTTTTAGGACCGACTTGGCTCCAGGCGGAGCTCCGGTAGGCACGCGCCGAACTGTCTGTGACCGGGACCGAGGCACCCTCCCTGGGCTGGCCAGGGTAGGGCTGAGAGCATGGAGCTCTGAACCCACCTCACATTTATGGACTTTGTCATTTCTTTGAATTTGACCCCCAGAGTCAATTGGGTGGGTCATTTGAGCTTGATTCGTTTCCCAGGAAGGCTGCCTCCTGCCTGGGACGCACTTTTCAGAAAACAAGCCTGTCATTTCCTGGAGGTTTCGTACTTCCAGAGATCCACCACGGGTGGAGATTGAACTCTCTACTCTCCCCAGCCAGAGTGCCCTTTGGCTGGGCCGGCTTTCTCCTGGAGGCCCTCTCCCCTCCAGGACTTCCAGAGCTCCACCGCGCGCGCACGGTGTAAACTGGACTTTATACCCGACCAGGGCAACTCTTAGTGGGACTCACGACGGTCTGATGAGGGCGGGCGGGTGTGTGCCTCCAACTGCTCTTCCCCTCCTCCATACAGGCCCGAAGGTCCGTTTTAGGACCGACTTGGCTCCAGGCGGAGCTCCGGTAGGCACGCGCCGAACTGTCTGTGACCGGGACCGAGGCACCCTCCCCGGGCTGGCCAGGGTAGGACTGAGAGCATGGAGCTCTGAACCCACCTCACATTTATGGACTTTGTCATTTCTTCGAATTTGACCCCCAGAGTCAATTGGGTGGGTCATTTGAGCTTGATTCGTTTCCCAGGGAGGCTGCAACCTGCCTGGGACGCACTTTTCAGAAAACCAGCCTGTCATTTCCTGGAGGTTTCGTACTTCCAGAGATCCACCACGGGTGGAGATTGAACTCTCTACTCTCCCCAGCCAGAGTGCCCCCTGGCTGGGCCAGCTTTCTCCTGGAGGCCCTCTCCCCTCCAGGACTTCCAGAGCTCCACCGCGCGCGCACGGTGTAAACTGGACTTTATACCCGACCAGGGGCAACTCTTAGTGGGACTCACGACGGTCTGATGAGGGGGCGGGCGGGTGTGTGCCTCCAACTGCTCTTCCCCTCCTCCATACATGCCCGAAGGTCCGTTTTAGGACCGTCTTCGCACCAGGCGGAGCACCAGGGGTGGCGGGCAAATCTGACTCTGACCCAGGACGGGCCACCCTCCCTGGGACGGCCAGGGAGCTCCGAGAGCATGGAGCTTTGAACCCACTGCAAATTTTGGGACTCTGTCATTTTTTGAGAGCTCGGCACCAGAGTCCCTCTCTCCATGGGCTTTCGGGCTTTATTCGTGCCCAGGAAGGCCGCTCCACCCTCCTCCATACATGCCCGAAGGTCCGTTTTAGGACCGTCTTCGCTCCAGGCGGAGCTCCGGGGTGGCGGGCAAATCTGACTCTGACCCAGGACGGGCCACCCTCCCTGGGACGGCCAGGGAGCTCCGAGAGCATGGAGCTTTGAACCCACTGCAAATTTTGGGACTCTGTCATTTTTTGAGAGCTCGGCACCAGAGTCCCTCTCTCCATGGGCTTTCGGGCTTTATTCGTGCCCAGGAAGGCCGCTCCACCCTCCTCCATACATGCCCGAAGGTCCGTTTTAGGACCGTCTTCGCTCCAGGCGGAGCTCCGGGGTGGCGGGCAAATCTGACTCTGACCCAGGACGGGCCACCCTCCCTGGGACGGCCAGGGAGCTCCGAGAGCATGGAGCTTTGAACCCACTGCAAATTTTGGGACTCTGTCATTTTTTGAGAGCTCGGCACCAGAGTCCCTCTCTCCATGGGCTTTCGGGCTTTATTCGTGCCCAGGAAGGCCGCTCCACCCTCCTCCATACATGCCCGAAGGTCCGTTTTAGGACCGTCTTCGCACCAGGCGGAGCACCAGGGGTGGCGGGCAAATCTGACTCTGACCCAGGACGGGCCACCCTCCCTGGGACGGCCAGGGAGCTCCGAGAGCATGGAGCTTTGAACCCACTGCAAATTTTGGGACTCTGTCATTTTTTGAGAGCTCGGCACCAGAGTCCCTCTCTCCATGGGCTTTCGGGCTTTATTCGTGCCCAGGAAGGCCGCTCCACCCTCCTCCATACATGCCCGAAGGTCCGTTTTAGGACCGTCTTCGCTCCAGGCGGAGCTCCGGGGTGGCGGGCAAATCTGACTCTGACCCAGGACGGGCCACCCTCCCTGGGACGGCCAGGGAGCTCCGAGAGCATGGAGCTTTGAACCCACTGCAAATTTTGGGACTCTGTCATTTTTTGAGAGCTCGGCACCAGAGTCCCTCTCTCCATGGGCTTTCGGGCTTTATTCGTGCCCAGGAAGGCCGCTCCACCCTCCTCCATACATGCCCGAAGGTCCGTTTTAGGACCGTCTTCGCTCCAGGCGGAGCTCCGGGGTGGCGGGCAAATCTGACTCTGACCCAGGATGGGCCACCCTCCCTGGGCCGGCCAGGGAGCTCCGAGAGCATGGAGCTTTGAACCCACTGCAAATTTTGGGACTCTGTCATTTTTTGAGAGCTCGGCACCAGAGTCCCTCTCTCCATGGGCTTTCGGGCTTTATTCGTGCCCAGGAAGGCCGCTCCACCCTCCTCCATACATGCCCGAAGGTCCGTTTTAGGACCGTCTTCGCTCCAGGCGGAGCTCCGGGGTGGCGGGCAAATCTGACTCTGACCCAGGATGGGCCACCCTCCCTGGGCCGGCCAGGGAGCTCCGAGAGCATGGAGCTTTGAACCCACTGCAAATTTTGGGACTCTGTCATTTTTTGAGAGCTCGGCACCAGAGTCCCTCTCTCCATGGGCTTTCGGGCTTTATTCGTGCCCAGGAAGGCCGCTCCACCCTCCTCCATACATGCCCGAAGGTCCGTTTTAGGACCGTCTTCGCTCCAGGCGGAGCTCCGGGGTGGCGGGCAAATCTGACTCTGACCCAGGACGGGCCACCCTCCCTGGGCCGGCCAGGGAGGTCTGAGAGCATGGAGCTTTGAACCCACTGCAAATTTTGGGACTCTGTCATTTTTTGAGAGCTCGGCACCAGAGTCCCTCTCCCCATGGGCTTTCGGGCTTTATTCGTGCCCAGGAAGGCCGCTCCACCCTCCTCCATACATGCCCGAAGGTCCGTTTTAGGACCGTCTTCGCTCCAGGCGGAGCTCCGGGGTGGCGGGCAAATCTGACTCTGACCCAGGACGGGCCACCCTCCCTGGGCCGGCCAGGGAGGTCTGAGAGCATGGAGCTTTGAACCCACTGCAAATTTTGGGACTCTGTCATTTTTTGAAAGCTTGGCACCAGAGTCCCTCTCTCCATGGGCTTTCGGGCATTATTCGTGCCCAGGAAGGTCGCTCCACCCTCCTCCATACATGCCCGAAGGTCCGTTTTAAGACCGTCTTCGCTCCAGGCGGAGCTCCGGGGTGGCGGGCAAATCTGACTCTGACCCAGGACGGGCCACCCTCCCTGGGCCGGCCAGGGAGCTCCGAGAGCATGGAGCTTTGAACCCACTGCAAATTTTGGGACTCTGTCATTTTTTGAGAGCTCGGCACCAGAGTCCCTCTCTCCATGGGCTTTCGGGCTTTATTCGTGCCCAGGAAGGCCGCTCCACCCTCCTCCATACATGCCCGAAGGTCCGTTTTAGGACCGTCTTCGCTCCAGGAGGAGCTCCGGGGTGGCGGGCAAATCTGACTCTGACCCAGGACGGGCCACCCTCCCTGGGCCGGCCAGGGAGCTCCGAGAGCATGGAGCTTTGAACCCACTGCAAATTTTGGGACTCTGTCATTTTTTGAGAGCTCGGCACCAGAGTCCCTCTCTCCATGGGCTTTCGGGCTTTATTCGTGCCCAGGAAGGCCGCTCCACCCTCCTCCATACATGCCCGAAGGTCCGTTTTAGGACCGTCTTCGCTCCAGGAGGAGCTCCGGGGTGGCGGGCAAATCTGACTCTGACCCAGGACGGGCCACCCTCCCTGGGCCGGCCAGGGAGCTCCGAGAGCATGGAGCTTTGAACCCACTGCAAATTTTGGGACTCTGTCATTTTTTGAGAGCTCGGCACCAGAGTCCCTCTCTCCATGGGCTTTCGGGCTTTATTCGTGCCCAGGAAGGCCGCTCCACCCTCCTCCATACATGCCCGAAGGTCCGTTTTAGGACCGTCTTCGCTCCAGGAGGAGCTCCGGGGTGGCGGGCAAATCTGACTCTGACCCAGGACGGGCCACCCTCCCTGGGCCGGCCAGGGAGCTCCGAGAGCATGGAGCTTTGAACCCACTGCAAATTTTGGGACTCTGTCATTTTTTGAGAGCTCGGCACCAGAGTCCCTCTCTCCATGGGCTTTCGGGCTTTATTCGTGCCCAGGAAGGCCGCTCCACCCTCCTCCATACATGCCCGAAGGTCCGTTTTAGGACCGTCTTCGCTCCAGGCGGAGCTCCGGGGTGGCGGGCAAATCTGACTCTGACCCAGGACGGGCCACCCTCCCTGGGCCGGCCAGGGAGGTCTGAGAGCATGGAGCTTTGAACCCACTGCAAATTTTGGGACTGTCATTTTTTGAAAGCTTGGCACCAGAGTCCCTCTCTCCATGGGCTTTCGGGCATTATTCGTGCCCAGGAAGGTCGCTCCACCCTCCTCCATACATGCCCGAAGGTCCGTTTTAGGACCGTCTTCGCTCCAGGCGGAGCTCCGGGGTGGCGGGCAAATCTGACTCTGACCCAGGACGGGCCACCCTCCCTGGGCCGGCCAGGGAGGTCTGAGAGCATGGAGCTTTGAACCCACTGCAAATTTTTGGACTCTGTCATTTTTTTGAAAGCTTGACACCAGAGTCCCTTTCTCCATGGGCTTTGGGCTTTATTCGTGCCCAGGAGAGGTGCGCCATGCCTGGGATGCACTTTTCAGAAAAATCCACCCCCTCTTTTTTTCCTGGAGGTTTCATGCTTTTCAGAGCTCCACCACGGCGGAGATTGAACTCACTGCCCAGCCAGAGTGCACCCCACCCTGGCTTGGGTCACTGCCTTGAAGGCCCCTTGAGATTTGAACCCACTGCAAATTTTTGGACTTTGGGCAATTTTTGAGAGCTTGACACCAGAGTCCCTTTCTCCATGGGCTTTGGGCTTTATTCGTGCCCAGGAGAGGTGTGCCATGCCTGGGATGCACTTTTCAGAAAAATCCACCCCCTCTTTTTTTCCTGGAGGTTTCATGCTTTTCAGAGCTCCACCACGGCGGAGATTGAACTCACTGCCCAGCCAGAGTGCACCCCACCCTGGCTTGGGTCACTGCCTTGAAGGCCCCTTGAGATTTGAACCCACTGCAAATTTTTGGACTTTGTGCAATTTTTGAGAGCTTGACACCAGAGTCCCTTTCTCCATGGGCTTTGGGCTTTATTCGTGCCCAGGAGAGGTGCGCCATGCCTGGGATGCACTTTTCAGAAATATACCGGCTTGAAGTTTGAACTTTGACCGGATGTCACTCGAGACAAAAAACAAAAAAAAATAAAAAAAATAAGCCGAGTCGGGGCTCCGTACTCTGGGCCTGTGTGCCCAGAGTATGGAGCCCCGACTCGGATTGGTTCCAGAGATATACCGGCTTGAAGTTTGAACTTTGACCGGATGTCACTCGAGACAAAAAACAAAAAAAAATAAAAAAAATAAGCCGAGTCGGGGCTCCGTACTCTGGGCCTGTGTGCCCAGAGTATGGAGCCCCGACTCGGATTGGTTCCAGAGATATACCGGCTTGAAGTTTGAACTTTGACCGGATGTCACTCGAGACAAAAAACAAAAAAAAATAAAAAAAATAAGCCGAGTCGGGGCTCCGTACTCTGGGCCTGTGCGCCCAGAGTATGGAGCCCCGACTCGGATTGGTTCCAGAGATATACCGGCTTGAAGTGCCGTACTAGGGGACCCCCGTGTGCCCAGAGCATGGAGCCCCAACTCGGCTTCATCACTGAGAAGAGGCCCCGGTTCAAGCTCCTCATACACTCTACACTCTACCTTAAGAGAGTCATAGTTACTCCCGCCGTTTACCCGATTCGTGGAACCAGGATTTTGGGCGTGGGGGTGCACCACGGCCCACCACCCTACCCGCGTCAGGG
>NC_138723.1:506310-513810 GCF_965113295.1 Leuciscus leuciscus | reverse complement strand
TCACTACCTCTCCGTGTCGGAAATGGGTAATTTGCGCGCCTGCTGCCTTCCTTGGATGTGGTAGCCGTTTCTCAGGCTCCCTCTCCGGAATCGAACCCTGATTCCCCGTTACCCGTGGTCACCATGGTAGGCGCCGAATGTACCATCGAAAGTTGATAGGGCAGACATTCGAATGAGTCGTCGCCGCCGCAGAGGGCGCGCGATCGGCCCGAGGTTATCTAGAGTCACCAAAGCGGCCGGGGCGGCCGGAGCCGACCCCGGATGGGTTTTGGATCTGATAAATGCACGCGTCCCCGACCCCCCGAGGGGAGCCGGGTCGGCGCTCGTTTGCATGTATTAGCTCTGGAATTGCCACAGTTATCCAAGTAGCGGGTGGAGCGATCAAAGGAACCATAACTGATTTAATGAGCCATTCGCAGTTTCACTGTACCGACCGTGTGCACTTAGACCTGCATGGCTTAATCTTTGAGACAAGCATATGCTACTGGCAGGATCAACCAGGTAAGCGCCCTTTGGAAGGAGAACCGCGACGACGCTGGCTTCCTACACACGGGTCTCGCTCCGCTCGGGGCCCCCGGGGGGGCTCGAAGACGGCGCGGCCGCTCATAGGTGCGCGTGCGGAACCCTCCTCCGCGGGGGGCAGAGGGGGTGGGTGGCCGCTGGGTCGAGGCCGTAACCGGGAAGGGTGCTTTTCAGGCGGGGAGGCGCGGGGCGAAGGTCGGCTCGAAGACCGGAGAGAGGGTGTTCCCAACCGGTCCGAACCTTCCCACGCGCCCACGTCCTCCGCCACCGTGGCGGACATTCGTTCCAGACGGGCCGTCTGAGTCTCCCGAGGTCGACGCGGCCTGCTTTCCCCGGAGGGAGGCCGCGTCTAGAGTCGACACGCAAGACGGGGAGGAGCAAGCTGCCCAGAGCGGTCTTTCGACCGGGCAGGGGCCATCCCCAGGCGCGTCCGAAGTTCCAATCGACCAGGCAACCCCCACCGAGTGACGGGCCCCGGAGGAGGGGGTGCGCTCCTCCGGGCCCCGCAGGCAGCCCGGAGGCGCCTGTTCTTACGGGAAGTCCGTTACCTTGTCCGAGCGGGGCGGTTGTCCCCTTCTCGACAAAACCCCGAAGGTCCGTTTTAGGACCGTCTTTGCTCCGACGGGAGCTCCGTCGCACGGACCGATTCGACCGCGCCCGAGTCTGAGGCGCCCTCCCTGGGTGTCGGCCAGGGAGGCGGGTCCCCGTGGGGATCTCGTTTGACCGCATTTTTCCGGACTCTGTCCGTTTTTTTCCGGAGGTGGACTTTTTTTCCTCCAGGACGCCTTTCTGCCCTCTCACTTTGTCCGAGCGGAGCGTTTGTCCCCTCCTCGACAAAACCCCCAAGGTCCGTTTTAGGACCGTCTTTGCTCCGACGGGAGCTCCGTCACGGCAGACGGATTCGATCGTGCCCGACACCGAGGCGCTCTCCCTGGTCGCCAGCCAGGGAGCCGCGCGTTTGTGGGAATCTGTTTGGACCGCCTCGTTTCGGACTCTGTCCGTTTTTTTCGGAGGTGGCCTTTCCTCCGAGGCGCCTTCGACGCCGCTCACCTCACCCCAGATAAGGCATCCTCCCCAGGATGTAGGTAACCCCGAACCGCACTTTCTCCAGGGGTGTGTCTCAAGCCCCTGGAGTCGTTTCGCCATTTACCCAGACCGACCGTTCGACAAGCATATGGTTGATTTACCTCGGGGATCGACCGAGGGAGCCCCGGACGGACGAGCGAACCGCCACGCGCCGGCTTCCTACACACGGGTCTCGCTCCGCTCGGGCCTGGGCTCGAGACGGCACGGCCGCTCATAGGGGCGCGTGAGGAACCCCTCCGCCGAGGGGAGGGGGGGGGAGGCCTCTGGATCGAGGCCGTAACCGGGAAGGGTGCTTTCGAAGCGAGGGAGGCGCAGGGCGAAGTTCGGCTCCGAGACGTGCTGGCGGGGTGGGGGCCCCCAAGGAAGCCCCACCAACCGTTCCAAGCCTCCCGACGCACACCGCGGCCGCCCCTGCTGCGGACATCCGTTTCAGACGGGCCAGCTGAGTCTCCCGAGGTCGACGCGGCCTGCTTTCCCCGGAGGGAGGCCGCGTCTAGAGTCGACGCGCAAATCGGGGAGGAGCAAGCTGCCCATAGCGGTCTCTCGACCGGGCAGTGGCCGTCCCCAGGCGCGTCCAAAGTTCCAATCGACCAGGCAACCCCTGAGTGACGGGCCCGGAGGAGGGGGTGCGCTCCTCCGTGCCCCGCAGGCAACCCGGGGGCGCCTGTTTTCCGTTACCTTCTTCCTGGGGATCCGAGTTCTAACCGGATGACGGGGGGGTGGGGGGGTGGGGGTATGCGTTTACTGGAAGTCTCTTTTGCCCCCCCGCGACAAAGTGCACTCTCTCTGGGCTGAGTCAGGCCCATCGTTTTCCCCAACCGTTGGACCGACCACCACGGTTCTCTGGTCTGGATTTTGTACCCACTCTGAGTGCCTCCAACTGCTCTTCCCCTCCTCCATACAGGCCCGAAGGTCCGTTTTAGGACCGACTTGGCTCCAGGCGGAGCTCCGGTAGGCACGCGCCGAACTGTCTGTGACCGGGACCGAGGCACCCTCCCTGGGCTGGCCAGGGTAGGGCTGAGAGCATGGAGCTCTGAACCCACCTCACATTTATGGACTTTGTCATTTCTTTGAATTTGACCCCCAGAGTCAATTGGGTGGGTCATTTGAGCTTGATTCGTTTCCCAGGAAGGCTGCCTCCTGCCTGGGACGCACTTTTCAGAAAACCAGCCTGTCATTTCCTGGAGGTTTCGTACTTCCAGAGATCCACCACGGGTGGAGATTGAACTCTCTACTCTCCCCAGCCAGAGTGCCCTTTGGCTGGGCCGGCTTTCTCCTGGAGGCCCTCTCCCCTCCAGGACTTCCAGAGCTCCACCGCGCGCGCACGGTGTAAACTGGACTTTATACCCGACCAGGGCAACTCTTAGTGGGACTCACGACGGTCTGATGAGGGCGGGCGGGTGTGTGCCTCCAACTGCTCTTCCCCTCCTCCATACAGGCCCGAAGGTCCGTTTTAGGACCGACTTGGCTCCAGGCGGAGCTCCGGTAGGCACGCGCCGAACTGTCTGTGACCGGGACCGAGGCACCCTCCCTGGGCTGGCCAGGGTAGGGCTGAGAGCATGGAGCTCTGAACCCACCTCACATTTATGGACTTTGTCATTTCTTTGAATTTGACCCCCAGAGTCAATTGGGTGGGTCATTTGAGCTTGATTCGTTTCCCAGGAAGGCTGCCTCCTGCCTGGGACGCACTTTTCAGAAAACAAGCCTGTCATTTCCTGGAGGTTTCGTACTTCCAGAGATCCACCACGGGTGGAGATTGAACTCTCTACTCTCCCCAGCCAGAGTGCCCTTTGGCTGGGCCGGCTTTCTCCTGGAGGCCCTCTCCCCTCCAGGACTTCCAGAGCTCCACCGCGCGCGCACGGTGTAAACTGGACTTTATACCCGACCAGGGCAACTCTTAGTGGGACTCACGACGGTCTGATGAGGGCGGGCGGGTGTGTGCCTCCAACTGCTCTTCCCCTCCTCCATACAGGCCCGAAGGTCCGTTTTAGGACCGACTTGGCTCCAGGCGGAGCTCCGGTAGGCACGCGCCGAACTGTCTGTGACCGGGACCGAGGCACCCTCCCCGGGCTGGCCAGGGTAGGACTGAGAGCATGGAGCTCTGAACCCACCTCACATTTATGGACTTTGTCATTTCTTCGAATTTGACCCCCAGAGTCAATTGGGTGGGTCATTTGAGCTTGATTCGTTTCCCAGGGAGGCTGCAACCTGCCTGGGACGCACTTTTCAGAAAACCAGCCTGTCATTTCCTGGAGGTTTCGTACTTCCAGAGATCCACCACGGGTGGAGATTGAACTCTCTACTCTCCCCAGCCAGAGTGCCCCCTGGCTGGGCCAGCTTTCTCCTGGAGGCCCTCTCCCCTCCAGGACTTCCAGAGCTCCACCGCGCGCGCACGGTGTAAACTGGACTTTATACCCGACCAGGGGCAACTCTTAGTGGGACTCACGACGGTCTGATGAGGGGGCGGGCGGGTGTGTGCCTCCAACTGCTCTTCCCCTCCTCCATACATGCCCGAAGGTCCGTTTTAGGACCGTCTTCGCACCAGGCGGAGCACCAGGGGTGGCGGGCAAATCTGACTCTGACCCAGGACGGGCCACCCTCCCTGGGACGGCCAGGGAGCTCCGAGAGCATGGAGCTTTGAACCCACTGCAAATTTTGGGACTCTGTCATTTTTTGAGAGCTCGGCACCAGAGTCCCTCTCTCCATGGGCTTTCGGGCTTTATTCGTGCCCAGGAAGGCCGCTCCACCCTCCTCCATACATGCCCGAAGGTCCGTTTTAGGACCGTCTTCGCTCCAGGCGGAGCTCCGGGGTGGCGGGCAAATCTGACTCTGACCCAGGACGGGCCACCCTCCCTGGGACGGCCAGGGAGCTCCGAGAGCATGGAGCTTTGAACCCACTGCAAATTTTGGGACTCTGTCATTTTTTGAGAGCTCGGCACCAGAGTCCCTCTCTCCATGGGCTTTCGGGCTTTATTCGTGCCCAGGAAGGCCGCTCCACCCTCCTCCATACATGCCCGAAGGTCCGTTTTAGGACCGTCTTCGCTCCAGGCGGAGCTCCGGGGTGGCGGGCAAATCTGACTCTGACCCAGGACGGGCCACCCTCCCTGGGACGGCCAGGGAGCTCCGAGAGCATGGAGCTTTGAACCCACTGCAAATTTTGGGACTCTGTCATTTTTTGAGAGCTCGGCACCAGAGTCCCTCTCTCCATGGGCTTTCGGGCTTTATTCGTGCCCAGGAAGGCCGCTCCACCCTCCTCCATACATGCCCGAAGGTCCGTTTTAGGACCGTCTTCGCACCAGGCGGAGCACCAGGGGTGGCGGGCAAATCTGACTCTGACCCAGGACGGGCCACCCTCCCTGGGACGGCCAGGGAGCTCCGAGAGCATGGAGCTTTGAACCCACTGCAAATTTTGGGACTCTGTCATTTTTTGAGAGCTCGGCACCAGAGTCCCTCTCTCCATGGGCTTTCGGGCTTTATTCGTGCCCAGGAAGGCCGCTCCACCCTCCTCCATACATGCCCGAAGGTCCGTTTTAGGACCGTCTTCGCTCCAGGCGGAGCTCCGGGGTGGCGGGCAAATCTGACTCTGACCCAGGACGGGCCACCCTCCCTGGGACGGCCAGGGAGCTCCGAGAGCATGGAGCTTTGAACCCACTGCAAATTTTGGGACTCTGTCATTTTTTGAGAGCTCGGCACCAGAGTCCCTCTCTCCATGGGCTTTCGGGCTTTATTCGTGCCCAGGAAGGCCGCTCCACCCTCCTCCATACATGCCCGAAGGTCCGTTTTAGGACCGTCTTCGCTCCAGGCGGAGCTCCGGGGTGGCGGGCAAATCTGACTCTGACCCAGGATGGGCCACCCTCCCTGGGCCGGCCAGGGAGCTCCGAGAGCATGGAGCTTTGAACCCACTGCAAATTTTGGGACTCTGTCATTTTTTGAGAGCTCGGCACCAGAGTCCCTCTCTCCATGGGCTTTCGGGCTTTATTCGTGCCCAGGAAGGCCGCTCCACCCTCCTCCATACATGCCCGAAGGTCCGTTTTAGGACCGTCTTCGCTCCAGGCGGAGCTCCGGGGTGGCGGGCAAATCTGACTCTGACCCAGGATGGGCCACCCTCCCTGGGCCGGCCAGGGAGCTCCGAGAGCATGGAGCTTTGAACCCACTGCAAATTTTGGGACTCTGTCATTTTTTGAGAGCTCGGCACCAGAGTCCCTCTCTCCATGGGCTTTCGGGCTTTATTCGTGCCCAGGAAGGCCGCTCCACCCTCCTCCATACATGCCCGAAGGTCCGTTTTAGGACCGTCTTCGCTCCAGGCGGAGCTCCGGGGTGGCGGGCAAATCTGACTCTGACCCAGGACGGGCCACCCTCCCTGGGCCGGCCAGGGAGGTCTGAGAGCATGGAGCTTTGAACCCACTGCAAATTTTGGGACTCTGTCATTTTTTGAGAGCTCGGCACCAGAGTCCCTCTCCCCATGGGCTTTCGGGCTTTATTCGTGCCCAGGAAGGCCGCTCCACCCTCCTCCATACATGCCCGAAGGTCCGTTTTAGGACCGTCTTCGCTCCAGGCGGAGCTCCGGGGTGGCGGGCAAATCTGACTCTGACCCAGGACGGGCCACCCTCCCTGGGCCGGCCAGGGAGGTCTGAGAGCATGGAGCTTTGAACCCACTGCAAATTTTGGGACTCTGTCATTTTTTGAAAGCTTGGCACCAGAGTCCCTCTCTCCATGGGCTTTCGGGCATTATTCGTGCCCAGGAAGGTCGCTCCACCCTCCTCCATACATGCCCGAAGGTCCGTTTTAAGACCGTCTTCGCTCCAGGCGGAGCTCCGGGGTGGCGGGCAAATCTGACTCTGACCCAGGACGGGCCACCCTCCCTGGGCCGGCCAGGGAGCTCCGAGAGCATGGAGCTTTGAACCCACTGCAAATTTTGGGACTCTGTCATTTTTTGAGAGCTCGGCACCAGAGTCCCTCTCTCCATGGGCTTTCGGGCTTTATTCGTGCCCAGGAAGGCCGCTCCACCCTCCTCCATACATGCCCGAAGGTCCGTTTTAGGACCGTCTTCGCTCCAGGAGGAGCTCCGGGGTGGCGGGCAAATCTGACTCTGACCCAGGACGGGCCACCCTCCCTGGGCCGGCCAGGGAGCTCCGAGAGCATGGAGCTTTGAACCCACTGCAAATTTTGGGACTCTGTCATTTTTTGAGAGCTCGGCACCAGAGTCCCTCTCTCCATGGGCTTTCGGGCTTTATTCGTGCCCAGGAAGGCCGCTCCACCCTCCTCCATACATGCCCGAAGGTCCGTTTTAGGACCGTCTTCGCTCCAGGCGGAGCTCCGGGGTGGCGGGCAAATCTGACTCTGACCCAGGACGGGCCACCCTCCCTGGGCCGGCCAGGGAGGTCTGAGAGCATGGAGCTTTGAACCCACTGCAAATTTTTGGACTCTGTCATTTTTTTGAAAGCTTGACACCAGAGTCCCTTTCTCCATGGGCTTTGGGCTTTATTCGTGCCCAGGAGAGGTGCGCCATGCCTGGGATGCACTTTTCAGAAAAATCCACCCCCTCTTTTTTTCCTGGAGGTTTCATGCTTTTCAGAGCTCCACCACGGCGGAGATTGAACTCACTGCCCAGCCAGAGTGCACCCCACCCTGGCTTGGGTCACTGCCTTGAAGGCCCCTTGAGATTTGAACCCACTGCAAATTTTTGGACTTTGGGCAATTTTTGAGAGCTTGACACCAGAGTCCCTTTCTCCATGGGCTTTGGGCTTTATTCGTGCCCAGGAGAGGTGTGCCATGCCTGGGATGCACTTTTCAGAAAAATCCACCCCCTCTTTTTTTCCTGGAGGTTTCATGCTTTTCAGAGCTCCACCACGGCGGAGATTGAACTCACTGCCCAGCCAGAGTGCACCCCAC
>NC_138723.1:488810-496310 GCF_965113295.1 Leuciscus leuciscus | reverse complement strand
CGAGGGAGCCCCGGACGGACGAGCGAACCGCCACGCGCCGGCTTCCTACACACGGGTCTCGCTCCGCTCGGGCCTGGGCTCGAGACGGCACGGCCGCTCATAGGGGCGCGTGAGGAACCCCTCCGCCGAGGGGAGGGGGGGGGAGGCCTCTGGATCGAGGCCGTAACCGGGAAGGGTGCTTTCGAAGCGAGGGAGGCGCAGGGCGAAGTTCGGCTCCGAGACGTGCTGGCGGGGTGGGGGCCCCCAAGGAAGCCCCACCAACCGTTCCAAGCCTCCCGACGCACACCGCGGCCGCCCCTGCTGCGGACATCCGTTTCAGACGGGCCAGCTGAGTCTCCCGAGGTCGACGCGGCCTGCTTTCCCCGGAGGGAGGCCGCGTCTAGAGTCGACGCGCAAATCGGGGAGGAGCAAGCTGCCCATAGCGGTCTCTCGACCGGGCAGTGGCCGTCCCCAGGCGCGTCCAAAGTTCCAATCGACCAGGCAACCCCTGAGTGACGGGCCCGGAGGAGGGGGTGCGCTCCTCCGTGCCCCGCAGGCAACCCGGGGGCGCCTGTTTTCCGTTACCTTCTTCCTGGGGATCCGAGTTCTAACCGGATGACGGGGGGGTGGGGGGGTGGGGGTATGCGTTTACTGGAAGTCTCTTTTGCCCCCCCGCGACAAAGTGCACTCTCTCTGGGCTGAGTCAGGCCCATCGTTTTCCCCAACCGTTGGACCGACCACCACGGTTCTCTGGTCTGGATTTTGTACCCACTCTGAGTGCCTCCAACTGCTCTTCCCCTCCTCCATACAGGCCCGAAGGTCCGTTTTAGGACCGACTTGGCTCCAGGCGGAGCTCCGGTAGGCACGCGCCGAACTGTCTGTGACCGGGACCGAGGCACCCTCCCTGGGCTGGCCAGGGTAGGGCTGAGAGCATGGAGCTCTGAACCCACCTCACATTTATGGACTTTGTCATTTCTTTGAATTTGACCCCCAGAGTCAATTGGGTGGGTCATTTGAGCTTGATTCGTTTCCCAGGAAGGCTGCCTCCTGCCTGGGACGCACTTTTCAGAAAACCAGCCTGTCATTTCCTGGAGGTTTCGTACTTCCAGAGATCCACCACGGGTGGAGATTGAACTCTCTACTCTCCCCAGCCAGAGTGCCCTTTGGCTGGGCCGGCTTTCTCCTGGAGGCCCTCTCCCCTCCAGGACTTCCAGAGCTCCACCGCGCGCGCACGGTGTAAACTGGACTTTATACCCGACCAGGGCAACTCTTAGTGGGACTCACGACGGTCTGATGAGGGCGGGCGGGTGTGTGCCTCCAACTGCTCTTCCCCTCCTCCATACAGGCCCGAAGGTCCGTTTTAGGACCGACTTGGCTCCAGGCGGAGCTCCGGTAGGCACGCGCCGAACTGTCTGTGACCGGGACCGAGGCACCCTCCCTGGGCTGGCCAGGGTAGGGCTGAGAGCATGGAGCTCTGAACCCACCTCACATTTATGGACTTTGTCATTTCTTTGAATTTGACCCCCAGAGTCAATTGGGTGGGTCATTTGAGCTTGATTCGTTTCCCAGGAAGGCTGCCTCCTGCCTGGGACGCACTTTTCAGAAAACAAGCCTGTCATTTCCTGGAGGTTTCGTACTTCCAGAGATCCACCACGGGTGGAGATTGAACTCTCTACTCTCCCCAGCCAGAGTGCCCTTTGGCTGGGCCGGCTTTCTCCTGGAGGCCCTCTCCCCTCCAGGACTTCCAGAGCTCCACCGCGCGCGCACGGTGTAAACTGGACTTTATACCCGACCAGGGCAACTCTTAGTGGGACTCACGACGGTCTGATGAGGGCGGGCGGGTGTGTGCCTCCAACTGCTCTTCCCCTCCTCCATACAGGCCCGAAGGTCCGTTTTAGGACCGACTTGGCTCCAGGCGGAGCTCCGGTAGGCACGCGCCGAACTGTCTGTGACCGGGACCGAGGCACCCTCCCCGGGCTGGCCAGGGTAGGACTGAGAGCATGGAGCTCTGAACCCACCTCACATTTATGGACTTTGTCATTTCTTCGAATTTGACCCCCAGAGTCAATTGGGTGGGTCATTTGAGCTTGATTCGTTTCCCAGGGAGGCTGCAACCTGCCTGGGACGCACTTTTCAGAAAACCAGCCTGTCATTTCCTGGAGGTTTCGTACTTCCAGAGATCCACCACGGGTGGAGATTGAACTCTCTACTCTCCCCAGCCAGAGTGCCCCCTGGCTGGGCCAGCTTTCTCCTGGAGGCCCTCTCCCCTCCAGGACTTCCAGAGCTCCACCGCGCGCGCACGGTGTAAACTGGACTTTATACCCGACCAGGGGCAACTCTTAGTGGGACTCACGACGGTCTGATGAGGGGGCGGGCGGGTGTGTGCCTCCAACTGCTCTTCCCCTCCTCCATACATGCCCGAAGGTCCGTTTTAGGACCGTCTTCGCACCAGGCGGAGCACCAGGGGTGGCGGGCAAATCTGACTCTGACCCAGGACGGGCCACCCTCCCTGGGACGGCCAGGGAGCTCCGAGAGCATGGAGCTTTGAACCCACTGCAAATTTTGGGACTCTGTCATTTTTTGAGAGCTCGGCACCAGAGTCCCTCTCTCCATGGGCTTTCGGGCTTTATTCGTGCCCAGGAAGGCCGCTCCACCCTCCTCCATACATGCCCGAAGGTCCGTTTTAGGACCGTCTTCGCTCCAGGCGGAGCTCCGGGGTGGCGGGCAAATCTGACTCTGACCCAGGACGGGCCACCCTCCCTGGGACGGCCAGGGAGCTCCGAGAGCATGGAGCTTTGAACCCACTGCAAATTTTGGGACTCTGTCATTTTTTGAGAGCTCGGCACCAGAGTCCCTCTCTCCATGGGCTTTCGGGCTTTATTCGTGCCCAGGAAGGCCGCTCCACCCTCCTCCATACATGCCCGAAGGTCCGTTTTAGGACCGTCTTCGCTCCAGGCGGAGCTCCGGGGTGGCGGGCAAATCTGACTCTGACCCAGGACGGGCCACCCTCCCTGGGACGGCCAGGGAGCTCCGAGAGCATGGAGCTTTGAACCCACTGCAAATTTTGGGACTCTGTCATTTTTTGAGAGCTCGGCACCAGAGTCCCTCTCTCCATGGGCTTTCGGGCTTTATTCGTGCCCAGGAAGGCCGCTCCACCCTCCTCCATACATGCCCGAAGGTCCGTTTTAGGACCGTCTTCGCACCAGGCGGAGCACCAGGGGTGGCGGGCAAATCTGACTCTGACCCAGGACGGGCCACCCTCCCTGGGACGGCCAGGGAGCTCCGAGAGCATGGAGCTTTGAACCCACTGCAAATTTTGGGACTCTGTCATTTTTTGAGAGCTCGGCACCAGAGTCCCTCTCTCCATGGGCTTTCGGGCTTTATTCGTGCCCAGGAAGGCCGCTCCACCCTCCTCCATACATGCCCGAAGGTCCGTTTTAGGACCGTCTTCGCTCCAGGCGGAGCTCCGGGGTGGCGGGCAAATCTGACTCTGACCCAGGACGGGCCACCCTCCCTGGGACGGCCAGGGAGCTCCGAGAGCATGGAGCTTTGAACCCACTGCAAATTTTGGGACTCTGTCATTTTTTGAGAGCTCGGCACCAGAGTCCCTCTCTCCATGGGCTTTCGGGCTTTATTCGTGCCCAGGAAGGCCGCTCCACCCTCCTCCATACATGCCCGAAGGTCCGTTTTAGGACCGTCTTCGCTCCAGGCGGAGCTCCGGGGTGGCGGGCAAATCTGACTCTGACCCAGGATGGGCCACCCTCCCTGGGCCGGCCAGGGAGCTCCGAGAGCATGGAGCTTTGAACCCACTGCAAATTTTGGGACTCTGTCATTTTTTGAGAGCTCGGCACCAGAGTCCCTCTCTCCATGGGCTTTCGGGCTTTATTCGTGCCCAGGAAGGCCGCTCCACCCTCCTCCATACATGCCCGAAGGTCCGTTTTAGGACCGTCTTCGCTCCAGGCGGAGCTCCGGGGTGGCGGGCAAATCTGACTCTGACCCAGGATGGGCCACCCTCCCTGGGCCGGCCAGGGAGCTCCGAGAGCATGGAGCTTTGAACCCACTGCAAATTTTGGGACTCTGTCATTTTTTGAGAGCTCGGCACCAGAGTCCCTCTCTCCATGGGCTTTCGGGCTTTATTCGTGCCCAGGAAGGCCGCTCCACCCTCCTCCATACATGCCCGAAGGTCCGTTTTAGGACCGTCTTCGCTCCAGGCGGAGCTCCGGGGTGGCGGGCAAATCTGACTCTGACCCAGGACGGGCCACCCTCCCTGGGCCGGCCAGGGAGGTCTGAGAGCATGGAGCTTTGAACCCACTGCAAATTTTGGGACTCTGTCATTTTTTGAGAGCTCGGCACCAGAGTCCCTCTCCCCATGGGCTTTCGGGCTTTATTCGTGCCCAGGAAGGCCGCTCCACCCTCCTCCATACATGCCCGAAGGTCCGTTTTAGGACCGTCTTCGCTCCAGGCGGAGCTCCGGGGTGGCGGGCAAATCTGACTCTGACCCAGGACGGGCCACCCTCCCTGGGCCGGCCAGGGAGGTCTGAGAGCATGGAGCTTTGAACCCACTGCAAATTTTGGGACTCTGTCATTTTTTGAAAGCTTGGCACCAGAGTCCCTCTCTCCATGGGCTTTCGGGCATTATTCGTGCCCAGGAAGGTCGCTCCACCCTCCTCCATACATGCCCGAAGGTCCGTTTTAAGACCGTCTTCGCTCCAGGCGGAGCTCCGGGGTGGCGGGCAAATCTGACTCTGACCCAGGACGGGCCACCCTCCCTGGGCCGGCCAGGGAGCTCCGAGAGCATGGAGCTTTGAACCCACTGCAAATTTTGGGACTCTGTCATTTTTTGAGAGCTCGGCACCAGAGTCCCTCTCTCCATGGGCTTTCGGGCTTTATTCGTGCCCAGGAAGGCCGCTCCACCCTCCTCCATACATGCCCGAAGGTCCGTTTTAGGACCGTCTTCGCTCCAGGAGGAGCTCCGGGGTGGCGGGCAAATCTGACTCTGACCCAGGACGGGCCACCCTCCCTGGGCCGGCCAGGGAGCTCCGAGAGCATGGAGCTTTGAACCCACTGCAAATTTTGGGACTCTGTCATTTTTTGAGAGCTCGGCACCAGAGTCCCTCTCTCCATGGGCTTTCGGGCTTTATTCGTGCCCAGGAAGGCCGCTCCACCCTCCTCCATACATGCCCGAAGGTCCGTTTTAGGACCGTCTTCGCTCCAGGAGGAGCTCCGGGGTGGCGGGCAAATCTGACTCTGACCCAGGACGGGCCACCCTCCCTGGGCCGGCCAGGGAGCTCCGAGAGCATGGAGCTTTGAACCCACTGCAAATTTTGGGACTCTGTCATTTTTTGAGAGCTCGGCACCAGAGTCCCTCTCTCCATGGGCTTTCGGGCTTTATTCGTGCCCAGGAAGGCCGCTCCACCCTCCTCCATACATGCCCGAAGGTCCGTTTTAGGACCGTCTTCGCTCCAGGAGGAGCTCCGGGGTGGCGGGCAAATCTGACTCTGACCCAGGACGGGCCACCCTCCCTGGGCCGGCCAGGGAGCTCCGAGAGCATGGAGCTTTGAACCCACTGCAAATTTTGGGACTCTGTCATTTTTTGAGAGCTCGGCACCAGAGTCCCTCTCTCCATGGGCTTTCGGGCTTTATTCGTGCCCAGGAAGGCCGCTCCACCCTCCTCCATACATGCCCGAAGGTCCGTTTTAGGACCGTCTTCGCTCCAGGCGGAGCTCCGGGGTGGCGGGCAAATCTGACTCTGACCCAGGACGGGCCACCCTCCCTGGGCCGGCCAGGGAGGTCTGAGAGCATGGAGCTTTGAACCCACTGCAAATTTTGGGACTGTCATTTTTTGAAAGCTTGGCACCAGAGTCCCTCTCTCCATGGGCTTTCGGGCATTATTCGTGCCCAGGAAGGTCGCTCCACCCTCCTCCATACATGCCCGAAGGTCCGTTTTAGGACCGTCTTCGCTCCAGGCGGAGCTCCGGGGTGGCGGGCAAATCTGACTCTGACCCAGGACGGGCCACCCTCCCTGGGCCGGCCAGGGAGGTCTGAGAGCATGGAGCTTTGAACCCACTGCAAATTTTTGGACTCTGTCATTTTTTTGAAAGCTTGACACCAGAGTCCCTTTCTCCATGGGCTTTGGGCTTTATTCGTGCCCAGGAGAGGTGCGCCATGCCTGGGATGCACTTTTCAGAAAAATCCACCCCCTCTTTTTTTCCTGGAGGTTTCATGCTTTTCAGAGCTCCACCACGGCGGAGATTGAACTCACTGCCCAGCCAGAGTGCACCCCACCCTGGCTTGGGTCACTGCCTTGAAGGCCCCTTGAGATTTGAACCCACTGCAAATTTTTGGACTTTGGGCAATTTTTGAGAGCTTGACACCAGAGTCCCTTTCTCCATGGGCTTTGGGCTTTATTCGTGCCCAGGAGAGGTGTGCCATGCCTGGGATGCACTTTTCAGAAAAATCCACCCCCTCTTTTTTTCCTGGAGGTTTCATGCTTTTCAGAGCTCCACCACGGCGGAGATTGAACTCACTGCCCAGCCAGAGTGCACCCCACCCTGGCTTGGGTCACTGCCTTGAAGGCCCCTTGAGATTTGAACCCACTGCAAATTTTTGGACTTTGTGCAATTTTTGAGAGCTTGACACCAGAGTCCCTTTCTCCATGGGCTTTGGGCTTTATTCGTGCCCAGGAGAGGTGCGCCATGCCTGGGATGCACTTTTCAGAAATATACCGGCTTGAAGTTTGAACTTTGACCGGATGTCACTCGAGACAAAAAACAAAAAAAAATAAAAAAAATAAGCCGAGTCGGGGCTCCGTACTCTGGGCCTGTGTGCCCAGAGTATGGAGCCCCGACTCGGATTGGTTCCAGAGATATACCGGCTTGAAGTTTGAACTTTGACCGGATGTCACTCGAGACAAAAAACAAAAAAAAATAAAAAAAATAAGCCGAGTCGGGGCTCCGTACTCTGGGCCTGTGTGCCCAGAGTATGGAGCCCCGACTCGGATTGGTTCCAGAGATATACCGGCTTGAAGTTTGAACTTTGACCGGATGTCACTCGAGACAAAAAACAAAAAAAAATAAAAAAAATAAGCCGAGTCGGGGCTCCGTACTCTGGGCCTGTGCGCCCAGAGTATGGAGCCCCGACTCGGATTGGTTCCAGAGATATACCGGCTTGAAGTGCCGTACTAGGGGACCCCCGTGTGCCCAGAGCATGGAGCCCCAACTCGGCTTCATCACTGAGAAGAGGCCCCGGTTCAAGCTCCTCATACACTCTACACTCTACCTTAAGAGAGTCATAGTTACTCCCGCCGTTTACCCGATTCGTGGAACCAGGATTTTGGGCGTGGGGGTGCACCACGGCCCACCACCCTACCCGCGTCAGGGAACCGGTGGACCCCCTGGATCTTTCCAGGGACCCACACTGACCCCCACCTTGGTCCGCCCTCTGCCCAGACCCGGAGAACCAGAGACCCGGGCAGGTACCCCCACCTAGGTCCACCCTCTGCCCGCCTCGGAGAACCAGAGC
>NC_138723.1:473810-481310 GCF_965113295.1 Leuciscus leuciscus | reverse complement strand
TCTGATAAATGCACGCGTCCCCGACCCCCCGAGGGGAGCCGGGTCGGCGCTCGTTTGCATGTATTAGCTCTGGAATTGCCACAGTTATCCAAGTAGCGGGTGGAGCGATCAAAGGAACCATAACTGATTTAATGAGCCATTCGCAGTTTCACTGTACCGACCGTGTGCACTTAGACCTGCATGGCTTAATCTTTGAGACAAGCATATGCTACTGGCAGGATCAACCAGGTAAGCGCCCTTTGGAAGGAGAACCGCGACGACGCTGGCTTCCTACACACGGGTCTCGCTCCGCTCGGGGCCCCCGGGGGGGCTCGAAGACGGCGCGGCCGCTCATAGGTGCGCGTGCGGAACCCTCCTCCGCGGGGGGCAGAGGGGGTGGGTGGCCGCTGGGTCGAGGCCGTAACCGGGAAGGGTGCTTTTCAGGCGGGGAGGCGCGGGGCGAAGGTCGGCTCGAAGACCGGAGAGAGGGTGTTCCCAACCGGTCCGAACCTTCCCACGCGCCCACGTCCTCCGCCACCGTGGCGGACATTCGTTCCAGACGGGCCGTCTGAGTCTCCCGAGGTCGACGCGGCCTGCTTTCCCCGGAGGGAGGCCGCGTCTAGAGTCGACACGCAAGACGGGGAGGAGCAAGCTGCCCAGAGCGGTCTTTCGACCGGGCAGGGGCCATCCCCAGGCGCGTCCGAAGTTCCAATCGACCAGGCAACCCCCACCGAGTGACGGGCCCCGGAGGAGGGGGTGCGCTCCTCCGGGCCCCGCAGGCAGCCCGGAGGCGCCTGTTCTTACGGGAAGTCCGTTACCTTGTCCGAGCGGGGCGGTTGTCCCCTTCTCGACAAAACCCCGAAGGTCCGTTTTAGGACCGTCTTTGCTCCGACGGGAGCTCCGTCGCACGGACCGATTCGACCGCGCCCGAGTCTGAGGCGCCCTCCCTGGGTGTCGGCCAGGGAGGCGGGTCCCCGTGGGGATCTCGTTTGACCGCATTTTTCCGGACTCTGTCCGTTTTTTTCCGGAGGTGGACTTTTTTTCCTCCAGGACGCCTTTCTGCCCTCTCACTTTGTCCGAGCGGAGCGTTTGTCCCCTCCTCGACAAAACCCCCAAGGTCCGTTTTAGGACCGTCTTTGCTCCGACGGGAGCTCCGTCACGGCAGACGGATTCGATCGTGCCCGACACCGAGGCGCTCTCCCTGGTCGCCAGCCAGGGAGCCGCGCGTTTGTGGGAATCTGTTTGGACCGCCTCGTTTCGGACTCTGTCCGTTTTTTTCGGAGGTGGCCTTTCCTCCGAGGCGCCTTCGACGCCGCTCACCTCACCCCAGATAAGGCATCCTCCCCAGGATGTAGGTAACCCCGAACCGCACTTTCTCCAGGGGTGTGTCTCAAGCCCCTGGAGTCGTTTCGCCATTTACCCAGACCGACCGTTCGACAAGCATATGGTTGATTTACCTCGGGGATCGACCGAGGGAGCCCCGGACGGACGAGCGAACCGCCACGCGCCGGCTTCCTACACACGGGTCTCGCTCCGCTCGGGCCTGGGCTCGAGACGGCACGGCCGCTCATAGGGGCGCGTGAGGAACCCCTCCGCCGAGGGGAGGGGGGGGGAGGCCTCTGGATCGAGGCCGTAACCGGGAAGGGTGCTTTCGAAGCGAGGGAGGCGCAGGGCGAAGTTCGGCTCCGAGACGTGCTGGCGGGGTGGGGGCCCCCAAGGAAGCCCCACCAACCGTTCCAAGCCTCCCGACGCACACCGCGGCCGCCCCTGCTGCGGACATCCGTTTCAGACGGGCCAGCTGAGTCTCCCGAGGTCGACGCGGCCTGCTTTCCCCGGAGGGAGGCCGCGTCTAGAGTCGACGCGCAAATCGGGGAGGAGCAAGCTGCCCATAGCGGTCTCTCGACCGGGCAGTGGCCGTCCCCAGGCGCGTCCAAAGTTCCAATCGACCAGGCAACCCCTGAGTGACGGGCCCGGAGGAGGGGGTGCGCTCCTCCGTGCCCCGCAGGCAACCCGGGGGCGCCTGTTTTCCGTTACCTTCTTCCTGGGGATCCGAGTTCTAACCGGATGACGGGGGGGTGGGGGGGTGGGGGTATGCGTTTACTGGAAGTCTCTTTTGCCCCCCCGCGACAAAGTGCACTCTCTCTGGGCTGAGTCAGGCCCATCGTTTTCCCCAACCGTTGGACCGACCACCACGGTTCTCTGGTCTGGATTTTGTACCCACTCTGAGTGCCTCCAACTGCTCTTCCCCTCCTCCATACAGGCCCGAAGGTCCGTTTTAGGACCGACTTGGCTCCAGGCGGAGCTCCGGTAGGCACGCGCCGAACTGTCTGTGACCGGGACCGAGGCACCCTCCCTGGGCTGGCCAGGGTAGGGCTGAGAGCATGGAGCTCTGAACCCACCTCACATTTATGGACTTTGTCATTTCTTTGAATTTGACCCCCAGAGTCAATTGGGTGGGTCATTTGAGCTTGATTCGTTTCCCAGGAAGGCTGCCTCCTGCCTGGGACGCACTTTTCAGAAAACCAGCCTGTCATTTCCTGGAGGTTTCGTACTTCCAGAGATCCACCACGGGTGGAGATTGAACTCTCTACTCTCCCCAGCCAGAGTGCCCTTTGGCTGGGCCGGCTTTCTCCTGGAGGCCCTCTCCCCTCCAGGACTTCCAGAGCTCCACCGCGCGCGCACGGTGTAAACTGGACTTTATACCCGACCAGGGCAACTCTTAGTGGGACTCACGACGGTCTGATGAGGGCGGGCGGGTGTGTGCCTCCAACTGCTCTTCCCCTCCTCCATACAGGCCCGAAGGTCCGTTTTAGGACCGACTTGGCTCCAGGCGGAGCTCCGGTAGGCACGCGCCGAACTGTCTGTGACCGGGACCGAGGCACCCTCCCTGGGCTGGCCAGGGTAGGGCTGAGAGCATGGAGCTCTGAACCCACCTCACATTTATGGACTTTGTCATTTCTTTGAATTTGACCCCCAGAGTCAATTGGGTGGGTCATTTGAGCTTGATTCGTTTCCCAGGAAGGCTGCCTCCTGCCTGGGACGCACTTTTCAGAAAACAAGCCTGTCATTTCCTGGAGGTTTCGTACTTCCAGAGATCCACCACGGGTGGAGATTGAACTCTCTACTCTCCCCAGCCAGAGTGCCCTTTGGCTGGGCCGGCTTTCTCCTGGAGGCCCTCTCCCCTCCAGGACTTCCAGAGCTCCACCGCGCGCGCACGGTGTAAACTGGACTTTATACCCGACCAGGGCAACTCTTAGTGGGACTCACGACGGTCTGATGAGGGCGGGCGGGTGTGTGCCTCCAACTGCTCTTCCCCTCCTCCATACAGGCCCGAAGGTCCGTTTTAGGACCGACTTGGCTCCAGGCGGAGCTCCGGTAGGCACGCGCCGAACTGTCTGTGACCGGGACCGAGGCACCCTCCCCGGGCTGGCCAGGGTAGGACTGAGAGCATGGAGCTCTGAACCCACCTCACATTTATGGACTTTGTCATTTCTTCGAATTTGACCCCCAGAGTCAATTGGGTGGGTCATTTGAGCTTGATTCGTTTCCCAGGGAGGCTGCAACCTGCCTGGGACGCACTTTTCAGAAAACCAGCCTGTCATTTCCTGGAGGTTTCGTACTTCCAGAGATCCACCACGGGTGGAGATTGAACTCTCTACTCTCCCCAGCCAGAGTGCCCCCTGGCTGGGCCAGCTTTCTCCTGGAGGCCCTCTCCCCTCCAGGACTTCCAGAGCTCCACCGCGCGCGCACGGTGTAAACTGGACTTTATACCCGACCAGGGGCAACTCTTAGTGGGACTCACGACGGTCTGATGAGGGGGCGGGCGGGTGTGTGCCTCCAACTGCTCTTCCCCTCCTCCATACATGCCCGAAGGTCCGTTTTAGGACCGTCTTCGCACCAGGCGGAGCACCAGGGGTGGCGGGCAAATCTGACTCTGACCCAGGACGGGCCACCCTCCCTGGGACGGCCAGGGAGCTCCGAGAGCATGGAGCTTTGAACCCACTGCAAATTTTGGGACTCTGTCATTTTTTGAGAGCTCGGCACCAGAGTCCCTCTCTCCATGGGCTTTCGGGCTTTATTCGTGCCCAGGAAGGCCGCTCCACCCTCCTCCATACATGCCCGAAGGTCCGTTTTAGGACCGTCTTCGCTCCAGGCGGAGCTCCGGGGTGGCGGGCAAATCTGACTCTGACCCAGGACGGGCCACCCTCCCTGGGACGGCCAGGGAGCTCCGAGAGCATGGAGCTTTGAACCCACTGCAAATTTTGGGACTCTGTCATTTTTTGAGAGCTCGGCACCAGAGTCCCTCTCTCCATGGGCTTTCGGGCTTTATTCGTGCCCAGGAAGGCCGCTCCACCCTCCTCCATACATGCCCGAAGGTCCGTTTTAGGACCGTCTTCGCTCCAGGCGGAGCTCCGGGGTGGCGGGCAAATCTGACTCTGACCCAGGACGGGCCACCCTCCCTGGGACGGCCAGGGAGCTCCGAGAGCATGGAGCTTTGAACCCACTGCAAATTTTGGGACTCTGTCATTTTTTGAGAGCTCGGCACCAGAGTCCCTCTCTCCATGGGCTTTCGGGCTTTATTCGTGCCCAGGAAGGCCGCTCCACCCTCCTCCATACATGCCCGAAGGTCCGTTTTAGGACCGTCTTCGCACCAGGCGGAGCACCAGGGGTGGCGGGCAAATCTGACTCTGACCCAGGACGGGCCACCCTCCCTGGGACGGCCAGGGAGCTCCGAGAGCATGGAGCTTTGAACCCACTGCAAATTTTGGGACTCTGTCATTTTTTGAGAGCTCGGCACCAGAGTCCCTCTCTCCATGGGCTTTCGGGCTTTATTCGTGCCCAGGAAGGCCGCTCCACCCTCCTCCATACATGCCCGAAGGTCCGTTTTAGGACCGTCTTCGCTCCAGGCGGAGCTCCGGGGTGGCGGGCAAATCTGACTCTGACCCAGGACGGGCCACCCTCCCTGGGACGGCCAGGGAGCTCCGAGAGCATGGAGCTTTGAACCCACTGCAAATTTTGGGACTCTGTCATTTTTTGAGAGCTCGGCACCAGAGTCCCTCTCTCCATGGGCTTTCGGGCTTTATTCGTGCCCAGGAAGGCCGCTCCACCCTCCTCCATACATGCCCGAAGGTCCGTTTTAGGACCGTCTTCGCTCCAGGCGGAGCTCCGGGGTGGCGGGCAAATCTGACTCTGACCCAGGATGGGCCACCCTCCCTGGGCCGGCCAGGGAGCTCCGAGAGCATGGAGCTTTGAACCCACTGCAAATTTTGGGACTCTGTCATTTTTTGAGAGCTCGGCACCAGAGTCCCTCTCTCCATGGGCTTTCGGGCTTTATTCGTGCCCAGGAAGGCCGCTCCACCCTCCTCCATACATGCCCGAAGGTCCGTTTTAGGACCGTCTTCGCTCCAGGCGGAGCTCCGGGGTGGCGGGCAAATCTGACTCTGACCCAGGATGGGCCACCCTCCCTGGGCCGGCCAGGGAGCTCCGAGAGCATGGAGCTTTGAACCCACTGCAAATTTTGGGACTCTGTCATTTTTTGAGAGCTCGGCACCAGAGTCCCTCTCTCCATGGGCTTTCGGGCTTTATTCGTGCCCAGGAAGGCCGCTCCACCCTCCTCCATACATGCCCGAAGGTCCGTTTTAGGACCGTCTTCGCTCCAGGCGGAGCTCCGGGGTGGCGGGCAAATCTGACTCTGACCCAGGACGGGCCACCCTCCCTGGGCCGGCCAGGGAGGTCTGAGAGCATGGAGCTTTGAACCCACTGCAAATTTTGGGACTCTGTCATTTTTTGAGAGCTCGGCACCAGAGTCCCTCTCCCCATGGGCTTTCGGGCTTTATTCGTGCCCAGGAAGGCCGCTCCACCCTCCTCCATACATGCCCGAAGGTCCGTTTTAGGACCGTCTTCGCTCCAGGCGGAGCTCCGGGGTGGCGGGCAAATCTGACTCTGACCCAGGACGGGCCACCCTCCCTGGGCCGGCCAGGGAGGTCTGAGAGCATGGAGCTTTGAACCCACTGCAAATTTTGGGACTCTGTCATTTTTTGAAAGCTTGGCACCAGAGTCCCTCTCTCCATGGGCTTTCGGGCATTATTCGTGCCCAGGAAGGTCGCTCCACCCTCCTCCATACATGCCCGAAGGTCCGTTTTAAGACCGTCTTCGCTCCAGGCGGAGCTCCGGGGTGGCGGGCAAATCTGACTCTGACCCAGGACGGGCCACCCTCCCTGGGCCGGCCAGGGAGCTCCGAGAGCATGGAGCTTTGAACCCACTGCAAATTTTGGGACTCTGTCATTTTTTGAGAGCTCGGCACCAGAGTCCCTCTCTCCATGGGCTTTCGGGCTTTATTCGTGCCCAGGAAGGCCGCTCCACCCTCCTCCATACATGCCCGAAGGTCCGTTTTAGGACCGTCTTCGCTCCAGGAGGAGCTCCGGGGTGGCGGGCAAATCTGACTCTGACCCAGGACGGGCCACCCTCCCTGGGCCGGCCAGGGAGCTCCGAGAGCATGGAGCTTTGAACCCACTGCAAATTTTGGGACTCTGTCATTTTTTGAGAGCTCGGCACCAGAGTCCCTCTCTCCATGGGCTTTCGGGCTTTATTCGTGCCCAGGAAGGCCGCTCCACCCTCCTCCATACATGCCCGAAGGTCCGTTTTAGGACCGTCTTCGCTCCAGGCGGAGCTCCGGGGTGGCGGGCAAATCTGACTCTGACCCAGGACGGGCCACCCTCCCTGGGCCGGCCAGGGAGGTCTGAGAGCATGGAGCTTTGAACCCACTGCAAATTTTTGGACTCTGTCATTTTTTTGAAAGCTTGACACCAGAGTCCCTTTCTCCATGGGCTTTGGGCTTTATTCGTGCCCAGGAGAGGTGCGCCATGCCTGGGATGCACTTTTCAGAAAAATCCACCCCCTCTTTTTTTCCTGGAGGTTTCATGCTTTTCAGAGCTCCACCACGGCGGAGATTGAACTCACTGCCCAGCCAGAGTGCACCCCACCCTGGCTTGGGTCACTGCCTTGAAGGCCCCTTGAGATTTGAACCCACTGCAAATTTTTGGACTTTGTGCAATTTTTGAGAGCTTGACACCAGAGTCCCTTTCTCCATGGGCTTTGGGCTTTATTCGTGCCCAGGAGAGGTGCGCCATGCCTGGGATGCACTTTTCAGAAAAATCCACCCCCTCTTTTTTTCCTGGAGGTTTCATGCTTTTCAGAGCTCCACCACGGCGGAGATTGAACTCACTGCCCAGCCAGAGTGCACCCCACCCTGGCTTGGGTCACTGCCTTGAAGGCCCCTTGAGATTTGAACCCACTGCAAATTTTTGGACTTTGTGCAATTTTTGAGAGCTTGACACCAGAGTCCCTTTCTCCATGGGCTTTGGGCTTTATTCGTGCCCAGGAGAGGTGCGCCATGCCTGGGATGCACTTTTCAGAAAAATCCACCCCCTCTTTTTTTCCTGGAGGTTTCATGCTTTTCAGAGCTCCACCACGGCGGAGATTGAACTCACTGCCCAGCCAGAGTGCACCCCACCCTGGCTT
>NC_138723.1:458810-463810 GCF_965113295.1 Leuciscus leuciscus | reverse complement strand
CGTGAGGAACCCCTCCGCCGAGGGGAGGGGGGGGGAGGCCTCTGGATCGAGGCCGTAACCGGGAAGGGTGCTTTCGAAGCGAGGGAGGCGCAGGGCGAAGTTCGGCTCCGAGACGTGCTGGCGGGGTGGGGGCCCCCAAGGAAGCCCCACCAACCGTTCCAAGCCTCCCGACGCACACCGCGGCCGCCCCTGCTGCGGACATCCGTTTCAGACGGGCCAGCTGAGTCTCCCGAGGTCGACGCGGCCTGCTTTCCCCGGAGGGAGGCCGCGTCTAGAGTCGACGCGCAAATCGGGGAGGAGCAAGCTGCCCATAGCGGTCTCTCGACCGGGCAGTGGCCGTCCCCAGGCGCGTCCAAAGTTCCAATCGACCAGGCAACCCCTGAGTGACGGGCCCGGAGGAGGGGGTGCGCTCCTCCGTGCCCCGCAGGCAACCCGGGGGCGCCTGTTTTCCGTTACCTTCTTCCTGGGGATCCGAGTTCTAACCGGATGACGGGGGGGTGGGGGGGTGGGGGTATGCGTTTACTGGAAGTCTCTTTTGCCCCCCCGCGACAAAGTGCACTCTCTCTGGGCTGAGTCAGGCCCATCGTTTTCCCCAACCGTTGGACCGACCACCACGGTTCTCTGGTCTGGATTTTGTACCCACTCTGAGTGCCTCCAACTGCTCTTCCCCTCCTCCATACAGGCCCGAAGGTCCGTTTTAGGACCGACTTGGCTCCAGGCGGAGCTCCGGTAGGCACGCGCCGAACTGTCTGTGACCGGGACCGAGGCACCCTCCCTGGGCTGGCCAGGGTAGGGCTGAGAGCATGGAGCTCTGAACCCACCTCACATTTATGGACTTTGTCATTTCTTTGAATTTGACCCCCAGAGTCAATTGGGTGGGTCATTTGAGCTTGATTCGTTTCCCAGGAAGGCTGCCTCCTGCCTGGGACGCACTTTTCAGAAAACCAGCCTGTCATTTCCTGGAGGTTTCGTACTTCCAGAGATCCACCACGGGTGGAGATTGAACTCTCTACTCTCCCCAGCCAGAGTGCCCTTTGGCTGGGCCGGCTTTCTCCTGGAGGCCCTCTCCCCTCCAGGACTTCCAGAGCTCCACCGCGCGCGCACGGTGTAAACTGGACTTTATACCCGACCAGGGCAACTCTTAGTGGGACTCACGACGGTCTGATGAGGGCGGGCGGGTGTGTGCCTCCAACTGCTCTTCCCCTCCTCCATACAGGCCCGAAGGTCCGTTTTAGGACCGACTTGGCTCCAGGCGGAGCTCCGGTAGGCACGCGCCGAACTGTCTGTGACCGGGACCGAGGCACCCTCCCTGGGCTGGCCAGGGTAGGGCTGAGAGCATGGAGCTCTGAACCCACCTCACATTTATGGACTTTGTCATTTCTTTGAATTTGACCCCCAGAGTCAATTGGGTGGGTCATTTGAGCTTGATTCGTTTCCCAGGAAGGCTGCCTCCTGCCTGGGACGCACTTTTCAGAAAACAAGCCTGTCATTTCCTGGAGGTTTCGTACTTCCAGAGATCCACCACGGGTGGAGATTGAACTCTCTACTCTCCCCAGCCAGAGTGCCCTTTGGCTGGGCCGGCTTTCTCCTGGAGGCCCTCTCCCCTCCAGGACTTCCAGAGCTCCACCGCGCGCGCACGGTGTAAACTGGACTTTATACCCGACCAGGGCAACTCTTAGTGGGACTCACGACGGTCTGATGAGGGCGGGCGGGTGTGTGCCTCCAACTGCTCTTCCCCTCCTCCATACAGGCCCGAAGGTCCGTTTTAGGACCGACTTGGCTCCAGGCGGAGCTCCGGTAGGCACGCGCCGAACTGTCTGTGACCGGGACCGAGGCACCCTCCCCGGGCTGGCCAGGGTAGGACTGAGAGCATGGAGCTCTGAACCCACCTCACATTTATGGACTTTGTCATTTCTTCGAATTTGACCCCCAGAGTCAATTGGGTGGGTCATTTGAGCTTGATTCGTTTCCCAGGGAGGCTGCAACCTGCCTGGGACGCACTTTTCAGAAAACCAGCCTGTCATTTCCTGGAGGTTTCGTACTTCCAGAGATCCACCACGGGTGGAGATTGAACTCTCTACTCTCCCCAGCCAGAGTGCCCCCTGGCTGGGCCAGCTTTCTCCTGGAGGCCCTCTCCCCTCCAGGACTTCCAGAGCTCCACCGCGCGCGCACGGTGTAAACTGGACTTTATACCCGACCAGGGGCAACTCTTAGTGGGACTCACGACGGTCTGATGAGGGGGCGGGCGGGTGTGTGCCTCCAACTGCTCTTCCCCTCCTCCATACATGCCCGAAGGTCCGTTTTAGGACCGTCTTCGCACCAGGCGGAGCACCAGGGGTGGCGGGCAAATCTGACTCTGACCCAGGACGGGCCACCCTCCCTGGGACGGCCAGGGAGCTCCGAGAGCATGGAGCTTTGAACCCACTGCAAATTTTGGGACTCTGTCATTTTTTGAGAGCTCGGCACCAGAGTCCCTCTCTCCATGGGCTTTCGGGCTTTATTCGTGCCCAGGAAGGCCGCTCCACCCTCCTCCATACATGCCCGAAGGTCCGTTTTAGGACCGTCTTCGCTCCAGGCGGAGCTCCGGGGTGGCGGGCAAATCTGACTCTGACCCAGGACGGGCCACCCTCCCTGGGACGGCCAGGGAGCTCCGAGAGCATGGAGCTTTGAACCCACTGCAAATTTTGGGACTCTGTCATTTTTTGAGAGCTCGGCACCAGAGTCCCTCTCTCCATGGGCTTTCGGGCTTTATTCGTGCCCAGGAAGGCCGCTCCACCCTCCTCCATACATGCCCGAAGGTCCGTTTTAGGACCGTCTTCGCTCCAGGCGGAGCTCCGGGGTGGCGGGCAAATCTGACTCTGACCCAGGACGGGCCACCCTCCCTGGGACGGCCAGGGAGCTCCGAGAGCATGGAGCTTTGAACCCACTGCAAATTTTGGGACTCTGTCATTTTTTGAGAGCTCGGCACCAGAGTCCCTCTCTCCATGGGCTTTCGGGCTTTATTCGTGCCCAGGAAGGCCGCTCCACCCTCCTCCATACATGCCCGAAGGTCCGTTTTAGGACCGTCTTCGCACCAGGCGGAGCACCAGGGGTGGCGGGCAAATCTGACTCTGACCCAGGACGGGCCACCCTCCCTGGGACGGCCAGGGAGCTCCGAGAGCATGGAGCTTTGAACCCACTGCAAATTTTGGGACTCTGTCATTTTTTGAGAGCTCGGCACCAGAGTCCCTCTCTCCATGGGCTTTCGGGCTTTATTCGTGCCCAGGAAGGCCGCTCCACCCTCCTCCATACATGCCCGAAGGTCCGTTTTAGGACCGTCTTCGCTCCAGGCGGAGCTCCGGGGTGGCGGGCAAATCTGACTCTGACCCAGGACGGGCCACCCTCCCTGGGACGGCCAGGGAGCTCCGAGAGCATGGAGCTTTGAACCCACTGCAAATTTTGGGACTCTGTCATTTTTTGAGAGCTCGGCACCAGAGTCCCTCTCTCCATGGGCTTTCGGGCTTTATTCGTGCCCAGGAAGGCCGCTCCACCCTCCTCCATACATGCCCGAAGGTCCGTTTTAGGACCGTCTTCGCTCCAGGCGGAGCTCCGGGGTGGCGGGCAAATCTGACTCTGACCCAGGATGGGCCACCCTCCCTGGGCCGGCCAGGGAGCTCCGAGAGCATGGAGCTTTGAACCCACTGCAAATTTTGGGACTCTGTCATTTTTTGAGAGCTCGGCACCAGAGTCCCTCTCTCCATGGGCTTTCGGGCTTTATTCGTGCCCAGGAAGGCCGCTCCACCCTCCTCCATACATGCCCGAAGGTCCGTTTTAGGACCGTCTTCGCTCCAGGCGGAGCTCCGGGGTGGCGGGCAAATCTGACTCTGACCCAGGATGGGCCACCCTCCCTGGGCCGGCCAGGGAGCTCCGAGAGCATGGAGCTTTGAACCCACTGCAAATTTTGGGACTCTGTCATTTTTTGAGAGCTCGGCACCAGAGTCCCTCTCTCCATGGGCTTTCGGGCTTTATTCGTGCCCAGGAAGGCCGCTCCACCCTCCTCCATACATGCCCGAAGGTCCGTTTTAGGACCGTCTTCGCTCCAGGCGGAGCTCCGGGGTGGCGGGCAAATCTGACTCTGACCCAGGACGGGCCACCCTCCCTGGGCCGGCCAGGGAGGTCTGAGAGCATGGAGCTTTGAACCCACTGCAAATTTTGGGACTCTGTCATTTTTTGAGAGCTCGGCACCAGAGTCCCTCTCCCCATGGGCTTTCGGGCTTTATTCGTGCCCAGGAAGGCCGCTCCACCCTCCTCCATACATGCCCGAAGGTCCGTTTTAGGACCGTCTTCGCTCCAGGCGGAGCTCCGGGGTGGCGGGCAAATCTGACTCTGACCCAGGACGGGCCACCCTCCCTGGGCCGGCCAGGGAGGTCTGAGAGCATGGAGCTTTGAACCCACTGCAAATTTTGGGACTCTGTCATTTTTTGAAAGCTTGGCACCAGAGTCCCTCTCTCCATGGGCTTTCGGGCATTATTCGTGCCCAGGAAGGTCGCTCCACCCTCCTCCATACATGCCCGAAGGTCCGTTTTAAGACCGTCTTCGCTCCAGGCGGAGCTCCGGGGTGGCGGGCAAATCTGACTCTGACCCAGGACGGGCCACCCTCCCTGGGCCGGCCAGGGAGCTCCGAGAGCATGGAGCTTTGAACCCACTGCAAATTTTGGGACTCTGTCATTTTTTGAGAGCTCGGCACCAGAGTCCCTCTCTCCATGGGCTTTCGGGCTTTATTCGTGCCCAGGAAGGCCGCTCCACCCTCCTCCATACATGCCCGAAGGTCCGTTTTAGGACCGTCTTCGCTCCAGGAGGAGCTCCGGGGTGGCGGGCAAATCTGACTCTGACCCAGGACGGGCCACCCTCCCTGGGCCGGCCAGGGAGCTCCGAGAGCATGGAGCTTTGAACCCACTGCAAATTTTGGGACTCTGTCATTTTTTGAGAGCTCGGCACCAGAGTCCCTCTCTCCATGGGCT
>NC_138723.1:441310-448810 GCF_965113295.1 Leuciscus leuciscus | reverse complement strand
GGAGGGGGTGCGCTCCTCCGGGCCCCGCAGGCAGCCCGGAGGCGCCTGTTCTTACGGGAAGTCCGTTACCTTGTCCGAGCGGGGCGGTTGTCCCCTTCTCGACAAAACCCCGAAGGTCCGTTTTAGGACCGTCTTTGCTCCGACGGGAGCTCCGTCGCACGGACCGATTCGACCGCGCCCGAGTCTGAGGCGCCCTCCCTGGGTGTCGGCCAGGGAGGCGGGTCCCCGTGGGGATCTCGTTTGACCGCATTTTTCCGGACTCTGTCCGTTTTTTTCCGGAGGTGGACTTTTTTTCCTCCAGGACGCCTTTCTGCCCTCTCACTTTGTCCGAGCGGAGCGTTTGTCCCCTCCTCGACAAAACCCCCAAGGTCCGTTTTAGGACCGTCTTTGCTCCGACGGGAGCTCCGTCACGGCAGACGGATTCGATCGTGCCCGACACCGAGGCGCTCTCCCTGGTCGCCAGCCAGGGAGCCGCGCGTTTGTGGGAATCTGTTTGGACCGCCTCGTTTCGGACTCTGTCCGTTTTTTTCGGAGGTGGCCTTTCCTCCGAGGCGCCTTCGACGCCGCTCACCTCACCCCAGATAAGGCATCCTCCCCAGGATGTAGGTAACCCCGAACCGCACTTTCTCCAGGGGTGTGTCTCAAGCCCCTGGAGTCGTTTCGCCATTTACCCAGACCGACCGTTCGACAAGCATATGGTTGATTTACCTCGGGGATCGACCGAGGGAGCCCCGGACGGACGAGCGAACCGCCACGCGCCGGCTTCCTACACACGGGTCTCGCTCCGCTCGGGCCTGGGCTCGAGACGGCACGGCCGCTCATAGGGGCGCGTGAGGAACCCCTCCGCCGAGGGGAGGGGGGGGGAGGCCTCTGGATCGAGGCCGTAACCGGGAAGGGTGCTTTCGAAGCGAGGGAGGCGCAGGGCGAAGTTCGGCTCCGAGACGTGCTGGCGGGGTGGGGGCCCCCAAGGAAGCCCCACCAACCGTTCCAAGCCTCCCGACGCACACCGCGGCCGCCCCTGCTGCGGACATCCGTTTCAGACGGGCCAGCTGAGTCTCCCGAGGTCGACGCGGCCTGCTTTCCCCGGAGGGAGGCCGCGTCTAGAGTCGACGCGCAAATCGGGGAGGAGCAAGCTGCCCATAGCGGTCTCTCGACCGGGCAGTGGCCGTCCCCAGGCGCGTCCAAAGTTCCAATCGACCAGGCAACCCCTGAGTGACGGGCCCGGAGGAGGGGGTGCGCTCCTCCGTGCCCCGCAGGCAACCCGGGGGCGCCTGTTTTCCGTTACCTTCTTCCTGGGGATCCGAGTTCTAACCGGATGACGGGGGGGTGGGGGGGTGGGGGTATGCGTTTACTGGAAGTCTCTTTTGCCCCCCCGCGACAAAGTGCACTCTCTCTGGGCTGAGTCAGGCCCATCGTTTTCCCCAACCGTTGGACCGACCACCACGGTTCTCTGGTCTGGATTTTGTACCCACTCTGAGTGCCTCCAACTGCTCTTCCCCTCCTCCATACAGGCCCGAAGGTCCGTTTTAGGACCGACTTGGCTCCAGGCGGAGCTCCGGTAGGCACGCGCCGAACTGTCTGTGACCGGGACCGAGGCACCCTCCCTGGGCTGGCCAGGGTAGGGCTGAGAGCATGGAGCTCTGAACCCACCTCACATTTATGGACTTTGTCATTTCTTTGAATTTGACCCCCAGAGTCAATTGGGTGGGTCATTTGAGCTTGATTCGTTTCCCAGGAAGGCTGCCTCCTGCCTGGGACGCACTTTTCAGAAAACCAGCCTGTCATTTCCTGGAGGTTTCGTACTTCCAGAGATCCACCACGGGTGGAGATTGAACTCTCTACTCTCCCCAGCCAGAGTGCCCTTTGGCTGGGCCGGCTTTCTCCTGGAGGCCCTCTCCCCTCCAGGACTTCCAGAGCTCCACCGCGCGCGCACGGTGTAAACTGGACTTTATACCCGACCAGGGCAACTCTTAGTGGGACTCACGACGGTCTGATGAGGGCGGGCGGGTGTGTGCCTCCAACTGCTCTTCCCCTCCTCCATACAGGCCCGAAGGTCCGTTTTAGGACCGACTTGGCTCCAGGCGGAGCTCCGGTAGGCACGCGCCGAACTGTCTGTGACCGGGACCGAGGCACCCTCCCTGGGCTGGCCAGGGTAGGGCTGAGAGCATGGAGCTCTGAACCCACCTCACATTTATGGACTTTGTCATTTCTTTGAATTTGACCCCCAGAGTCAATTGGGTGGGTCATTTGAGCTTGATTCGTTTCCCAGGAAGGCTGCCTCCTGCCTGGGACGCACTTTTCAGAAAACAAGCCTGTCATTTCCTGGAGGTTTCGTACTTCCAGAGATCCACCACGGGTGGAGATTGAACTCTCTACTCTCCCCAGCCAGAGTGCCCTTTGGCTGGGCCGGCTTTCTCCTGGAGGCCCTCTCCCCTCCAGGACTTCCAGAGCTCCACCGCGCGCGCACGGTGTAAACTGGACTTTATACCCGACCAGGGCAACTCTTAGTGGGACTCACGACGGTCTGATGAGGGCGGGCGGGTGTGTGCCTCCAACTGCTCTTCCCCTCCTCCATACAGGCCCGAAGGTCCGTTTTAGGACCGACTTGGCTCCAGGCGGAGCTCCGGTAGGCACGCGCCGAACTGTCTGTGACCGGGACCGAGGCACCCTCCCCGGGCTGGCCAGGGTAGGACTGAGAGCATGGAGCTCTGAACCCACCTCACATTTATGGACTTTGTCATTTCTTCGAATTTGACCCCCAGAGTCAATTGGGTGGGTCATTTGAGCTTGATTCGTTTCCCAGGGAGGCTGCAACCTGCCTGGGACGCACTTTTCAGAAAACCAGCCTGTCATTTCCTGGAGGTTTCGTACTTCCAGAGATCCACCACGGGTGGAGATTGAACTCTCTACTCTCCCCAGCCAGAGTGCCCCCTGGCTGGGCCAGCTTTCTCCTGGAGGCCCTCTCCCCTCCAGGACTTCCAGAGCTCCACCGCGCGCGCACGGTGTAAACTGGACTTTATACCCGACCAGGGGCAACTCTTAGTGGGACTCACGACGGTCTGATGAGGGGGCGGGCGGGTGTGTGCCTCCAACTGCTCTTCCCCTCCTCCATACATGCCCGAAGGTCCGTTTTAGGACCGTCTTCGCACCAGGCGGAGCACCAGGGGTGGCGGGCAAATCTGACTCTGACCCAGGACGGGCCACCCTCCCTGGGACGGCCAGGGAGCTCCGAGAGCATGGAGCTTTGAACCCACTGCAAATTTTGGGACTCTGTCATTTTTTGAGAGCTCGGCACCAGAGTCCCTCTCTCCATGGGCTTTCGGGCTTTATTCGTGCCCAGGAAGGCCGCTCCACCCTCCTCCATACATGCCCGAAGGTCCGTTTTAGGACCGTCTTCGCTCCAGGCGGAGCTCCGGGGTGGCGGGCAAATCTGACTCTGACCCAGGACGGGCCACCCTCCCTGGGACGGCCAGGGAGCTCCGAGAGCATGGAGCTTTGAACCCACTGCAAATTTTGGGACTCTGTCATTTTTTGAGAGCTCGGCACCAGAGTCCCTCTCTCCATGGGCTTTCGGGCTTTATTCGTGCCCAGGAAGGCCGCTCCACCCTCCTCCATACATGCCCGAAGGTCCGTTTTAGGACCGTCTTCGCTCCAGGCGGAGCTCCGGGGTGGCGGGCAAATCTGACTCTGACCCAGGACGGGCCACCCTCCCTGGGACGGCCAGGGAGCTCCGAGAGCATGGAGCTTTGAACCCACTGCAAATTTTGGGACTCTGTCATTTTTTGAGAGCTCGGCACCAGAGTCCCTCTCTCCATGGGCTTTCGGGCTTTATTCGTGCCCAGGAAGGCCGCTCCACCCTCCTCCATACATGCCCGAAGGTCCGTTTTAGGACCGTCTTCGCACCAGGCGGAGCACCAGGGGTGGCGGGCAAATCTGACTCTGACCCAGGACGGGCCACCCTCCCTGGGACGGCCAGGGAGCTCCGAGAGCATGGAGCTTTGAACCCACTGCAAATTTTGGGACTCTGTCATTTTTTGAGAGCTCGGCACCAGAGTCCCTCTCTCCATGGGCTTTCGGGCTTTATTCGTGCCCAGGAAGGCCGCTCCACCCTCCTCCATACATGCCCGAAGGTCCGTTTTAGGACCGTCTTCGCTCCAGGCGGAGCTCCGGGGTGGCGGGCAAATCTGACTCTGACCCAGGACGGGCCACCCTCCCTGGGACGGCCAGGGAGCTCCGAGAGCATGGAGCTTTGAACCCACTGCAAATTTTGGGACTCTGTCATTTTTTGAGAGCTCGGCACCAGAGTCCCTCTCTCCATGGGCTTTCGGGCTTTATTCGTGCCCAGGAAGGCCGCTCCACCCTCCTCCATACATGCCCGAAGGTCCGTTTTAGGACCGTCTTCGCTCCAGGCGGAGCTCCGGGGTGGCGGGCAAATCTGACTCTGACCCAGGATGGGCCACCCTCCCTGGGCCGGCCAGGGAGCTCCGAGAGCATGGAGCTTTGAACCCACTGCAAATTTTGGGACTCTGTCATTTTTTGAGAGCTCGGCACCAGAGTCCCTCTCTCCATGGGCTTTCGGGCTTTATTCGTGCCCAGGAAGGCCGCTCCACCCTCCTCCATACATGCCCGAAGGTCCGTTTTAGGACCGTCTTCGCTCCAGGCGGAGCTCCGGGGTGGCGGGCAAATCTGACTCTGACCCAGGATGGGCCACCCTCCCTGGGCCGGCCAGGGAGCTCCGAGAGCATGGAGCTTTGAACCCACTGCAAATTTTGGGACTCTGTCATTTTTTGAGAGCTCGGCACCAGAGTCCCTCTCTCCATGGGCTTTCGGGCTTTATTCGTGCCCAGGAAGGCCGCTCCACCCTCCTCCATACATGCCCGAAGGTCCGTTTTAGGACCGTCTTCGCTCCAGGCGGAGCTCCGGGGTGGCGGGCAAATCTGACTCTGACCCAGGACGGGCCACCCTCCCTGGGCCGGCCAGGGAGGTCTGAGAGCATGGAGCTTTGAACCCACTGCAAATTTTGGGACTCTGTCATTTTTTGAGAGCTCGGCACCAGAGTCCCTCTCCCCATGGGCTTTCGGGCTTTATTCGTGCCCAGGAAGGCCGCTCCACCCTCCTCCATACATGCCCGAAGGTCCGTTTTAGGACCGTCTTCGCTCCAGGCGGAGCTCCGGGGTGGCGGGCAAATCTGACTCTGACCCAGGACGGGCCACCCTCCCTGGGCCGGCCAGGGAGGTCTGAGAGCATGGAGCTTTGAACCCACTGCAAATTTTGGGACTCTGTCATTTTTTGAAAGCTTGGCACCAGAGTCCCTCTCTCCATGGGCTTTCGGGCATTATTCGTGCCCAGGAAGGTCGCTCCACCCTCCTCCATACATGCCCGAAGGTCCGTTTTAAGACCGTCTTCGCTCCAGGCGGAGCTCCGGGGTGGCGGGCAAATCTGACTCTGACCCAGGACGGGCCACCCTCCCTGGGCCGGCCAGGGAGCTCCGAGAGCATGGAGCTTTGAACCCACTGCAAATTTTGGGACTCTGTCATTTTTTGAGAGCTCGGCACCAGAGTCCCTCTCTCCATGGGCTTTCGGGCTTTATTCGTGCCCAGGAAGGCCGCTCCACCCTCCTCCATACATGCCCGAAGGTCCGTTTTAGGACCGTCTTCGCTCCAGGAGGAGCTCCGGGGTGGCGGGCAAATCTGACTCTGACCCAGGACGGGCCACCCTCCCTGGGCCGGCCAGGGAGCTCCGAGAGCATGGAGCTTTGAACCCACTGCAAATTTTGGGACTCTGTCATTTTTTGAGAGCTCGGCACCAGAGTCCCTCTCTCCATGGGCTTTCGGGCTTTATTCGTGCCCAGGAAGGCCGCTCCACCCTCCTCCATACATGCCCGAAGGTCCGTTTTAGGACCGTCTTCGCTCCAGGCGGAGCTCCGGGGTGGCGGGCAAATCTGACTCTGACCCAGGACGGGCCACCCTCCCTGGGCCGGCCAGGGAGGTCTGAGAGCATGGAGCTTTGAACCCACTGCAAATTTTTGGACTCTGTCATTTTTTTGAAAGCTTGACACCAGAGTCCCTTTCTCCATGGGCTTTGGGCTTTATTCGTGCCCAGGAGAGGTGCGCCATGCCTGGGATGCACTTTTCAGAAAAATCCACCCCCTCTTTTTTTCCTGGAGGTTTCATGCTTTTCAGAGCTCCACCACGGCGGAGATTGAACTCACTGCCCAGCCAGAGTGCACCCCACCCTGGCTTGGGTCACTGCCTTGAAGGCCCCTTGAGATTTGAACCCACTGCAAATTTTTGGACTTTGGGCAATTTTTGAGAGCTTGACACCAGAGTCCCTTTCTCCATGGGCTTTGGGCTTTATTCGTGCCCAGGAGAGGTGTGCCATGCCTGGGATGCACTTTTCAGAAAAATCCACCCCCTCTTTTTTTCCTGGAGGTTTCATGCTTTTCAGAGCTCCACCACGGCGGAGATTGAACTCACTGCCCAGCCAGAGTGCACCCCACCCTGGCTTGGGTCACTGCCTTGAAGGCCCCTTGAGATTTGAACCCACTGCAAATTTTTGGACTTTGTGCAATTTTTGAGAGCTTGACACCAGAGTCCCTTTCTCCATGGGCTTTGGGCTTTATTCGTGCCCAGGAGAGGTGCGCCATGCCTGGGATGCACTTTTCAGAAATATACCGGCTTGAAGTTTGAACTTTGACCGGATGTCACTCGAGACAAAAAACAAAAAAAAATAAAAAAAATAAGCCGAGTCGGGGCTCCGTACTCTGGGCCTGTGTGCCCAGAGTATGGAGCCCCGACTCGGATTGGTTCCAGAGATATACCGGCTTGAAGTTTGAACTTTGACCGGATGTCACTCGAGACAAAAAACAAAAAAAAATAAAAAAAATAAGCCGAGTCGGGGCTCCGTACTCTGGGCCTGTGTGCCCAGAGTATGGAGCCCCGACTCGGATTGGTTCCAGAGATATACCGGCTTGAAGTTTGAACTTTGACCGGATGTCACTCGAGACAAAAAACAAAAAAAAATAAAAAAAATAAGCCGAGTCGGGGCTCCGTACTCTGGGCCTGTGCGCCCAGAGTATGGAGCCCCGACTCGGATTGGTTCCAGAGATATACCGGCTTGAAGTGCCGTACTAGGGGACCCCCGTGTGCCCAGAGCATGGAGCCCCAACTCGGCTTCATCACTGAGAAGAGGCCCCGGTTCAAGCTCCTCATACACTCTACACTCTACCTTAAGAGAGTCATAGTTACTCCCGCCGTTTACCCGATTCGTGGAACCAGGATTTTGGGCGTGGGGGTGCACCACGGCCCACCACCCTACCCGCGTCAGGGAACCGGTGGACCCCCTGGATCTTTCCAGGGACCCACACTGACCCCCACCTTGGTCCGCCCTCTGCCCAGACCCGGAGAACCAGAGACCCGGGCAGGTACCCCCACCTAGGTCCACCCTCTGCCCGCCTCGGAGAACCAGAGCCCCGGGCAGGTACCCCCACCTAGGTCCACC
>NC_138723.1:420546-433610 GCF_965113295.1 Leuciscus leuciscus | reverse complement strand
GTTATTGACACATTTTACTACATGCAAAGTATATTCAGTAACTCCAAATTTAATGTTTTCCTAATTAGGCTACAGGAGTGGTTGCAACCAGAACCTTTCACCCAGATGACATTGTCTGTGATTATCATAGACAAGTCATCACAGCTTCTGAAGGGAGAGCAATAATGGAGAACCTTCACGATGAGGCAGGCTACCTGTTTTTTTTTTAAATCAGGTCAGAAAAGCCTATGCGTGGATGCACAAACATTCCCTTGTGTCTGTCACCCACAAGTAGATACGTTCGGTAGGCGTATAAACCACTCCTCAAAAGCAGCAAATGTAAAGCCCTTTTGCTGCACTTTGACGTTTGATGGTCAACCAAAGGAGGTGGTTTTGTTCAAAGCACTTGTTGCAATCCCGGTTGACTGTGAATTGAAATTTGATTACGGGGTCAATCGAAAATCTTTTCGTGGGGAAGGGTTAGACCTTGAATGGCTGGATGAGTAGGCCACATTCAAACCGGTGTAAAATTTAATTTGTTTACACACATTTTAGTTTTCCTGTATATAGTTTGCAAAATGTATTATAGTGTTTTTTCTTATTTTTTTAGTTATAGGTAGTTAGGGTTAATTTTTTTATGTTTTATTCATTAAAAACCCACTTTAATTTTTATTAAGCACACTTGTTTTAAAAGTAAAAAAATAAAAAATAAAAATCCCCCCCCCAAAAAATAAAAAAAATAACAAAACCCCCCCAAAAATTATATATTTTTAACCCAGCCTCTGACTTTACACAAAGCAGTGCAATGTCAGTGCCGGTCCCAAGCCCGGATAAATGGGGAGGGTTTTAACTCACTTATGGTGCACTTTGTCACATTCACATTCACATTCAAATTGTAAAAAAAAAATGAAAAGTGCTGGTGCTTGGTTAGAAAAAAGTTACGGGTGGGATGTCTTGGTTAAAGTCCCGTCTGTAACTGACTAAGGGTAACATATAGCCCAGATTCATGCCTTTTTTGTTTTGCAATAAAATCAACAATCACATTAAAGGATAGCTTCTATTTATCCTTAATTAAAAATCACATGCTCTTTGCCCATCATATTGATGATGCTTGAAGAGAAACTTTGCTACCTTACAAGTTACATACAACTGATTGTCGTTGAGGACACAAACACCGGCAAATTTAGGCTAATTAATTACTTTCAGTGTTTAATTTGACTTTATACTATTTTATTAACAAGATTAATCAAAGGAACTGTTTAGTTTTGCAATAAAATCAGAAATCACATTAAAAGGTGAGTATGTATAAAATATTTTTATTTTTAAAAAAAAATCAGTCGTCATCCTCCTCCTCCTCTTCATCATCAGCAAAGTACTGGAGATAAATAAAAATCAAATGAATAATTAACACCAGAATTGCAACTAGATAGTTTGACAGCCTACATTGAATATATCCATTACCTGTAAGTCATCCTCATTTGCCCCTTGGTGGGGGAGATTGGGGCTGTTGTTGGGTGGAGGAGGAGGAGGAGGAGGAGGAGGAGGAGGAGGAAGAGGAGGAGGAGGAGGAGGAGGAGGAGGAGGAGGAGGAGGAGGAACATTAACTCCTCCCATGATTTCCTCAGAAGAGGATGAATGTTCGGTATCCTGCAAAATAACACAATACAACATCTGTCCAACTGCACATCATACAATAATCTCTGTCTAAAACAGATGCACTGTTTAATGGCAAGTGTACTCACAGTCCGGCTGATTATTACCGTGGATGCCTTGGGGAAGAAAGATAAAATAAATGAAATGTGAATTTGGGATATTTGGGGGATATTTAATTTTTCTAATTCAATCAATAAATTCACTTGACTTGACTTGACTTGAATTATTACCACAAGCTTTAATTTGTTATAAATCAAGTTACTAAAGATTAAGATTTGGCCAAATGAAAAAGCATTTTCGATCAATATTTATTTCTACTTACCAAACTCCCACTTCCAGGTGAAGTGGTCACGCCACTGTCGCTGGAGACATTCCCCATCTTCGTCTGAGGAAACAAAGTCGTTGTGAGCATTTCTTAAAATTAAAATCTTTATAAATAAATTAATAAATGCAGTTCTTTTTATTTTGCATTCATGCGACATTTGTGTTTAATATATATATATATATATATATATATATATATATATATATATATATATATATATATATATATATATATAACACTTTACAATAATGTTCTACACATTAGCTAGCAGGAATAATCCATTTACAGCACTTAATGTACGCATTCGTTTGTAAATGGTAAAGTATTTGTAACATTTAAGGTTGTATTATGAAATTACGTCAACTAACAGTAAACTGCGCATGTGCAACATCAATAAAGCGTTATTGTATAGTGTTTGTATTGTACATGTTTTGTATGAAGCTGTACTGTGGACTAAAGCTGGCGGTGTAGTCCATGCAGGTTATGTTGGCACTGCTCGTCTCTCGGTTTTTGGATTTAGCTCTGTTCACTGGATTACCCTTTTTGCCTCTGCCAAAGGCAAAAAAAAAAAAAAAGTGAATATACACACATTTGATAGAATTTTGAGTACTGCAACAGGAAATTACAAAGCAGTGAGGCACACACCTGACAGTGCATCATATCAGCTCCAAAAATGGCCTGCATCTTCTTCCACAGGGAGACCATAGGCACCAGTCTTGGAGTAGCTTCCCAGGTCCAGTGGTTTGGCAGTGGAGGCATCGCTGGCTCCACTTGTGGCTCACTCTCAGCATCCCTCGAGGAGCTCTGAGGCACGGAAGATGGCGCAGGAAGGAGTGGAGGGATGTTCCTCACCACCAAGCCCTTTCTGTCAATTTCCTCTAACCAGCTAAGAAAAACACTGGATTCACACACTTGAATCAAACAGCGTCCTCAATTAAATGTTGGCCTCCAGGTGAAGGAAAGAATAGTGACTGAAAATGTAGACAGCAGCTAGCATTGGCCAACACAGCGCCTTGGCTGCAGGGTTAGATGTGAAGTACTTGATCAAGAAGCGCTGCAGAGATGGAGAACCGAAGATGGAGCAGGAAGGAGTGGAGTTATGTTCCTCACCACCAAGCCTTTCCGGTCCATTTCCTCTAACAAGGCAGCTAATGAAAGAAATAGGACGCCTTGACATGAAGGATCATTAGTGAATTCCTTTATGTTAACAACAAAACATAGTAAAGAACTATATAAAATAACAAAAGTTATTAAAATAATTAATTAGCCTAAATTTGTCTCTTTCCAGAGACACACTGTCAAGCACAGACCACTACTTAGTACCATCTATGTGCCTTTCATTAATCAAGAACGAAAGTCGGAGGTTCGAAGACGATCAGATAACGTCGTAGTTCCGACCGTAAACGATGCCGACCCGCGATCCGGCGGCGTTATTCCCATGACCCGCCGGGCAGCGTGCGGGAAACCACGAGTCTTTGGGTTCCGGGGGGAGTATGGTTGCAAAGCTGAAACTTAAAGGAATTGACGGAAGGGCACCACCAGGAGTGGAGCCTGCGGCTTAATTTGACTCAACACGGGAAAGCTCACCCGGCCCGGACACGGAAAGGATTGACAGATTGATAGCTCTTTCTCGATTCTGTGGGTGGTGGTGCATGGCCGTTCTTAGTTGGTGGAGCGATTTGTCTGGTTCATTCCGATAACGAACGAGACTCCGGCATGCTAACTAGTTAAGCGGCCCCGAGCGGTCGGCGTCCAACTTCTTAGAGGGACAAGTGGCACAATCAAAAGGGCAATTACAAAGGGCAATCAAACTGTATTTTATATCACGAGAAAGCTCGTGTTGTGCAGTTTCACATGAGCCCAGTCTCATTAATGTGCCTTGCTCGAGGCCCGAGAAAACTGGGGTCCTGTCAAATAAGTTACAGGTGGGATGTTTTTGTTAAAGTCGTATTTGCATAAAACTCAACCGTCCACAGACAGCATATAGGACTCCTGTCAAATAAGTTACAGGTGGGATGTGAGTTTTAGGGAAAATACGTGTGATTTTTAGGAAGGACAGTGAGTAACTTATTAAGCTACAGGTGGGATGCCAATACATCAAAAGGTCATATTTCATAAATACAGTGCTTTTATCTGGTGAAACCTACTGTACACCACTCAGGGGACACAGCCCCACTCACTGATGTACATTACAGTTATTAATTATGAAATATTAGCATAAAACTCAACCGTCCACAGACAGCCTACAGGGAACCCGTCGGATAAGTTACAGGTGGGATGTTGTTTTCGACTTAGACATTTTCAGCGGTTGAATCCCTGTAACGAATTGGGGATTTCAGCATATGTGCTGAAGGCCAGTGAGTAACTTATTAAGTTACAGGTGGGATGCCAATACATCAAAAGGTCATATTTCATAATTACAGTGCTTTTATGTGGTTTAACCTGTTGTGTGCCACACAGGGGACACAACACAACACACTGATGTACATTACAGCTATTTATTATGTATTACTTGCATAAAATTAAACTGTCCACAGACAGCCTACAGGGAAACCGTCGGATAAGTTACAGGTGGGATGTTGTTTTCAACTTAGACATTTTCAGCGGTTGAATCCCTGTAACAAATTAGGGATTTCAGCATATGTGCTGAAGGCCAGTGAGTAACTTTTTAAGTTACAGGTGGGATGCTGACTTTGACCGGATGTTTCTCGAGAACTAAGTCGACTTGGGGCTCCATACTCTGGGGTCATGGGGGTCCCACTGGTACCTCCCCATGCCCAGAGTATGGAGCTCCAAGTCGGCTTGGTTCCCGAGATACACCCGGTCAAAGTCCCAAAGGAAGTTGCCATATCTCAGGAACGAAGCCGACTTGGGGCTCCATACCCTGGGGTCATGGGGGCCCCATGGGTACCTCCCCACACCCGGAGTTTGGAGCTCCAAATCGGCTTGCTTTTTGAGATACACCCGGTCAAATTTCCACAGGAAGTGGCCATATCTCGGGAACCAAGCCGACTCTGGGTTCCATCCTCTGGGGTCATGGGGGTCCCATTGGTACCTCCCCATGCCCAGAGTTTGGAGCTCTAATTCGGCTTGGTTTTGGAGTTATGCCCGGTCAAAATTCCACAGGAAGTTGCCATATCTCAGGAACGAAGCCGACTTGGGGCTCCATACTCTGGGGTCATGGGGGCCCCACGGGTACCTCCCCACACCCGGAGTTTGGAGCTTCATGTCGGCTTGCTTTTTGAGATACACCCGGTCAAATTTCCACAGGAAGTGGCCATATCTCGGGAACCAAGCCGACTCTGGGTTCCATCCTCTGGGGTCATGGGGGTCCCATTGGTACCTCCCCATGCCCAGAGTTTGGAGCTCTAATTCGGCTTGGTTTTGGAGTTATGCCCGGTCAAAATTCCACAGGAAGTTGCCATATCTCAGGAACGAAGCCGACTTGGGGCTCCATACTCTGGGGTCATGGGGGCCCCAAGGGTCCCTCCCCACACCCGGAGTTTGGAGCTTCAAGTCGGCTTGCTTTTTGAGATATACCCAGTCAAACCTGGACAGGAAGTGGCCGAATCTCGGAAACGGAAGGTCCCAGGAGCTGGCGACGGTGGGGTCAGAAGGGGCCGTATGGGCCCCCCTCGTGCCCGGAGTTTGGAGCTCCAACTCGGCTTAACTGCCAAGATACACCCGGTTATACATAAGGGACTTTTGGACAAAACGGTCGATATCTCGGAAAGGACGAGTCCCAGCGGATCGTCCGTCGGGGTGGTGAGGGGCCCCTAGGGGCCCTCTCAGACCCCAGAGTCCTGAGCCTCTGGGACCCTTCCTTCTGAAATGCACCCTTTCCTGTTGGGCCCCGTATCTCGGCCAGTGGGGGCGCTAGAAGCACGGGCTAGGGCCCGTTGGAGAGGGCCCCTGGGGACCTTACTTTGACCCGAGTTTGGTGCCGCTAGGCCCACGGGTCCCAAAGTTATAGCCGTTCAAAGTTTGGAGCCCTCCTGTGACTTATTTGACAGAGCGCCTATATGCTGTCTGTGGACATTACATTAAAAGGTCATATTTCATAAATACAGTGCTTTTATCTGGTCAAACCTACTGTACACCACTCAGGGGACACAGACCCACCCACTGATGTACATTACAGTTATTCATTATGCAAAATTAGCATAAAACTCAACCGTCCACAGACAGCATATAGGAGTCCTGTCAAATAAGTTACAGGTGGGATGTGAGTTTAAGGGAAAATACGTGTGATTTTTAGGGAGGACAGTGAGTTACTTATTAAGCTACAGGTGGGATGCCCAATACATCAAAAGGTCATATTTCATAATTACAGTGCTTTTATGTGGTTTAACCTGTTGTGTGCCACACAGGGGACACAACACAACACACTGATGTACATTACAGCTATTTATTATGTATTACTTGCATAAAATTAAACTGTCCACAGACAGCCTACAGGGAACCCGTCGGATAAGTTACAGGTGGGATGTTGTTTTCGACTTAGACATTTTCAGCGGTTGAATCCCTGTAACGAATTGGGGATTTCAGCATATGTGCTGAAGGCCAGTGAGTAACTTATTAAGTTACAGGTGGGATGCCAATACATCAAAAGGTCATATTTCATAATTACAGTGCTTTTATGTGGTTTAACCTGTTGTGTGCCACACAGGGGACACAACACAACACACTGATGTACATTACAGCTATTTATTATGTATTACTTACTTAAAATTAACCTGTCCACAGACAGCCTACAGGGAACCCGTCGGATAAGTTACAGGTGGGATGTTGTTTTCGACTTAGACATTTTCAGCGGTTGAATCCCTGTAACGAATTGGGGATTTCAGCATATGTGCTGAAGGCCAGTGAGTAACTTATTAAGTTACAGGTGGGATGCCAATACATCAAAAGGTCATATTTCATAATTACAGTGCTTTTATGTGGTTTAACCTGTTGTGTGCCACACAGGGGACACAACACAACACACTGATGTACATTACAGCTATTTATTATGTATTACTTGCATAAAATTAACCTGTCCACAGACAGCCTACAGGGAACCCGTCGGATAAGTTACAGGTGGGATGTTGTTTTCGACTTAGACATTTTCAGCGGTTGAATCCCTGTAACGAATTGGGGATTTCAGCATATGTGCTGAAGGCCAGTGAGTAACTTATTAAGTTACAGGTGGGATGCCAATACATCAAAAGGTCATATTTCATAATTACAGTGCTTTTATGTGGTTTAACCTGTTGTGTGCCACACAGGGGACACAACACAACACACTGATGTACATTACAGCTATTTATTATGTATTACTTACTTAAAATTAACCTGTCCACAGACAGCCTACAGGGAACCCGTCGGATAAGTTACAGGTGGGATGTTGTTTTCGACTTAGACATTTTCAACGGTTGAATCCCTGTAACGAATTGGGGATTTCAACATATGTGCTGAAGGCCAGTGAGTAACTTATTAAGTTACAGGTGGGATGCCAATACATCAAAAGGTCATATTTCATAATTACAGTGCTTTTATGTGGTTTAACCTGTTGTGTGCCACACAGGGGACACAACACAACACACTGATGTACATTACAGCTATTAATTATGCAATATTAGCATAAAACTCAACCGTCCACAGACAGCATATAGGACGCCTGTCAAATAAGTTACAGGTGGGATGTTTTGGTTAAAGTCCCGCCTGTAACTTATTCGACAGAGCCCATATATGCTCTATACACCCGGTCAAATTTCCACAGGAAGTGGCCATATCTCGGGAACCAAGCCGACTCTGGGTTCCATCCTCTGGGGTCATGGGGGTCCCATTGGTACCTCCCCATGCCCAGAGTTTGGAGCTCTAATTCGGCTTGGTTTTGGAGTTATGCCCGGTCAAAATTCCACAGGAAGTTGCCATATCTCAGGAACGAAGCCGACTTGGGGCTCCATACTCTGGGGTCATGGGGGCCCCACGGGTACCTCCCCACACCCGGAGTTTGGAGCTTCATGTCGGCTTGCTTTTTGAGATACACCCGGTCAAATTTCCACAGGAAGTGGCCATATCTCGGGAACCAAGCCGACTCTGGGTTCCATCCTCTGGGGTCATGGGGGTCCCATTGGTACCTCCCCATGCCCAGAGTTTGGAGCTCTAATTCGGCTTGGTTTTGGAGTTATGCCCGGTCAAAATTCCACAGGAAGTTGCCATATCTCAGGAACGAAGCCGACTTGGGGCTCCATACTCTGGGGTCATGGGGGCCCCAAGGGTCCCTCCCCACACCCGGAGTTTGGAGCTTCAAGTCGGCTTGCTTTTTGAGATATACCCAGTCAAACCTGGAAAGGAAGTGGCCGAATCTCGGAAACGGAAGGTCCCAGGAGCTGGCGACGGTGGGGTCAGAAGGGGCCGTATGGGCCCCCCTCGTGCCCGGAGTTTGGAGCTCCAACTCGGCTTAACTGCCAAGATACACCCGGTTATACATAAGGGACTTTTGGACAAAACGGTCGATATCTCGGAAAGGACGAGTCCCAGCGGATCGTCCGTCGGGGTGGTGAGGGGCCCCTAGGGGCCCTCTCAGACCCCAGAGTCCTGAGCCTCTGGGACCCTTCCTTCTGAAATGCACCCTTTCCTGTTGGGCCCCGTATCTCGGCCAGTGGGGGCGCTAGAAGCACGGGCTAGGGCCCGTTGGAGAGGGCCCCTGGGGACCTTACTTTGACCCGAGTTTGGTGCCGCTAGGCCCACGGGTCCCAAAGTTATAGCCGTTCAAAGTTTGGAGCCCTCCTGTGACTTATTTGACAGAGCGCCTATATGCTGTCTGTGGACATTACATTAAAAGGTCATATTTCATAAATACAGTGCTTTTATCTGGTCAAACCTACTGTACACCACTCAGGGGACACAGACCCACCCACTGATGTACATTACAGTTATTCATTATGCAAAATTAGCATAAAACTCAACCGTCCACAGACAGCATATAGGAGTCCTGTCAAATAAGTTACAGGTGGGATGTGAGTTTAAGGGAAAATACGTGTGATTTTTAGGGAGGACAGTGAGTTACTTATTAAGCTACAGGTGGGATGCCCAATACATCAAAAGGTCATATTTCATAATTACAGTGCTTTTATGTGGTTTAACCTGTTGTGTGCCACACAGGGGACACAACACAACACACTGATGTACATTACAGCTATTTATTATGTATTACTTGCATAAAATTAAACTGTCCACAGACAGCCTACAGGGAACCCGTCGGATAAGTTACAGGTGGGATGTTGTTTTCGACTTAGACATTTTCAGCGGTTGAATCCCTGTAACGAATTGGGGATTTCAGCATATGTGCTGAAGGCCAGTGAGTAACTTATTAAGTTACAGGTGGGATGCCAATACATCAAAAGGTCATATTTCATAATTACAGTGCTTTTATGTGGTTTAACCTGTTGTGTGCCACACAGGGGACACAACACAACACACTGATGTACATTACAGCTATTTATTATGTATTACTTACTTAAAATTAACCTGTCCACAGACAGCCTACAGGGAACCCGTCGGATAAGTTACAGGTGGGATGTTGTTTTCGACTTAGACATTTTCAGCGGTTGAATCCCTGTAACGAATTGGGGATTTCAGCATATGTGCTGAAGGCCAGTGAGTAACTTATTAAGTTACAGGTGGGATGCCAATACATCAAAAGGTCATATTTCATAATTACAGTGCTTTTATGTGGTTTAACCTGTTGTGTGCCACACAGGGGACACAACACAACACACTGATGTACATTACAGCTATTTATTATGTATTACTTACTTAAAATTAACCTGTCCACAGACAGCCTACAGGGAACCCGTCGGATAAGTTACAGGTGGGATGTTGTTTTCGACTTAGACATTTTCAGCGGTTGAATCCCTGTAACGAATTGGGGATTTCAGCATATGTGCTGAAGGCCAGTGAGTAACTTATTAAGTTACAGGTGGGATGCCAATACATCAAAAGGTCATATTTCATAATTACAGTGCTTTTATGTGGTTTAACCTGTTGTGTGCCACACAGGGGACACAACACAACACACTGATGTACATTACAGCTATTTATTATGTATTACTTACTTAAAATTAACCTGTCCACAGACAGCCTACAGGGAACCCGTCGGATAAGTTACAGGTGGGATGTTGTTTTCGACTTAGACATTTTCAGCGGTTGAATCCCTGTAACGAATTGGGGATTTCAGCATATGTGCTGAAGGCCAGTGAGTAACTTATTAAGTTACAGGTGGGATGCCAATACATCAAAAGGTCATATTTCATAATTACAGTGCTTTTATGTGGTTTAACCTGTTGTGTGCCACACAGGGGACACAACACAACACACTGATGTACATTACAGCTATTTATTATGTATTACTTGCATAAAATTAACCTGTCCACAGACAGCCTACAGGGAACCCGTCGGATAAGTTACAGGTGGGATGTTGTTTTCGACTTAGACATTTTCAGCGGTTGAATCCCTGTAACGAATTGGGGATTTCAGCATATGTGCTGAAGGCCAGTGAGTAACTTATTAAGTTACAGGTGGGATGCCAATACATCAAAAGGTCATATTTCATAATTACAGTGCTTTTATGTGGTTTAACCTGTTGTGTGCCACACAGGGGACACAACACAACACACTGATGTACATTACAGCTATTTATTATGTATTACTTACTTAAAATTAACCTGTCCACAGACAGCCTACAGGGAACCCGTCGGATAAGTTACAGGTGGGATGTTGTTTTCGACTTAGACATTTTCAACGGTTGAATCCCTGTAACGAATTGGGGATTTCAACATATGTGCTGAAGGCCAGTGAGTAACTTATTAAGTTACAGGTGGGATGCCAATACATCAAAAGGTCATATTTCATAATTACAGTGCTTTTATGTGGTTTAACCTGTTGTGTGCCACACAGGGGACACAACACAACACACTGATGTACATTACAGCTATTAATTATGCAATATTAGCATAAAACTCAACCGTCCACAGACAGCATATAGGACGCCTGTCAAATAAGTTACAGGTGGGATGTTTTGGTTAAAGTCCCGCCTGTAACTTATTCGACAGAGCCCATATATGCTCTATACACCCGGTCAAATTTCCACAGGAAGTGGCCATATCTCGGGAACCAAGCCGACTCTGGGTTCCATCCTCTGGGGTCATGGGGGTCCCATTGGTACCTCCCCATGCCCAGAGTTTGGAGCTCTAATTCGGCTTGGTTTTGGAGTTATGCCCGGTCAAAATTCCACAGGAAGTTGCCATATCTCAGGAACGAAGCCGACTTGGGGCTCCATACTCTGGGGTCATGGGGGCCCCACGGGTACCTCCCCACACCCGGAGTTTGGAGCTTCATGTCGGCTTGCTTTTTGAGATACACCCGGTCAAATTTCCACAGGAAGTGGCCATATCTCGGGAACCAAGCCGACTCTGGGTTCCATCCTCTGGGGTCATGGGGGTCCCATTGGTACCTCCCCATGCCCAGAGTTTGGAGCTCTAATTCGGCTTGGTTTTGGAGTTAAGCCCGGTCAAAATTCCACAGGAAGTTGCCATATCTCAGGAACGAAGCCGACTTGGGGCTCCATACTCTGGGGTCATGGGGGCCCCAAGGGTCCCTCCCCACACCCGGAGTTTGGAGCTTCAAGTCGGCTTGCTTTTTGAGATATACCCAGTCAAACCTGGACAGGAAGTGGCCGAATCTCGGAAACGGAAGGTCCCAGGAGCTGGCGACGGTGGGGTCAGAAGGGGCCGTATGGGCCCCCCTCGTGCCCGGAGTTTGGAGCTCCAACTCGGCTTAACTGCCAAGATACACCCGGTTATACATAAGGGACTTTTGGACAAAACGGTCGATATCTCGGAAAGGACGAGTCCCAGCGGATCGTCCGTCGGGGTGGTGAGGGGCCCCTAGGGGCCCTCTCAGACCCCAGAGTCCTGAGCCTCTGGGACCCTTCCTTCTGAAATGCACCCTTTCCTGTTGGGCCCCGTATCTCGGCCAGTGGGGGCGCTAGAAGCACGGGCTAGGGCCCGTTGGAGAGGGCCCCTGGGGACCTTACTTTGACCCGAGTTTGGTGCCGCTAGGCCCACGGGTCCCAAAGTTATAGCCGTTCAAAGTTTGGAGCCCTCCTGTGACTTATTTGACAGAGCGCCTATATGCTGTCTGTGGACATTACATTAAAAGGTCATATTTCATAAATACAGTGCTTTTATCTGGTCAAACCTACTGTACACCACTCAGGGGACACAGACCCACCCACTGATGTACATTACAGTTATTCATTATGCAAAATTAGCATAAAACTCAACCGTCCACAGACAGCATATAGGAGTCCTGTCAAATAAGTTACAGGTGGGATGTTTTGGATAAAGTCCCGCCTGTAACTTATTTGACAGAGCCCCTATATGCTGTCTGTGGACATTACATTAAAAGGTCATATTTCATAAATACAGTGCTTTTATCTGGTGAAACCTACCGTACACCACTCAGGGGACACACCACAACACACTGATGTGCATTGCAGTTATTAATTATGCATCATTTGCATAAAACTCAACCGTCCACAGACAGCATATTGGAGTCCTGTCAAATAAGTTACAGCTGGGATTCTGTAACTTGACTTAGACATTTTCGGCCAGTGAATTCCTGTAAGGAATTTCGGATTTCAACATATATGTGGAAGGCCAGTGAGTAACTTATTAAGCTACAGGTGGGATGCCAATACATCAAAAGGTCATATTTCATAAATACAGTGCTTTTATGAGGTGAAACCTACTGTACACCACTCAGGGGACACACCACAGCACACTGATATACATTGCAGTTATTAATTATGCAAAATTAGCATAAAACTCAACCGTCCACAGACAGCATATAGGACTCCTGTCAAATAAGTTACAGGTGGGATGTGAGTTTTAAGGGAAATACGGGTGATTTTTAGGAAGGACAGTGAGTAACTTATTAAGCTACAGGTGGGATGCTGGTTTTTGGATGCTGGACACCAGGAGTATGGAGCCTAAAGTCGGCTTGATCCCTGAGTTATGTGTCAGTGGGGACCCTAGGCTACCTGCATGCAAAGTTTGGG
>NC_138723.1:410546-415546 GCF_965113295.1 Leuciscus leuciscus | reverse complement strand
GAGGAGCTTGAACCGGGGCCTCTTCTCAGTGATGAAGCCGAGTTGGGGCTCCATGCTCTGGGCACACGGGGGTCCCCTAGTACGGCACTTCAAGCCGGTATATCTCTGGAACCAATCCGAGTCGGGGCTCCATACTCTGGGCGCACAGGCCCAGAGTACGGAGCCCCGACTCGGCTTATTTTTTTTATTTTTTTTTGTTTTTTGTCTCGAGTGACATCCGGTCAAAGTTCAAACTTCAAGCCGGTATATCTCTGGAACCAATCCGAGTCGGGGCTCCATACTCTGGGCGCACAGGCCCAGAGTACGGAGCCCCGACTCGGCTTATTTTTTTTATTTTTTTTTGTTTTTTGTCTCGAGTGACATCCGGTCAAAGTTCAAACTTCAAGCCGGTATATCTCTGGAACCAATCCGAGTCGGGGCTCCATACTCTGGGCACACAGGCCCAGAGTACGGAGCCCCGACTCGGCTTATTTTTTTGTTTTTTTGTTTTGTCTCGAGTGACATCCGGTCAAAGTTCAAACTTCAAGTCCGGTATATTTCTGAAAAGTGCATCCCAGGCATGGCGCACCTCTCCTGGGCACGAATAAAGCCCAAAGCCCATGGAGAAAGGGACTCTGGTGTCAAGCTCTCAAAAATTGCACAAAGTCCAAAAATTTGCAGTGGGTTCAAATCTCAAGGGGCCTTCAAGGCAGTGACCCAAGCCAGGGTGGGGTGCACTCTGGCTGGGCAGTGAGTTCAATCTCCGCCGTGGTGGAGCTCTGAAAAGCATGAAACCTCCAGGAAAAAAGAGGGGGTGGATTTTTCTGAAAAGTGCATCCCAGGCATGGCACACCTCTCCTGGGCACGAATAAAGCCCAAAGCCCATGGAGAAAGGGACTCTGGTGTCAAGCTCTCAAAAATTGCACAAAGCCCAAAAATTTGCAGTGGGTTCAAATCTCAAGGGGCCTTCAAGGCAGTGACCCAAGCCAGGGTGGGGTGCACTCTGGCTGGGCAGTGAGTTCAATCTCCGCCGTGGTGGAGCTCTGAAAAGCATGAAACCTCCAGGAAAAAAAGAGGGGGTGGATTTTTCTGAAAAGTGCATCCCAGGCATGGCGCACCTCTCCTGGGCACGAATAAAGCCCAAAGCCCATGGAGAAAGGGACTCTGGTGTCAAGCTCTCAAAAATTGCACAAAGTCCAAAAATTTGCAGTGGGTTCAAAGCTCCATGCTCTCGGACCTCCCTGGCCGGCCCAGGGAGGGTGGCCCGTCCTGGGTCAGAGTCAGATTTGCCCGCCACCCCGGAGCTCCGCCTGGAGCGAAGACGGTCCTAAAACGGACCTTCGGGCATGTATGGAGGAGAGTGGAGCGACCTTCCTGGGCACGAATAAAGCCCGAAAGCCCATGGAGAGAGGGACTCTGGTGCCAAGCTTTCAAAAAATGACAGAGTCCCAAAATTTGCAGTGGGTTCAAAGCTCCATGCTCTCGGAGCTCCCTGGCCGGCCCAGGGAGGGTGGCCCGTCCTGGGTCAGAGTCAGATTTGCCCGCCACCCCGGAGCTCCGCCTGGAGCGAAGACGGTCCTAAAACGGACCTTCGGGCATGTATGGAGGAGGGTGGAGCGGCCTTCCTGGGCACGAATAAAGCCCGAAAGCCCATGGAGAGAGGGACTCTGGTGCCGAGCTCTCAAAAAATGACAGAGTCCCAAAATTTGCAGTGGGTTCAAAGCTCCATGCTCTCGGAGCTCCCTGGCCGTCCCAGGGAGGGTGGCCCGTCCTGGGTCAGAGTCAGATTTGCCCGCCACCCCGGAGCTCCGCCTGGAGCGAAGACGGTCCTAAAACGGACCTTCGGGCATGTATGGAGGAGGGTGGAGCGGCCTTCCTGGGCACGAATAAAGCCCGAAAGCCCATGGAGAGAGGGACTCTGGTGCCGAGCTCTCAAAAAATGACAGAGTCCCAAAATTTGCAGTGGGTTCAAAGCTCCATGCTCTCGGAGCTCCCTGGCCGTCCCAGGGAGGGTGGCCCGTCCTGGGTCAGAGTCAGATTTGCCCGCCACCCCTGGTGCTCCGCCTGGTGCGAAGACGGTCCTAAAACGGACCTTCGGGCATGTATGGAGGAGGGGAAGAGCAGTTGGAGGCACACACCCGCCCGCCCCCTCATCAGACCGTCGCGAGTCCCACTAAGAGTTGCCCCTGGTCGGGTATAAAGTCCAGTTTACACCGTGCGCGCGCGGTGGAGCTCTGGAAGTCCTGGAGGGGAGAGGGCCTCCAGGAGAAAGCTGGCCCAGCCAGGGGGCACTCTGGCTGGGGAGAGTAGAGAGTTCAATCTCCACCCGTGGTGGATCTCTGGAAGTACGAAACCTCCAGGAAATGACAGGCTGGTTTTCTGAAAAGTGCGTCCCAGGCAGGTTGCAGCCTCCCTGGGAAACGAATCAAGCTCAAATGACCCACCCAATTGACTCTGGGGGTCAAATTCGAAGAAATGACAAAGTCCATAAATGTGAGGTGGGTTCAGAGCTCCATGCTCTCAGCCCTACCCTGGCCAGCCCGGGGAGGGTGCCTCGGTCCCGGTCACAGACAGTTCGGCGCGTGCCTACCGGAGCTCCGCCTGGAGCCAAGTCGGTCCTAAAACGGACCTTCGGGCCTGTATGGAGGAGGGGAAGAGCAGTTGGAGGCACACACCCGCCCGCCCTCATCAGACCGTCGTGAGTCCCACTAAGAGTTGCCCTGGTCGGGTATAAAGTCCAGTTTACACCGTGCGCGCGCGGTGGAGCTCTGGAAGTCCTGGAGGGGAGAGGGCCTCCAGGAGAAAGCCGGCCCAGCCAAAGGGCACTCTGGCTGGGGAGAGTAGAGAGTTCAATCTCCACCCGTGGTTGATCTCTGGAAGTACGAAACCTCCAGGAAATGACAGGCTGGTTTTCTGAAAAGTGCGTCCCAGGCAGGAGGCAGCCTTCCTGGGAAACGAATCAAGCTCAAATGACCCACCCAATTGACTCTGGGGGTCAAATTCAAAGAAATGACAAAGTCCATAAATGTGAGGTGGGTTCAGAGCTCCATGCTCTCAGCCCTACCCTGGCCAGCCCAGGGAGGGTGCCTCGGTCCCGGTCACAGACAGTTCGGCGCGTGCCTACCGGAGCTCCGCCTGGAGCCAAGTCGGTCCTAAAACGGACCTTCGGGCCTGTATGGAGGAGGGGAAGAGCAGTTGGAGGCACACACCCGCCCGCCCTCATCAGACCGTCGTGAGTCCCACTAAGAGTTGCCCTGGTCGGGTATAAAGTCCAGTTTACACCGTGCGCGCGCGGTGGAGCTCTGGAAGTCCTGGAGGGGAGAGGGCCTCCAGGAGAAAGCCGGCCCAGCCAAAGGGCACTCTGGCTGGGGAGAGTAGAGAGTTCAATCTCCACCCGTGGTGGATCTCTGGAAGTACGAAACCTCCAGGAAATGACAGGCTGGTTTTCTGAAAAGTGCGTCCCAGGCAGGAGGCAGCCTTCCTGGGAAACGAATCAAGCTCAAATGACCCACCCAATTGACTCTGGGGGTCAAATTCAAAGAAATGACAAAGTCCATAAATGTGAGGTGGGTTCAGAGCTCCATGCTCTCAGCCCTACCCTGGCCAGCCCAGGGAGGGTGCCTCGGTCCCGGTCACAGACAGTTCGGCGCGTGCCTACCGGAGCTCCGCCTGGAGCCAAGTCGGTCCTAAAACGGACCTTCGGGCCTGTATGGAGGAGGGGAAGAGCAGTTGGAGGCACTCAGAGTGGGTACAAAATCCAGACCAGAGAACCGTGGTGGTCGGTCCAACGGTTGGGGAAAACGATGGGCCTGACTCAGCCCAGAGAGAGTGGCAAAAGAGACTTCCAGTAAACGCATACCCCCACCCCCCCCACCCCCCGTCATCCGGTTAAAACTCGGATCCCCAGGAAGAAGGTAACGGAAAACAGGCGCCCCCGGGTTGCCTGCGGGGCACGGAGGAGCGCACCCCCTCCTCCGGGCCCGTCACTCAGGGGTTGCCTGGTCGATTGGAACTTTGGACGCGCCTGGGGACGGCCACTGCCCGGTCGAGAGACCGCTATGGGCAGCTTGCTCCTCCCCGATTTGCGCGTCGACTCTAGACGCGGCCTCCCTCCGGGGAAAGCAGGCCGCGTCGACCTCGGGAGACTCAGCTGGCCCGTCTGAAACGGATGTCCGCAGCAGGGGCGGCCGCGGTGTGCGTCGGGAGGCTTGGAACGGTTGGTGGGGCTGCCTTGGGGGCCCCCACCCCGCCAGCACGTCTCGGAGCCGAACTTCGCCCTGCGCCTCCCTCGCTTCGAAAGCACCCTTCCCGGTTACGGCCTCGATCCAGAGGCCTCCCCCCCCCTCGGCGGAGGGGTTCCTCACGCGCCCCTATGAGCGGCCGTGCCGTCTCGAGCCCAGGCCCGAGCGGAGCGAGACCCGTGTGTAGGAAGCCGGCGCGTGGCGGTTCGCTCGTCCGTCCGGGGCTCCTCGGTCGATCCCCGAGGTAAATCAACCATATGCTTGTCGAACGGTCGGTCTGGGTAAATGGCGAAACGACTCCAGGGGCTTGAGACACACCCCTGGAGAAAGTGCGGTTCGGGGTTACCTACATCCTGGGGAGGATGCCTTATCTGGGGTGAGGTGAGCGGCGTCGAAGGCGCCTCGGAGGAAAGGCCACCTCCGAAAAAAACGGACAGAGTCCGAAACGAGGCGGTCCAAACAGATTCCCACAGACGCGCGGCTCCCTGGCTGGCGACCAGGGAGAGCGCCTCGGTGTCGGGCACGATCGAATCCGTCTGCCGTGACGGAGCTCCCGTCGGAGCAAAGACGGTCCTAAAACGGACCTTGGGGGTTTTGTCGAGGAGGGGACAAACGCTCCGCTCGGACAAAGTGAGAGGGCAGAAAGGCGTCCTGGAGGGAAAAAAAGTCCACCTCCGAAAAAAACGGACAGAGTCCGGAAAAATGCGGTCAAACGAGATCCCCACGGGGACCCGCCTCCCTGGCCGACACCCAGGGAGGGCGCCTCAGACTCGGGCGCGG